>NC_090223.1:71758685-72097856 GCF_024489055.1 Chanodichthys erythropterus | reverse complement strand
GCCAGAAGGCCAATCGTTTACGCGATGATCGCCTAAACGATTGGCTGATGTTTGTAAGAGCCCTACCTCGTGCACCAGATGATGTATATTAATATCATTCCTTTCAGTGCACCTAATAAATAGTCTTTTATCAGTTAGTAAAGACAGTTTACAAGTAATATTGCAAAAATGTATAAAACAAAACATCCTCTTTAGCTTACATGTATTTTATTTTTTTATTTTTTTTACATTTCTTTGTATATTTATTTATGTATTTATTTTTAATATTGGCAGACTTGTCATTCCATAAGGCACATCACTCGTTGGCTTGCAAAACTTTCCCAAGGTCATTATACCTGGAGGAACAATCATGTCCTGAGACAACTTTACTGATTATTGTGGAAAAGAAGGAGAAATTACCTAGGGATGGGTATTGTTAAGGATTTAATGGTATTACTGCTCATCAATCTTTACTGCTCTTTAATGTGCTGCTTTAAAATGCCTTTTTTAAATTATCCTAATATTGTTTGGGGAGTCTCCTACAACATGTATGCAAGATCAAAAAACACTTCAGTTTTTCTCATAATACACATTTAATTCCACCACAGTTCTCAATGAATTAGAAAACGATTCGTTAGAAGCAGTTCAGTGAATCAGTCTCTCTGAACCGCTCCTTTCTATGAGCCTACACTGCTCTTATTGGTCAGATGGCCCAATCCTTTGTGATTGGTCTACTGCACACACCGTGTGCCTGTTGCCATATCCTGACAGGTATTAATTCACAAGACATTGTATTCAATGTATGGACAGAAAAGATAGCATCATACCTTATCAAGAATTTTTTCTGTATCAATTCAAGAAGTGAGTCTGACGATGAAATGTCTGAAGATAGTCCTGTAACAACCAGAAACTGATTCGCAATCACGACTGGAGTACCCGCGTTTCTAAAGGGTAAGAGTCAACTTGAAGTTATTTTATAAGACGTGATAGCAGTGTCACTGATATACTTTATGTAGGGTGCACCTGTGGGGAACTGAATCAGAATGCCAAGCTGAAAACCTCTAACATAAGATAAACATTTAAGCCAGGTGTACCAATTTTTATTTCATCATAACTATTAATAAAGTTGACATTACAATGGGTGTTTTACTCTTTACAGAGAGAATACCCTTACACACTAGTTGGTGCGGAATAGCATCTTAACATGTCCTATTACAACAGAGTTTCACTCAACTGTAATAATGAAAACAGAAGAAAAACAGTTTGTTTGCATTTAGTACAATGACATTTTTATCGTAACTATGAGCAAAAAAGTGCTGAGACTGGGCAAGGATGAACCTTTCCTAGAGCGCTGTGTTCGCCGTACTCTGTCAAATGCATGAGACTGCTTGTACGTTAAAAACAAAGCTAACTTTATGTTTGTGTCATTTAATACAGCTGCAGTGTGTAAGTGACCAATGGTCCTCTTAGCTGCATGAAAAGCTTTTATTCTTAATGTCAATGTGTTATTGTAAACAGAAAACAAGCAGAAATAGCTTAATAATAATGAAACCTTTGCCAAAACCACCCTGGGAATATAAATAGGCACTAAAAAAAGTAAATTACTAAAAAGTATTAAAAAGATGCAATGGAGTATAAAAAGTATGTATATATATATATATATATATATATATATATATATATATATATATATATATATATATATATATATATATAAAGTCTATAAAAAGGTGCAACATTTTTCGTCTTACTTGTCCGTTTCATCAGCCAGTGAGCAACAACCAGACCTGAAATCACTTGTGAAAAATGCCCACTTTTCACTAGGAATATAAATACTTCTTTTTCATCAGTTTTTGTATTTAAGTTTATTTGCTCTAAGAATATTTTACTTAATGCATTTTTTCATACTCTTTGTATGAATGCATTTTCCATTATGAATACAGTTTGTCTTGCTATTAATCTTAATTTTTTTTTTAAATGCTTTTTTGTTTTTTTATGTTCAATAACAGTTTAAGTAGGACAACCATTAAATGACTGGTAAGATTTAGCTAGATAACCAAAAACTGCACTTGTAAATCCTCAGTAAAACTACAAATATTGTCTTAAGTAGGCCTAAATAAGAAATCCTACAATGCAAGTTGTAATTTGTGGCCCTTTGCATTTTATGTAGTTTAAATGCGGCCCTCTTGGTGTCTGAACTTGAGTACCTCGACATTAGATCTCGGATTGTATGGAGCATGGGGCACATTCGGCAAAGATTCTCCATTCCTGACTAACTGCTTGACTTAAAGGGATAGTTCACCCAAAAATGAAAATTCTGTCATCATTTACTCACCCTCATGTTGTTTCCAAATCTGTATAAATGTCTTTGTTCTGTTGAGCACAAAGGAGAAGATATTTTGAAGACAGTTTGTAACCAGGTCACTTTGGGGCACCACTGACTTCCATAGTAGTTTTTTTTTTCTACCGAGTATTGAAGTCAATGGTGTCCCAGAACTGTTCAGTTTAACACATTCTTCAAAATATCTTTCTTTGTGTTCAACAGAAGACAAAGAAAATTATACAGATTTTGAATTTTAACTTGAGGGTGAGTAAATGATGACAGAACTTTCATTTTTGAGATGAACCCTAAGTTTTTATGCAATTGCATTCACTATATGGGGCTAGACAAATGTATGTACCGGTCATAACCTCTGGTCATTGTCTCTGCTTTACTGGATGTGCTATCATAATAATTCAAATGGGTGCAGTAGACAACATGGGCTTTTCGGCAATACATAGGTTATAACAGTAATTTTGTGCCTTCCATCAACAAATGTCAGACGCTTTTGGGAGAGAGCAGGTAGAAGGAGGATTTGAACTACAAGAGATATGGAGCTTTAGGGAGTTTTGGATCACATTACTAATAGAAGATTTTTTTTGATAAGACTTGGGAGGAGGCTAAATGAGACTCTTTTGCATTTTTGTGGTTATCTGTATAATAGCAATGTCTGCGTGTAAATGTATACATGCCTTTTATTCATGTTTTTATTTTTTATTTCATTTTCTAATTTTTTATTTTATTTTATTTTTAAATTCTATTTACAAATTTACCATACATTTTAAAATCCATTTTGTTTTCTAAAAAAAATGACACCTTGCACCTTGAAGATAGCACGGTGTGTGAGAATTTTATAATAAAAAAAACATAATGTGAAGACAGGCTATTTTAGCTTCAGGTTCTAAAGAGTTAACTATATGGGGCCAGATAAATTACTATCGAGGGGGCGACATTACCTCATAGTACTGGTCATATCAACTGATTATTGTCCCAGAGCTTTAACTAAGTTGTTATATAAGCGATTGTATGGGAGCTACATAGGACACCTTTTAACAATAGCAAGCATGGGCAGCAATGTTAAATTGCTTTAGCCATAACCTCTGGTTATTGATCAGACTGAGCGAGTTTGTGAGTCGTGGGCCCTTCATAACTGCTGGTGCGAGGACCCTGTGCGAAGCTCTGAGAACCGAATGAACTTGAGTACAACAAGAGTAAAGAGTTAAATAGAATTAACAAATGTCTAGATAAATTATCATATAAATTGTCAATTATCAATTGAAACCTAAAATCAAGGTCATAATAAAATGGAGTCAGATAACAGTTAATTGGAGATTAAATTACTTTGCACACACTGAAAAGACCGAACACGCAAGAAGCCTTACTCTGCTCAATGGGAAACCATATGAAGTGTAGCAGATCCCGATTCTGCACAGAGAAGTAATTTTACTCTGGAGTCAACAGGCCAGCTCCAAAAAAACAGCATTTATTGATCTGGAGAAACATGGGACACTTTGATCAGAGAGAAACATCAGTTGCGCTAACTTCTTCCGTTAAAAACGCAACTATGACTGGAAGAAGGGAGAGAGAAAATATGTGCGTCCTGCCTCATCAGTGTCCACTGCGGGGCCTGCTGACGCAACTCACGTACTCCCCATAGACAGTAGAAGAAATGGACACAGCGACCCCATTGGAACTCCAATTTGAGTCCAAGTGGAGAGAAAGCCCATTTTTAGCGATTTTTAGCACTTCCGTTTCTGACGCGCAGACTCAAACTAAGCTTGATGACGTCCGCAGAACCTGTCTGACAGATGTAAAATCTTCTAGTAGCTGGGTGCGTGCAAACTGCCATCGTTAATCTTGCAGAGACTGGCGAGCTTGGAGCGGGGAGTTCTTTGGCGTGAGTGAGCAGGAGTAAGTATTCTGATTAATTAGTTTGTATAGTATTTTAAAATCGTAACGCCAGTACGCTCATATTAAGATAATCTCCCCCGATTGTCTGCGAGCTTCTCCCTCCTGTCTGTACGGTAATTTCTCTACTGTCTGCGACAGAGAGCTTCGCAAGTGGTTATGACACAATCGTTAGCCTATTTTTACCAAAAAACTGTTTCTACGAGGCCATAATGTGTAACATAGAAGGTAATGGAGCCCTTTATACCATTGTCGTGGTATCTTTGTAAATAAATAATGGACAAATGGTCCTTTTAAACACCTCAGATGTAAAGTTATTCACTGTCAAAGTGACGCCAAAAATGAATGGGAGTCAATGGGATGCTAACGCAAGTGAAGTTCTGCTACAAGATGGCAAGGCACCCGGCCGACTTCAACTTCCGGGTCGACTTCCTTGGGCACTGGTACTCCCAAAGGAATAGCGCGCAACACAGACAACCGTCCCATTCGAACAAACACTACAATGAATGGTTCCCACTCACAACAATACAGCATGACCCGTGCAGGAGATCCAACACTCCAGTGAAATTAATTAACTTAAAATAATTAGAAAAATAGTTTTGGGAAGCTGCACAAAAATAAAATATATGATCAAATAAAATAAAATAATCTCTTCTCAGCAGGCTACATAAGCATCTATTTTAGCCATTTTTCATCCTGCTGACTTCTAAGTAAACAATCTGTAATCCATAACGCTACTTATCTACGAATCATAAATTGGACAATGGCCAAAAGGTGTTTTCAAGTACATAGTTAAGGCTTAATCTCTGATCTTTTTTGAGAGGATCTGAAGTCAAACCAAATGATTTTAATTTTTTTTAGTTTTTAGTAATGCTTAAAAATATAGTGCATAAATTACTTATCTGTAATGTTTAATGTATACATACATACTTAATTTATCAAAATATGTATAAACAGAACTGACCCTAGAACCATCCCTGAAGGGAGATGAATCAAAAGACTTCCGAGATGTGATTCTGAGAACTGACAACTCATAAAGTTTCAAGGGGTCCACACTACCAAAAGCTCTGTTAAGAAGTAGAATTGTAAAGCGATCCATCTCACGCAAGATGCAAGGGAAGTTCTAGCCAATGAGATGGGTACCAATGAACCAACTGTATTGCAGACTGTGAAGAAATAAACTTGATTATAAATGCACAGTAAAGTTGGCTGTACACCTTAAAGGGGTTTGGACAAGTTCCTTTGAGATGTTCTGATACTTTGTAACAAGAAAAAAGAAAATGATACGCACATCCCAACTTCAAACTCAGGAGCAGGTGCTCGATCATTAAAGTCACTCCAGAATAAACCAAAAAAGAACTGCACACTGGCATTGCTGCTCTCAGAATTTTAATAAAAGGACAAACGTTTCGACCAAAGAGGTCTTCGTCCAAATCGGGTCAGGCAAACAGTAGATAGTGACAAAAATGGCAATTTTGCATTTTCTCAAGCATAGTCAATGACACCTGATACAATTAATTTCCATCAACATGATCAATCACACCTGTTACAAAATCATCATACTCATCACCCAATAATTAAATCAACACTTCAGTAACAAATGAAAGCATATACAATCAAAAAAAAAAAAGAAAAAGAAAAAAAAAAGATCATTCCCAAATTCACAAAAAAGGTTTCAAATCAAAATCTAAATTTAAACGTATAAATGTATAAATATAAAAAGCTTCCCTCTGTAGTAAAGATTTTATCAATATCACCACCCCTTCAGGGTACTTTAATTTATTCAATGCCTAAGTAACAAAGAGTCGAGTAAATTATGTTTAAAAGAATCAAAATGCACAGCAACGGGATTTTTTTGGTCCTTCAACAACTGAAAGCATATACAATCAATCAAAAAAAAAAAAAAAAAAATCCCAAATTTTTTTTTGAAACCTTTTTTGTGAATTTGGGAATGATATTTTTTTTTTTTTTTTTTTTTTTTTTTTTTTGATGAATATGATGATTTGTAACAGGTGTGATTGATCATGTATGATGAAATTAATTGTATCAGGTGTCATTGACTGCAAATGCAAATTGCCATTTTGTCACTATCTACTGTTTGCCTGAGCCTGACGAAGACCCTTTGTTCGAAACTTGTTGTCCTTTTATTAAATTCTGAGAGCAGCAATGGCAGTGTGCAGTTCTTTTTTGAGTTTATCCTATGTTCTGATACTTTGACCACAAATAAAAACAAGCTAGTGTTCAATTTTATCTGAGATTAGTCGAACTGCTGCTATCTCAGAGAAAGAAATGTAAAAACTTTAAACAGATGCCTTTCACACCTACAGGAGGTGAGAATCTGGGTAGAAAGTCAAATTTTATATATTTATTTGAAAACATACTTGGTTTTTTTGATCTGTTCCTTCATTGTCTGAGTGGCGTTTTGGATTCCTAATCTGGCTGTGTCTCTCAGTGATTTGCTGGCATACCTTTGTCACATGATTCCCCTTGATCATTTTTGTCCAGTTGTCAATCATTTCAGGAAGTTCACATGCCATTACACCAATTCCCTCCCAACAACCTGATGATCAATAAGAGCCAATCGTTACAGGAATCTAATTTTCATTATCATCAGACTGTCGTAGACAGTCATAAGCACTTATAAGAAACAGCATATGGATTGCTTAAGAAAGTTAAAAAGCTTTATGAGTGTCTAATTGTTGTTTATAACACATTTATTTTCATTATGACACATAAGAACACATTAAGTCTTTTGATTATTTGTTTTTGGTGGGCATAAACTGAGTATTTTACTTGTTATTGAGAACAAGTAAAATCTGAAGTAAATCTTTCTATATATGTATTATTATCTTGAGAATCTTTTACTTCACTCCATTGCAAAGCATAATATATTGTACTTTTTTACTCCCACTTTTATTTTCATAAAAAAATCATCTTGTTCCTCTTTTATTTTAAACTGAAGAAATTTGACACCGACTGTGGGCATGAAAGCAATGCCCTTCTAATGCCCCTATGTTCTTTATGTATTTTATGTTAGATCTATTTATTTAATTTGGTTTATCTTCTTCAGGGTTACCTTCCCCACATACGTTGTCTAAATTAACTTGGAGAGTTCATAGTAGACAATCACGTTGATCACGCAGTGTTTGCACTAACATTAACAGTAGAGTTGTTTAATACATTAATTCAATCATATGGATTTGTGTGAGTAAGTGGAACAAAAGGTGTCAGAATAACGTAGAACGCGTGATTGTTGTCATCTGTGAACTTGGGACAATAAGCTCATTTGAGATAGAGCAAAAATCCAGTGATAGTCGTGAGAATAATGTCAGTAAGAAATGTGTCCGAGGAACAGATGTCATGCAGGGGCAGCACGTGCCAAGTTGCCCATAGCGCACGGTTGCTCTCCCCGACTGCACTGTCATGATGGGAAATGACTGGCTGACGTCTACATCTTAAAGCTCATTGGCCTAAAATGATCCAAGGGACGCTTTGTTGCTAACTAAAATGTTTGGCAAATGTATGGAATATATGATTCCAAATATTTTACTTGTAAAAACAGCAGATTTCTAGGCATTGATATACTATATATCAATAGAAATTACTAAACATTGTTTTAATGTTTTTTTTTTAAGACCTACCTACTGTAATTGTATTAATTGTTTAACCAATTAATAAATGTTTTGGAGGCTGTTTCAAAGTGTATGTACAAATTGAGGTTTACATCAAAATAATGGAAAGTTAAAAAAAAAAAAAAAAACTTTTAACTTTTTTTTTAACTTTTTTAAAACTTTTTTTGTCAAACTTGACCACATGTAGTTCCTAATACATCACTATTAACAACAAAAAAGCTCAATTTAATCTCAATAAATGTGTTTCTAATAATATTATAAACAATTATCAGAAACTTTTTATTAACTTTTCTTAAACAGTCTAAACTGTTAACAATTTTCTTATAAGTGCTTATAGAACGTCTTATAATCTAACAATATGTGTTTTTCACAAATGTGTTATTAAGCATCCCTATAAAGGGCCTTATTACCTATTAACTTATGCTTATTAGAAAGGACCTTAATATAAAGTGTTACTAGGGATGCTCATTTCGGTTAAATTTCTCGACCGACAACCGACGCTTCGTTTATCCGATTATTAACCGTTAACTGATAAGATTATAATATTGTATAGCCTATATGATGATAATATGACACAATTGACGCAGTGTCTGTGTCTTTCACGGGTTTATTTTAACATGCAAACAGCAGCATAAGAACAGATAAACAACAGAACCTGGATTCACACATTATCAAATTGTCACGCACCTGCAGCAATTTCTGACTTAACAGAAAAAAAATATTTAAATAAAAGGCATAAAATAAATAGGCCTACACTGAAATATTTTTCACTTAAATGTTTAACAAATTAAGATGACAAAGCAAAAACACGGTGAAGCCATTGAAGCTTTGAACAACCGGTATTTTAGACATTGTTTTCCGTCAAATAAAAATATCAGGCCTACCTCAAGGATTGTTATTGTTGTGAACACGGACGGTGCACGTGTGCATACCGAACGCGTCTTTCCGCGCTCATGGGCAAAGGAGTTTCTTTGACAGGCTCGTGCACGAGACTAAGCGGAATGCGGGAAATGAAGTATACCACTGGCCCTGAATTGTAATGGACTGGAGCTCACGGTTCACATCGAGGGAGAAATGGGAACGCGGGGGCACCGCGATGCGACCGCAGAAGAGCACTTTCACTTTCGTGATCAAAGTGCATGCCACTGATAAGCTTTGTATTATGCAGTATTACAGTAGCATACACATACCAATTAAACGCGCAGGTCTCCTCTCGTGCGTCCTCCCCACTGTGTCGCCGGTCGAGGCAATAATTTTCGTTTCGCTTTTAGATATCTCTTTTATACATGCCATCAATGCTTTTAACTTCATAGATACCCGAACTCAAAACAGTCCATAAACTATAAATCCTCACGAAAACTTCAGTCAAGCTCGCGCGTCAATCTGAGAGATCAGCCTCTTAAGGCCCTTTCACACAGGACGCGGTATGCGCTGCGCTGCGCTATGAAACCCATTTGTTTCAATGGCTTGCGCCGCGCGAGAACTGCGTCGACCAAAGCGCAGACGCAGCGGAGCGCAGCTTGCGCGCACGCCGCGGTCAAAGTTCAAAATAGTTCAACTTTTTGCCGCTGCGCTCTGTGACGATTACCCGCGCGACCAATAGCAACGGGCATCCAAACAATCGGAAAGCAAAATGGACGAACAGCTATTTACTGTGTTGGAATTTCCAGAGCTATACAATACAAGTTTGCTGGTCGTATATTTACATCGGGAGAAAAGCTGTGTCATGGAGACATGACAGACATTGTCAAGAGCTGCTTTCTTTCTTCTTCTTACAAGCAGGGCTATTGCTATTGCTCACTTCTTAACACGGCCCGGGACATATACTTTACTGCTGACCGAAAGGTGGAACAACAATCAAGTGACTATGTATAAAACTCCCGCTACATGTTTGGAAAATTCCGCCTACTGTGCTCTGGCCAGCGCAGCGCAAATCGCTTTTGTATCTGAAGGGCTGCGCTGAACCCAGCGGCGAGCGCAGCGCATGCCGCGTCCTGTGTGAAAGGGCCTTTACCTTAAAGTGTCAAATTTCTCGGTTTCTGAATGGACGGTTTTGCTTGATTGACAAACGCTAACGTTCAGCCACGATTTATATACCATCAACCTGTCCTAAAACGTTAGCACGCTTTGATCGATTGCTTGGAGATCGCGTGTTTCTCTGTTCGAGAGCGCATTTCCTCTTCTTCACATCTGCGACAAAACAGTTGATTATTTATGAACGAAAGCTCACAGAAACGTGAAAATGGTCTCATTTGAAAGAAAATAGCCTAAGCTAAAAGATGATATATTGTGACTGATTGAAGCAGCCCTTATCAAAAAGCGGGGGTCGATTTCTGTCTTTTCAAAACTGCGGGGGTCCTGACCCCCCTGTCCCCTCGTTCCAACGGCGCGCCTGACCCTTTCTATCGAAATGGTCAGTACTTCTTTCGCTCGTTTCAATTTGCTTGTTGCTTAGCGAAATATGTCTGGCACGTGTGAAACGCCCTGCGAGTTATAGGTATATATATCTTATCTCGCTTGCTAAGTTATTTTACTGGAAAGGAGTGAAAATTTGCGTTTAGGATTGGACCGAAACCCGAACAGCTTATTAAAATCAGCCCACCTCCCAGAAAGATAAAGAAATTCTGTCCAAATAGCGTTTTACTCAATTTTATTTGCCAAATTATTTTTTTACTCAAATCTAAGTAACGTTAACGTTAATGACACTGTAAAGATCTAACTTGACCACAGTCATTTTTAAAAACATCAAACAAAGCAATGAACGGTAATGTTACTGGATACAGCTGAACAAATAAAAGCATATTTTAACTATTCTTACCGTGTTTAGTGTTCACCGACCTGCCGGCTCCAGCTTTTCCACGGTGAGGAGAAGGATTCAGTGACGACGTCAGTTGAAAAAAGGCGCGTCCGATCAGTGAATCCGCCCAGCGTCTGTAACAAGTCCGCGAGTTGACAGTGCGCTGTGCGGAGGCGGGGCATATTCTGTGTGCGTTGACGAATTGAATCTGAGCGTACAGCGGAGCTGGCGACTTGAAGGCGGATCCGCCCCGGAGTCTGTTGCTATCAGGGTTCTTATTTAGTTTTTATTTAATTTTACTCAAACTCTCTGTTTAGTCTGTTTATGGGAAGGTCACAACTTTGTTCAACATATACTGAATAATTAAAGAACTTCATTTAGTTGATTTAATGTTGTTAAATTTAGCTTCAAATATTCTTTGTAAAAATATTTTAAAAATTCTTTTTTAAAGAGTTTCGTTGCAAAACGCGATAAACCCCATTTTTTGACATTAGGATTTTATTATTGGAAATCACTGTTCAGATGTACCTTAATCTATGTGTGAATTGCTGCCATTAATAAGATTTAAAAATGTACATTTTAAGCCTACTACAAAATGTATTTTTTCACAAAACGCGATATCCGCCAGCCCAGTTTCTTTACAAAGTGCGATATAACGGTTAGGCTATAGAACGTTCAGGATGCTGCGCGAGCTCAGGATGTCACGCGAGGAGAGAGTCACCGCTGGTGAAGTGCTCCGAGTTTGCTCAGTGATTTAACGACAGGCCTGGACTGGTAATCTGGCATACCGGGCAAATGCCCGGTGGGCCGACGCACTTGAGGGCGGGGCCGCTATATATGATTTTTTTTAATAAACATAAAATTGGCCAACGACCGGCCCATAAAGCAGGGACAGCGGCCCATTGGTTCATTTTCCATACTGACACTGGTCTGGCCCAATCACATCTCTTAACAGACTCCAGCCCGTCCTCTGTTTCACCAGAACATCTGTGGATTAGGAGGATGGAGAAACAAAAGCGCAAGTGCAAGGGGGGGTGCGGAGAAAGTTGCGGGCAAAAAAATCTAAAAAATTAGAGGTTGATGCCTCAACGTGCAAAAATTACTGGCATGTTTAGTTTGGTTACTGTAGCTTCAGTTTCCAAACCTACAGTACCTGACGTGCAAAAACAGGTGAACATAGAAGAACATGGAGGAGACACCTGTAAGGCAGAGGAGCAGCAGGTGTCTGACAGTGAAGCCAATGAGGGACAGAGTAAGCAGGAGAGTATAATAGAAGCGGTAAGCAGGGTAGTTACATGATTAACAGCGAGGGACTCATGATGCGACGACGACGACGATGATGCTTAAATGAATGAATATTATAAGACGTCGTTATTATAAAGTCAGACTGTCACCTACTGCACTGGTCACTCAGTCAGCTAAAGTCAAATAGCACAGCAAAAGTTATTTTGTTTTTTGTAGTTAGCAGTGCCCTTGTAGCTATCAGAGTTCACTTATGCAGTAACGGCCCTTCTCATAGAAAAACCTGAAATGATGCAATTTGATTTTTCAAAAAAAAAAATTCAGGTTATTATTATAATGTAATATTACTGATGATGTGTTTATTTCACAACGAGACTATAGGTGTCTAGCTGTTAGTCGTGATGATGGTATAGTTTTCTTTTTCATTGTTTTTAATGGGGAGTATCTAAACAATGAGAGGTAAATGTTTGACACTTAAACAGGGTTTGTGCTCTTTAAAACAAAGTATATTTGTAATTGTAAATTATAGTTTTTCTGCTGTCTGTTTCATTGGAATTTTTTTTTTTTTTTAATTCTTTATAGAATTATCAGTATTCTACATCCACGTTCTAAGGGTTAACTAGCTTTTATATCATGGAGCACATTGTCCATCTAGAAATCCTACTCTTACTAAGTGTACTTTTAATAACTCTACCAATTAATTGTAAGCGTTCGTTTGTAAATAATAACTTCATCTATTCTGTCTCTTAAGTACAATGAAACATTAATATTTTACTTAGGATCTATTGGCTAAACAGATAATAAGATACAATCATAGTTAGCACTTAATATTTCTGTATATGGCCAAATCATTCACAAAATCGTACATTAAGGAATGTTTACGCTCAGGCTCGAAGCGTCTAAGCCAATAAGATTTGCTGAATTATAAACCAATGAAATTGTGCCCCGCCCCTTCGTCAGACCGCTTGGAATCGTGGAACGCGTTGTTGTGACGTCACAGTGCGCGCAGCCGCTTCATAAATCGAGTCAGTTGAAATTCAGCTCTTTGTCGGAGTTTGAAGCTGCTCGATGGTCACTGGCGATCGATCTGGTAGTACTGAGTGTTACAAGTCTCACCGCTAGAACCAACAGGCAAATACAGTGTTCACAGATCGTTGAGATGGAGCATCTGACGACTGTCACATTGGACACTATGTTTGCCAACTTTCCACTGGAGCTGGAAAGTTGCAGCAGCTTTGGCTCGTTCGAGGACGCTCAAGTTGAGCCGCTGGGTGGCGCTGTGAAGCCGGCTGACAGAAAGCCCTGCAGTAGCAGCTGCCAACAGCTCCCGACAGAGGCGCCTCGACCACCGGCTGTCCCTAGAGTCGCCTGGGAGGACGATTCAACAGGTAACTGACAACCTTAATGAATCAAAAATGACATTATATATCAAAAATAACCCGCAGGACACAATTACTTTGTGACTTCTATGTAACAGCATCAGCACTGTGTTTTTAACTTTTCAAGTGTTGTTGGAAATTTGCTGTGTTCAGAAACAATGAAAAGCTGCTAATTTTTCACATGAACTCGCTGCATTAGGACAGTTTTACTCGTGAATCATGTAGCTGTAATCTGTGCTGATAAAAACAATGTTTCTAATCAACATTCATTCATATACTGTCTGTTGTGTATTTTTAAAATATATATTTTTTGTGTGTTGTTATTTCCTGTTGACTTCTTCTATTTTATTATCTGTGTCACTGTCATTCTGTCTCTCATGTGTAAACATACCTGGCAATAAAGCTCTTTCTCACTCTGATTGTTTGCAGAAAAGCGCACACAAGGGGGGAAACTCTTTGCTGGCCTCCGGAGAGCGTGGAAGTCTAGGAAAGATTCCCTCCAAACCCAGGAAGAAACCCAAGTGTGTGCTTTTGTGCCTGAGGATCCATCGCAGGAGCTTCCACACACATCCGGAGTGGATCCGACGGGCACAGATCCGCGGGAGTCTGAGCCAACAGACCGTGAGTCTCCAGATATTACCACTCTGATTCATGTCTATGTCAGCCTGATGCTTCTGGGTTTAGTTTTCATTTTTCCCCGTCTTCTGCTGGTTCCTCACCTGAAAGACCACCAAAAGATCTGTATTTTTTTAGTGTGTGGAAAAAGTGCTAATTACTAAAAACTAAACTAGCCAATCAGATTTCTCTTTACCAATCTCACACCCATACACACACAAACACATTTGACTTCACAACACACAAACGCACATCTTTATTTATTCTCAATCCCTCTTGCTTTCTCAGTATGTCATGAGTGCACACAGATTAATAACCAATTTGGGGAAAAACTGGCATTAGGTTAGTGCCCTTTATGGTACACACAATTAGGATAATTACGCTGGGACTTCGATGTGAAATCTGTGCTGATAAAAACAATGTTTCTAATCAACATTAATACAGTACTATCTTTTTTTTGTATATCGTGTATTTTTTTAAATATATTTTTTGCATGTTGTTATTTCCTGTTTACTTCTTCTATTTTATTATCTGTGTCTTGTCACTGTCATTCTGTCTCACATGTGTAAACATACCTGGTAATAAAGCTCTTTCGGTAACACTTTACTTGAAGGGGTGTGCATAAAACTGACACGACACGTGTCATGAATATGAAGGAGGTTTTATGCATGTTTATGACAACTGTCATTAAGTGTCATTCGCTCAATTATGTCATTTTTAATGCAAAGATGACATTGTTTGAGATGTCCGAGTTATGACAACTTGACATTAGCAAAACATCATAACCTGTCATAAACATGACATAGCAGAGTAATTATCAAACTTAAAAAACTACTTAGCTTCATGGGTTAACATTACATTACATTATTTTGGTAACACTTCAGTATAGGGAACACATATATAAACGATTCACTATGACTTTCCCTCAATAAACTCTTAATTTACTGCTTATTATAGTTAATTGTTAGGTTTGGGTATTGGGTAGGATTAAGAATGTAGAATAAGATCATGCAGAATAAGACATTAATATGTGCTTTATAAGTGCTCATAAATAGCCAATATTTTAGCCATATGAATGCTAATAGTAATAAGCAACGTTAAAAGACCCTAAAAATAAAGTGTTGCCATTATTTTATAACACGGTCATCTTTTTTGCGAAATGTGAAATTGTCTATTATCTGACCTTCTGTTGGTGGAAACTTAAAAAAAACAAAAACAAAAAAACATGAAATGAAAAATATTCATGACGCTGTTATAAAATTATTTGTCAGAGTATTGTCACTTAATGACATTTTAATGACAAGTTCAGTTTGTACCACTGTACTTGAGCTCAAGATACATATTCATGACACTATAGACGTCACAATGACGTCACTTGCAGCTGCGCGCGCATAGTGGTTGCAGAAAAATAGCGGTAGCAATTGGAGGAAAATGTGCAAAATCCGCAGAATAAGAGAAAAATGTTTTGTTGTGCCTCTGGATGTTGGAATCGGAATGCAAAAAAATATAGTCTTCATTTTTAAAGAAAACCATCGTAGAAAACGTCATTTGAAGCTAAACGGAGACGTTTCACAGACTGGACTGATGACACCTGCAAGGATTAGTCTACTATTAAAGCAGGAATTTGATGTAAACAGTAAGTCTACATAATATTCACATATGCAGTTCAGAGGACATACATACATAGCAGTTACAGCATTGAAATAATATTTAAACCTATAACATTTCACATAGATAACTTTTAAACAGTCTATTTTAATTTCACAATTCTGACTTTTTTCTTGCATTTGCGTGTTTATTACTCCCAGTTCGGACTTTATTACTCGCAATTGTGAGTTTATTTCACAATTCTGGGGGGAAAAAAGTCAGAATTGCGGGATAAATTGCAATTCAGAAAAGACAGAAACGAGATCTCACAATTGTTTTTCTTTGTAAGAAATGTGAGATATAAACTCAGATTTGCGAGAAATAAAAGTCAGAATTGTGAGATATAAACTCGAAATTAACTTTTTATTCTTTTAATTTGTGACAAACAAAACAAAAAACAAAGTTGTACGCGTCAAGAGACTTATGCGCTTTTAGCTTCTCCTGAGTATACACTTGACTTGAGGTGTCAATCAGGTAAATATATATATATCTGGCCACTGGATGCTTGGCCATTTCGTTTCGTCATTTAACCACTGACAAGGTGCTATGGCAAAAGGATCCGTAAGCTGTACGTTATACCACTCGGTAATGTTAATTTTTTTTTAATAACAGTGCTTATCGCTGGGTGAAGCTGCTGTGATATGTCGACAACATTTTTAAAAAAAATAACAAATCAAAATATTCTATAATGTTTCTAAAGGTCATTGCACACTGAGTCCGAAATTCGCATGCGAAACTTTCGCACGTTAAAAAATAAATTCGACCTCACGTTATGTCAATGGCGTTTGCACACTGTCTCCGAAACTTTCGTCCGTCAAAAAAATATTCGGATCAGGTTCGATTTTCTGCGTTTTTCACATCCGTGGCACGCATTTTGAGAGACGTTTTGACAATTCAGAGCCACTGTACGCGAACGCAAAAATCCAGAATGCCATCTGACAAGTTGATCCACGTTGCCTACAGCACAAAACAGCAGCACTGAATGACTAACAACGTGAGGAACACAAAGAGACCGAATATAAAGACAGATTGTGCCAGTAGTAAAGCATCAAACAGAGCCACTGACATTCTGAAGTAAACTTTGAAACGCTCGGATAATCACGCAGCTCCTTGATGAGGTGAATTCTTCTTTCTCTCTATGCAATCTCGGGATTGAATAGACTCAATATTTTCTCTTTCTTTTTCTAGAGGAGACAACTAATCGTGCTCACTGCTTGAAGACTTCATTTTGTATTGTTTTGCGATTTGTTTTGCGATTTTTTTCGCAACGCATTCATTAATTCGCATCGGACTCAGTGTGCAAAGTCTCGGTGCGTGACAAATTTTTAGGATTGCGAATATGAAAAAACACATGCGAAAATTTCGGACTCAGTGTGCAAAGGCCTTTAATCTTAACTGCTTTGAACCGCTTCGTCGTAACTCTCTAGTCGTACTGGTTATCACTCCCGGGTTTTCTGCAACCATGATGCGCGCGCATCCCGAATGTTTATAAACAGTAAATAGGCCTATTATAATGGCCTCATGACAGCCAATGTCAAAACCAACCACATGACAGTTTAATGCAATGTTAACCCATAAAGCTAAATGATGTCAAGTTGTCATGACAAAGACACTGACAGGATATGATGTATTGGTTTATGTCAAGTTGTCATAACTCGGACATCTCAAACAATGTCATCTTTGCATTAAAAATGACATAATTGAGCGAATGACACTTAATGACAGTTGTCATAAACATTCATAAAACCTCTTTCTCATTCTGATTGTTTGCAGAAAAGCGCACACAATGGAGGAAACTCTTTGCTGGCCTCCGGAGAGCGTGGAAGTCGATAAAAGGATCCTTCCAAACCCAGGAAGAAACCCAAGTGTGTGCTTTTGTGCCTGAGGATCCATCGCAGGAGCTTCCACACACATCCGGCGTGGATCCGACAGGCACAGATCCGCGGGAGTCTGAGCCAACAGACCGTGAGTCTCCAGATATTACCACTCTGATTCATGTCTATGTCAGCCTGATGCTTCTGGGTTTAGTTTTCATTTTTCCTCGTCTTCTGCTGATCTGCACAGGTGTATTTCGTCACAAGCAGATGCTGCTGGAGTTCATTCTCATGCTGTATATTAACATGTTGTTGTGCATTTTTCAGGATCCTTTGAATCTCTTTATTATGTGGCAAAGAAACTGAAGTCGAGACCTGGTGTCAGTAATCATATAGGATTTCGCTACTCCGATCACAAACTAGTATGTTTCCCTTTCTGTATACACATATATATTCATATGTTCTGTATATTTCTGTCTTTACTCTTTCAGTCCTGATGAAAACATCAGTGTTTACAGTTTTGATTAGATTACCATGTACACAAACAAGAATAAATCACTTTACAAAAATGTCTTCATTTTTCAGGTGTTCATCAAATTTATTAAGAAGAACCGGTCTGAGAAACTAGTGGAATTGGTAAGTTGAAAAGACTTTATTCCTCATAAAATGTTTTATTAAATTCTAATTTGGTAATTGATACGTTTGTATGTAGACAGTATAAGATATCATTGAAACATCAGTTGTAAAGTACATTGCTTTCATCTTCGGCAGCCCTAGAGTGGAAAATGAAGTGTACCGGGCCTTTATTTAGGAGATTTGAGATCAGTAAGGAGTTAACTAATCTTTTGTCAATCTCTTTTCTTTAGTCTGGGTATTCCTACCCTTTAAGTCAAGAGGCAGCTGCAATGTTGATGGTGCAAAAGCCTCCAACTAGCAAGCATGTCGTACAATTATATGATCACTTTGTCATGGAAGATCAAGACATCTTGATTATGGAGTATCCACGTTCCTACATCAACCTGTTTGAGTATGTCGAGCGAAACAGAAGTGGCCTGATAGAAACCGAGGTGAAACTCATCATTCGGCAGCTCACTGTTGCTCTTCATCACTGCATGAGTCGAGGTGTTTATCGTCACACGCATATGAGAAACATCCTTGTCCACAAAAATACCCTGCATGTAAAGCTGATGGACTTTGGAGACACACTGCTCGTCCAAGAAAGACGTGAGTCTGCTTTTTAAGCACAGTTCACTGATGACTTATTTACTACAGTTCACTGATGGTGTTTTACTGAACACTGATCATGTGTTTCTTACAGGAGAAGATGAACCTCTATTAATCAGTGCAATCAGAAAATACGGTGAATGGGCAACAACTGAGGACTTGCGCGTACTGCTGGATGAGCTGGTCCCGAGAATAACTCGTTGCTTTTGGATAAGACCACGCGACAAAGGTGAGACCAATAACTAGTGTGAAAAACATATAAAGCCCTGACATGAGTGACAGTGACATTATCAGTGGGCATCCAGAGAAAGTCATAGTAACAAATGCAGTGTATTTCATGCTAACATTACCTTACATGAACTACATGTCTCAATCAAACATGACCAATCAGATCTCTTATAAAAACGTTTACAGAATGCCTGGATCTTCTTGAGCGTCTTCATGATGTAAAGTCACGGATGACGTTACAGGCTATGTGGGATCATGACTGGTTTAAAAGAAAAACTGAAGCATAAGAAAAGTAAGCATAAGAAAAAGAGATTTTTTAATTTTTTTTCACAGATTAAGGCCGTCTTGGCTCCTCTTGACCATAATTAATATCATGCTCTCATTATTTGGCAGGTTCCCCTGCATTGGCAGCTCAGGGCCTATAGTTCAGCTGTATGGGTCATCAGCCGGGGACGGTTCACGCTTTAACCCTGGGGCGTGGATAAGACCACGTGTGTCCAAAGGTGAGACCAACAATAGGTACAAAATGGAAATGACATTGCTTGAAAAACATATAAAGCTCTGACATGAGTGACAGTAAAATTGTTTGTGTCAAACCTTGATGAGTGTAAAGAGATGGAAAAGAGATGTTTGTTTTGACAGATTAAGGCCGTCTTGGCACCTCTTGACCTTAATATCATGCCCTCATTATTTGGCAGGTTCCCCTGCATTGGCAGCTCAGGGCCTATAGTTCAGCTGTAAGGGTCATCAGACGGGACCCCGGGGACGGTTCACGCTTTAACCCTGGAGCGTCTCCCTTCCACCCCTGCATGATGACACTGATGGCAACTGTCCTCTACTTGTGAACTGTTTGTGTGCCACCAACCCTCTCTGAACATTATCGCGTCCCACTGATAGCGGTGCGAGCCCCACCTTGCAGCCTGACAGGAAGTGCTGGAGGCTTACATTTGGACTCCGTTCTTCCAGGCCAGACCACCATGTTTCAGACAAGCGTCGTGTCAAGCCCAGCCATTTTCCTGAATTACTGTGGACAGTGGATTTCACACAGCTTCAGTGTCACACAATTTAACGCCACACCTTGTACTTGCCTGGAAGTTGGCTTTAATCAATCCTTCCTTAGTGAAAAAATAGTACACTTAAGCACAGTTTATTCAAATGTAATTTAGTGTAACTAAATGTATTTGTGGCACACTGTAAATCTGTTCAAGTGGATCAACTCATTTTGTACTAAATGCATTTTAGTTGTCCAAAAGCAGTGCTGAAGTTCAGGTTGTATTAATTGTAATGGCTTCATTATTGTGTGCTTCTAATACAATAAAGTGATCTTTAAAAATAATGGCACAGTTTAGGAATTTGCCTTTTACTGGTATTTTACAGACACCCCCCTAGTATACCAGTAAAGCTCACTTATCTGGAGATCAGAGAGACATTGGGAACAGATATATGTACACCCATGGATTCAAATCCGGGTCGCTGCCACACAAGCGCGATCGGTTTACCAGTTGCACCACCGAGCAGATACACACAATGCAAAACTCAAAATGTTTTGAAACAAAAGCCAAAATATGATTTCATTATTATTATTATGGTAACACTTTACAATAAGGTTCATTAGTAACATTAGTTAACATGAACTAATGATGAACTGCACTTATACGGCATTTATTAATCTTTGTTCATGTTAATTTCAGCATTTGCTAATACATTATTAAAGTGAAGACAATTAAAAAAATAAATAAATAAAACTCACCAAATGATGCTTTCTTTCTGCTCATGATTAATCTGACTAGTGTACCGACAATTTCATCAGCAAACATCATTAGTACGGAAGCCCTAAACGGCCATGGATTACTTTTTTTTCTATCTTGTTTTCTCGTGACCACGACTTAATCTCTGCTCTACATTACACAAATGTGCCAACAGGTGGCAGTATATTACCAAATATAACTGGTGATGCGCTTTACTGTATTAGTTCATATTGGCTCAGATTGTACGAGTTTCGGACAGAGAGTGTTTTCGTGATCGCTTTATTTTGTGCAGTATTGTGTGCCTTAAGCGATTAACTCTACGGTTAAATGACTGATTATAATTATTTTGCTTGAAAGTGTATCTGTTATCATTCTGACTAGTTGCATGACTCACCACAGTTTCACGACCACAATAGTTCGGTGTGATACTAAACTTATTGTTTATTAAAACTAATTTTGATGTCACTGTATAGTATTCTGTTTGAACTTCATTGTGTATCTTTAAGACGCTATTTTAATCATTGCAGTTTCAGTGTCCGTTTACCTAAATATGTCACAATGTATATTGATAAGAAATGTGATTTATAGCCTGTCATTTAATTCAGTGATAGTGTGTAACCTATTGTATTTTCTACATTTCTTTGTAGAAAACATACACATAAACACGCTTCTCAAACAGGAAATCTGGAGTATTGCACCCCTTTTTAATGGAAGATAGGAGGAAGACCGTTTAAAGCACATATCGTCACAGCCTATCCTACATGATGAATAAAAATAACATATTCGTCATGTATATATATATATATATATTATATTATGTATATATATTATATATATGAGTATGGAAAATAAAGTTGGTTTAATCTAAAAGGTTTTAGAATTATAGAATAATCTGGCATCTTTCTGAAGGCACTCTGCCTGCGCTTGAGATGCTCTGTTGAATATTAGCTATTAATTACACAAACAATATGTTAAGCGTACATTTAGTGAACAGTGATTAAATAGCCTATATGTATTTATTTATTGTAAACTTTATTATTAAGTGAAGTAAACATTTAACTGAAATATCCAGAAGATATAAGAGCGCATGATTTATCCGACGATCAGATGCGCGTCAAAGTTTTGTTCGTTACTATAGCAACAGTAGAATCCGGTACAGTGTTTCAGAATCAATTATTGTAAAAAGAACTTTTAATAAGTCGTGATCACAAGAAAACAACTTTTGTTAACTCGAGATCATGAGAAAATTAAGTCGTGATCACAAGAAAACAACTTTTGATATCTCGAGATCACGAGAAAAATAAGTCGTGATCACGAGAAAACAACTTTTGTTATCTCGAGATCACGAGAAAATAAGTCGTGATCACGAGAAAACAAGATAGGAAAAAAATTGTAATCCATGGCCGTTTAGCGCTTCCGTAAAATACAAATCAAATTTAAGAGCAAAATTTGGTGGCACACCCACACTATATTCTGGAATGAACAAATGTAAGCCCTTCATGCTTTGAAACAACACTGCTAATTGCTAACTCGGCAGACATTGGAGATCATAACAACATACGAACCAAGTGATGGAAACTATGTGCAATAGTTTGTACTTTCTGTAACAATGTTATGTTAACATAATGCCATTAACACAAAATCAGTAGAGAATGTTTACTTACATACTGGTGGAGTCTCTCAAATTTGCTGCAATGCTGTAGAACAAAAAACAACAACAAATAGGTCAACATCAATATGTCCAGTTAATTACTTAGAAATAAATATACATCCTGCAAGTTGTATTGATAGTCCACCAAATAATTAAAATGTAGTTATCATTTACCCAACCAGATGCTGTTCTAAATATGTGTGATTTTCTTTTATCTTTTGAACACATAAGATATTCTGAAGAATGTTGATAACCCGACAGTTGATGGTCCCCATTGACTTCCATAGTATTTTCTTCCTTACTATGACAGTCGATATGTCTATGGTGATAAAATGTCCATTCTGGGATATAAACCATCCATTTATGTAGTGAGCAACATGTGAGTCCAAATACTAATAACTATGTAATATGCCAGAGAAATTATGTGTCCGCACTCATTAGTATGCAGGTACTATGGGCATTCTGTGTTACTGCATGAGAGTCAACACCCCACTCTTACTGATGTCCTGGTACTGACAAATAGCCCATTCATGCTGCTAAATGCTTGCTATAAAGCTGTAAATGGTTGCAATGGAATCACAACACATTGTACAAGGTGATATTTGAATTTTTTTTTTTTTTTTACCAAAGAGTCTACAGAGGTCACCCCTTTATCTACAATATTGTGATCCACATATGCCTCTCAACTTTTTTCAATGGGGTGGTTGCGATGCTGCTCTAAGTGGTTGCTAGGGCATGGCTATGATGTTGTTAAATCAATACCCATTGGCTGGTTGATAGGACGAGTCAAATAAACACATCCTAAGTGTCTATGACATTATGATCTAGAGATTTAATCTTACAAGATCAGTGACCTTTTAAGTGTAAAGGATTTTTCTTTATTTGCATATTTGCATGACTTCTTTTATGTGCATGTTCATAAATGAATGATTTAATACTTTATTCATGGATCTACAAAAACACAGTGTACAGTGAGATACACACTTAAGTTTTGACCCAAAAAAGATGAAGATAAACTGATTCAAAATGAGTGACTATTAAGATTTAATCTGTTTCCAGTTTTCCTTGAACTGGTTTAGAGCCCTACAGCCAAATGTCCTTTGTACCGTCATTTGGTTTTTTAAGTTTAGTAAGTCTTTTTTTTCCTAACATGACACTTTACTACAGTACAAAAGCTGAACTGATCTTGTTGTCTGCTCAGTGTCACTTTAGATTTTTATTGTGCTTTTACACTACAGACTTTTTCAAGACTGTGTCAATTACCAAAGCAAACCAATCAAGAGTAGAACTTCTGTAGATAAATACCCTAACAATGACCCTGCTTTCATATTATCCCACTCTTACTTTAGAAGTTGTGTTGACTATACTGAATTACTGTTTTGTTACTTTTTGTCACAGCACTCCCTAAACAATGTTAGCCTTGCTCTATTGTGTCAGGTGGCATAGTTATGTCAACCAGATGTCTGCTCCTGCTGCAGCGCATCAGTTTAAAACCTCCTCCATTTTTTATTAAAGGAAAAGCCTCCTCAATTGACATGATGAATTGTTGTGGTGTGCACTGCACATCTCCAAATTAAATTTTTTTCTTCCCAAGGCCGTTTGCCTGAAGGCACATTGTTTCTTCCACACTAGGAGTACTTGCGTGTCCACAAGAGCACAGCAAAAAAAAAAAAGCTCCCATGGCTGGGCGGCTTTAGTTTTGGTTTTTGAGCATTTATTATACGGCTGAAACAGCCTGCTCAAAGATGCTGTGACCTTGTTTGGTCTGTTAGCCGGTAACTGACATATGGGAAACGGTAGTTGAAGAGTTGGAGCAGCTGTTGGTGCAGTCAGCCCAGCAGTCAGTCCAGTAGTCAGTCCAGCAGTCTGTCCAGACATTCCAATCTGTTCAGTAGTATTTAGTAGGTTAGCTACACTTGAGGATCCATCTTGCACTTGGTCTCTTAGGAGTCGACCAAGCTCCATTATAAGTGCTGATGCCCTGTAACAATGGACAAACATAATTATTCACCTACACAGTCTAGATAAATATACTGTCTGGCCTTATTGAGGCGATACTCTGTCAACCTCTCCCCAAAGTGAGACTTAATACTGTACATTCAATTTTGGTTAAATCTGTAGATCACCAAAAAGCTTGGCACCTCTGCTTTTGCAGACAGCATAACTTACATATTAAGGCAGATAATATTAAATCACCATATGTTAATGGTTTTATTATATGCTTTGTCATAATGTATCATTAACCAAAAGTATTATCAATAACTTTTTCTCCTAAAATCAAGCTGTTTTAAGTTACATTAACCTGTCTAGTCATAAGTAGCTCAAATGTAATATAATAAAGTTACGTTTGATTGCTATGGACAATACCATAATCAGATATTTAAGTCAATATCACAATTGTACAATTTGTCATGTTTCAAATATTTTTAAATCACACACACACACACTGCATAAATATATATATATATATATATATATATATATATATATATATATATATATATATATATATATATATATATATATATATATATATATATTGAAGGGGTGGATTCTGGAATCCACTGCCGCTTCAATATATATCTTTTAAGTTATTAATCAAAATGTATATGTCTGTTAAATTATTTGAATGACTTCTTCAATGTATGTTAAAGCATCTATTTTCCTCTGTACCTCTCACTGAGAGAAAATAACATGTTATCAGTATGTTTTGGGGAAAGTTTCCTGCTCAGAGCAGAGCTCAGATCAACTTCAACCTTGAAGAAGCTGTGAATCATGTGTATCTGTGTATGTGTGCTAAGAGTTCCCTTTCAGTCGGTCACGTTCGACGTACGTCAGTAGTGACCGACGAATTGGGATATCGCTTAGAGAGCCCTATCATCTTTGTAACAAATGCGTAGCGGTTATTAATAAATTTATGGATGAAATATGAATATAATAATTCATAAGATTATGAATAAATTATGATTCATATATCGACCCAACAGGGAATTAAACATATATTGTGAATCAATTACAACGAATTATAATCAATTACATATATGATTAGTTCTGGTTTAATAATTATTTAGAGAAACTGTTCGTTTGTCCAGCAAAAGTCCCTCACAGAATATTATAAACAGAGTTATTATCTGGCCATGAAAATAACTTGCTATTATAACATCAAAGCATAAAGCGATCGAAAACGTTAAAGTGACTTGGTTTTCAGCTGACAGAACAAACAGAACAATCGAGCGTGAATAACGTTTTAATATATGCAAACTACGTTATACATCTAAATATATATACAAGAATACACATATATATACACGAGAATGAAAATGAAGAAAAGACAGGGAAAGAAAGATGATCAAAGAATGGCAAATTACACAGTTAAACCCTTTTGAGAGAGAGCACAGAAATCAGTTTAGACAAATTTAAGGTAAATGATAATACTTGCTTATTGGTTCAAGTCCGTGAGTAGCAGTTTCAACGCGCTTGGCTTGGTCCTTTCCGAGAGGGTTTCTCCGGCGGGGTTTTCAAAAGAGGTTTAAACTTAAGTAACTTAACCGAAGAGAGAGAGAGTCTAAGGAAGTGGTCCTCCCGAGCTGCGCGCGTGGTTGGGAAGCGCGGTCACCTGAGGCGTCCGGGGAGACGTGCATGAGACGATCGGGAGGTCACCGGGAGAACAAAGAAAAGGTGTGTGTTGTTGTTTTTATGGAAATCCAAACTAACACACCTCCTGAATTGTAGCGGCCAATAGATGCGCAGCACTATTTGGCGGGGCAAAGTTCCTTGGTTTGGTCTCCTAGATGAATTTGCATACTTAGTGGCCATCAGACTGGATTTCGAGATCGAGTGCTTTCTTCACAGTATCATTAAACACATAGAAAAATGCATATGTCAGCCATGTGACCCACCTCAGTAAATAGCTCGAGTCCGGAGCTTTACGGAGAGACCAAACTCGCCAGATTAGAAAGGCATAGACAAGAAGTTATGGTTTACAGACAAAATTATATCGTTAAAATGCACACTAGCACAAATACACTCATTTAAACACTAGGAAACATGCATAGGCCCTAAAATATATGAAATATATATTGCAGCATAGTGGTAGTATATATATATACAGTTAAAAATGTATGTTTGTGTGTTTCTGTATGTGTGTCTGTGTGTGTGTTTTTGTGTGTGCCAGTGTGTGTGGGTGCTGGAATGTGGATCTGGCCCGTAGTCCACATGAGGGGCCCCTTTGATGTCCTAAGAGCAAGGAAATTGGGCCTGCTGTGTTACCTCGGAGGGCAACAAAGGTGTCAAGTGGGCTCATCTTTAGTAGACTGTTCGGAGCTGGTTTAGTGATTAAGAAACAAAGTTCATCAGGTTAAAAGCATTCTGAAAAATCCCGAACTCACGGCTGTGCTCTCCCGGGCCGCCTTGTGCGTCGGGCTTGAATGGAACCCTCCACCCTGTCCCGGCCCATCTCGGCTGGATGATTGGTACTTGGGGGGGGGGGGGGGTCGCGCGGGTCAGCCCCAGCGTCCCGCCCCAATGTCTTTCTTCCCGGAGGTGCATGATGAGGTGACCAGGTCTTGGCAGACACCGTATAGTGCCCGTGCCGTGCCAGGCCTGGCCCCGCGTTCGCCTTCACCTCCCTGGACGGCGGGGTAGCCAGGGGGTACGCGAGGATCCCGCCAGTCGAGCGGTCCGTTGCGATGCAGTTGTGTCCAACGGCCACTGGCTGGCGTGGTGAGCCGCGTCTCCCGTCCCGGGCCTGTAAATTCTCAGCCGGTCTGACTGAGAAAGCTTACAGTTCCTGTGGGCAGGCTGCCTCCGCCCTGCACGCGATGGCCCTCTTGCAGGTTTACCAAGCAAAGGCGCTGTCGGAGATGCCCCAGGAAGGTCCTGACCAACAGCTGCTGGGGGAGCTGCGCGCTGCCACCGACCTTGCCCTCCGGGCAACGAAGGTGACAGCACGTGCTGTTGGTCACGCGATGTCTACCCTCGTAGTCCAGCAACGCCATCTCTGGCTGACCCTGGCGGACATGCGGGATACCGACAAACAGCGGTTCCTGAATTCCCCCATGTCCCCGGTTGGCCTTTTCGGCGACGCAGTGGAGAGCTTCGCCCAACAGTTCTCCGCTGCACAGAAGCAGGCCGAGGCTATCAAACATGTCATGCCACGGCGGTCCGCTGCTGCCTTCACCCAGCCGCCCGTGGCCCAGCCTCAGCCTGCTCGTCGCCGAGGGCGCCCGCCTGCGTCGTTCTCCACCCCTGCTAAGCCGACAACGCAGCAGCCGACACCAGCCAGGCAGCAGGGTGCCGGTCGCGGACGTGGTGCCCAGCCCGTCTCCGCTAAGCCCGGTGGTAAACGGAAAAGGAAAACACGGCACTGAGACGGACAACCTGGAGGGGAAGGTTCTCGCTCTTCGGGAGAGAATACCATCATCTCTCCCACCCCCGGAGGAGGGCCGGGGGGAATTTGTGATGTCTTTCAACCTCCACTGGCTCCCCGGAGTCCAGCGGTACCCACCTTTTCACAAAAAGAGCAGTTTCCTCAAACTCCAGGTCACAACAAGGTGTGTCTGCCAGTGTGCCAGGCCCCGCCTCGCCGCTGGCAGCCCCCTCCCCATTCGCCAGCAGGCGGCAGTGTGATGGCACAGACCGCGTCCCGTGCGCCGTCTTCCATGCACACTGCTGCCTCGCAGAGTCCGACCCCACTCCGGGCCGCTTCCAAGCCGTCTGAGTCGGGTCCCTCTCTGCCTTGCTGCCCCACCCCCGGTGCGTCTGTGGTGCCTTTGGTCCCGCTGGTTCGGAGTCTGGTGGCGTGGAGCATGCTTCCCAGCCCGTCCCGCTGGCTCATTCGCACTATCAGACTCGGCTATGCGATTCAGTTCGCCCGGCGTCCCCCGGTTTTCAGGGGTGTCCACTTCACTCAGGTGTCGTTGGACAGTGCACCTGTTCTCCGGGCGGAGATTGCTATCCTGCTGGCGAAGGATACAGTCGAGCCGGTCCCTCCAGCCGATATGAAGTCGGGGTACTACTGCCCCTACTTCATTGTACCGAAAAAGGGTGGTGGGCTACGGCCAATTCTGGACCGTCCCCAGGATTGGTTTGCAGCAATAGACCTGATGGACGCATACTTTCATGTCTCGATTCTGCCTCGACACAGACCCTTCCTCTGGTTTGCGTTCGAGGGTCGGGCATGTCAGTACAAAGTCCTACCCGGCATGGTTTTAGCTCTCAGCCTGTTGGGTCTTCGGGTCAACTGGGACAAGAGCAAACTCGCCCCCGGGCAGAGGATCTCTTATCTCAGTCTCGAGCTAGACTCGGTCGCACGGACTGCGCGTCTCACTGAGGCGCGCGTCCAGTCGGTGTTGAACTGCCTGAGCTCGCTCAAGCGCAGGACAGCGGCTCCACTGAAAGATTTTCAGAGGCTCCTGGGGCATATGGCATCTGCAGCCGCGGTCACGCCGCTCGGATTGCTACATATGAGACCGCTTCAACACTGGCTCCACGGCCGGGTCCCGAGATGGGCGTGGCAGTGCGGCACGCTCCGTGTTCCCGTGACACCGAGCTGCCGTCGCACCCTTGTCCGGTGGTTGGATCCTTCGTTCCTGCGGGCCGCAGTACCCCTCGAACAGGTGTCCAGGCATACTGTGGTAAACTCCACAGATGCCTCTGCCACGGGATGGGGGGCCACGTACAACGGGCATGCAGTGGCAGGTCTTTGGACGGGGCCTCAGCTGCATTGGCATATCAATTGCCTCGAGTTGCTAGCGGTACATCTTGCGCTGGCCCGCTTCAAGAAGCTGTTGTCAGGCAAGCACGTTCTAGTCCGCTCAGACAGCACTGCGGCCGTTGCGTACATCAACCGTCAAGGTGGTCTACGCTCCCGTCGCATGTTGCAACTCGCCCGCCATCTCTTATTGTGGAGTCAGAAGTATCTGAGGTCCCTTCGGGCCACTCATGTCCCAGGTGTGCTCAACTGTGCAGCCGACGAGCTGTCACGGCAGCCTCCACTTGCGGGCGAGTGGCTGCTCCGCCCCCAGGCGGTCCAGCTGATTTGGCAGCACTTCGGCGAGGCCCAGCTAGTTCTGTTTGCCTCCCCAGAAACTGCCCTCTGCCAGTAGTTTTATTCCCTGACCGGCGGCACGCTCGGCACGGATGCCCTGGCACACAGCTGGCCCCCGGGTCTACACAAATATGCGTTTCCCCCAGTGAGCCTTCTCGCACAACTCCTGTGCAAAGTCAGGGAGGACTGGGAGCAGGTTCTGTTAGTGGCTCCGTACTGGCCCTCTCGGACCTGGTTCTCAGACCTCATTCTCCTCGCGACAGCACCTCCCTGGCTGATTCCTCTGAGGAAGGACCTCCTGACTCAGAGACGGGGCACCCTGTGGCACCAGCGTCCCGATCTACGGAAGTGGTCCCTAGACGGGATGCGGAGGTTCTGAGTGATCTCCCGCAAGCGGTCGTAGACACCATGACTTCTGCTAGAGCTCCTTCCACTAGGAGTCTCTAATGGTGCACCTCTCGCCGAGAGAACCCCCGATCATGTTCGGTCGGATCCGTGCTTTTCTTCCTGCAAGATGGGTTAGAGCGAAGGCTGTCTCCCTCCACCCTCAAGGTGTATGTTGCCGCTATCGCCGCACATCACCACGCAGTTGAGGGTAAGTCCGTGGGGAAACACGATCTGATCGTCAGGTTCCTGAGGGGGGTGAGGAGACTGAATCCTCCTCGCCCTTCCTCCGTACCCTCTTGGGATCTGACCCTGGTTCTCACAGCTCTCCGGGGTCATCCCTTTGAGCCTTTGCAATCAGTCGACCTGAAACTAATGTCTCTTAAGACGGTTCTTCTGGTTGCATTGGCTTCCCTGAAGAGGGTAGGGGATCTGCATGCATTTTCGGTCGACGAAACGTGCCTAGAATTCGGGCCCGGTGATTCTCACGTCATCCTGAGACCCCGGCCTGGATACGTGCCCAAGGTTCCTACCACTCCCTTCAGAGATCAGGTAGTGAACCTGCAAGCGCTGCCCTCGGAGGAGGCAGACCCAGCCCTAGCTTTGCTCTGTCCCGTCCGCGCTCTGCGCGTTTACGTGGACAGAACGCAAAGCTTCAGGACCTCAGATCAGCTCTTCATCTGTTACGGAGGCCAGCAGAAGGGAAAGGCTGTCTCCAAGAAGAGGATGGCCCACTGGATAGTGGATGCCATCGCCTTGGCGTACGAATCCCAGGGCGTGCCTTGCCCGCTCGGGTTGAGAGCCCACTTCACCAGAGGGGTGGCCTCCTCCTGGGCGCTGGCTCATGGCGCCTCGCTGACAGATATATGTAGAGCTGCGGGCTGGGCGACACCTAACACGTTCGCTAGGTTTTATAGCCTACGTGTAGAGCCGGTATCCTCACGTGTACTCGCATCCACTAGTCGGTAGACGTGTTGTACCCACTCTAAGTGTCGGCTTGCAATGCCACTCCCGCCACTGGCCGGATACGTGCATACTTTACTCCAGTCGTGTTCCCCGCTTGGCGAACCCTGTCGAGTTCCTCCGCCTCCCCTTTGGCTCGGACATTGAGGAGTGTCTGATGCCAGGCCTACATCCGTCGCTGACGCTGTCTGTTGGCTGGGGCCCATATGTTGTGACCCCTCTACGTGAGCGGTCCCATATGTGTAATTGTCCACGGTTTAAAACTCCCTACGGGCTGAGTCCGTGTCTTTCCCTTAGCAGAGCCAGCTCTGCTGTCACCTGTCAGATGAGTCTCCCCCTACCAGGTGGAGCCATCCCAGGGACTCCATATGCGTACTGCCCCCCGGGCCAGTCCATATATGTATTTCCCACGTAAACTCCTCCCCCATTGGGTAGGTAGTGGTCTCCGCAGCGTCCCTTACGGGTTCGCTTCCCCAGTGTAGTCTAGTTTACTTAGTGGGTATTGGTTAGACAGCAGTAGACTCTCTCGGTGTAAGCTCGCCCCTTCACCGCCCGCCGGGGCTAGGGGCGGCGGAGCTGGCGCTGGGCACTGGAAGGGGTTTCGTAACTGTGGCGCTTTAGTTGGGATCCCAATTCGTCGGTCACTACTGACGTACGTCGAACGTGACCGACTGAAAGGGGAACGTCTCGGTTACGTATGTAACCCTTGTTCCCTGACGGAGGGAACGGAGACGTACGTCCCGTCGCCACAGTTTCTGTACCCTCGCTGTAGTGCAGACACCAGTTGTCTCCTCAGCGAAAAACAGAGTGCGATTGCATCCGCTTCCTATTTATATACACCTGTCGGGGGCGGTGCGCATTATGCAAATATCGCACGCCAATTCCATTGGCTTGTTTTAGTTTCATTAGACAACGGCAGCACTGTACTCAACATAAGCGTCTGAGCGGATCCTGTATCACGGAGCATAGTTATTGGCTTAAAAACAGAGCCATCAGATAACGCTACTGATCCAGTTAACAGAAAAGGTTTATATATCGACGACTTAGTCGATTCAGCAGGTGTGGTTGAGACGGACTTTACAAAAGCAACACTTTTAGACTTAGTCTGATTTTTCTTTTTCCATGCTTCACAATCCGCAATGAGATGACCCGAATCAAGACAGTAAAAACACACTCTTTTTTGTGCTGTATTAACTGGTGAAGGTCGCCGACCTCCCTGTGCTCTCCCGCGTACAACTTTAACAGCATCAACAAAGTCTTTCCCCGGCACTGCAGCAGACGAGCCCACAACTTTCTCGTGCCGAACAACATGGGGGAAAACCACCCTATGAGTTAACACAAACTCATCAGCAAGGACAGCGGCTTCTGCGAGCGAAGATACTTTCTGCTCGTTCAAATGAATTACAAGATTATCAGAAAGACAAACTTTAAAATCTTCTAACAACATTAATTCACGAAGTTGCTGGAATGTGTTCACTTTGCATGCAGCACACCACTTATCAAATAAATCCTGTTTTTCCCTTGAAAATTCAACAAATGTTTGTGCGACTGCTTTCTTATGGTTTCTGAATTTTTGTCTGTAAGCCTCGGGGACCAACTCATATGCACGCAACACAGCCGCTTTTACTACGTCATAATCTAAACTGGTATCAACAGGCAGGGATGCACATACCTCTTGAGCCTTTCCCACTAATTTGCACTGTAAAAGAAGAGCCCACATTTCTTTTGGCCACTGAAGGGCAGCTGCTACTCGTTCAAATGCAATAAAGTAGGAGTCTACTTCAGCCTCTCTAAAAGGTGGTACCAATTTAACATGTTTCCCTACATCAAAAACGGGAACTGCATGAGACCCTGCTACAGGGGCTGCAGGACTCGAAGTAACAGGTGCCCCAGTTGCGGCTGGCAGAGAAGCGAAAGAAGGTAACCCCGGAGATTGCATATGTACATCTTCCATTGGATCCCCACGAATATCAATGCCCCGTTTTCTCATCTCCATTTCCATTTCTAACTCTCTTAAACGTAATAGTTTATTTTGATGCTCTTGCCGCTTACTTCTAACTACAACTCTTTCAGACGAACCGCTAAAATTGGATCAGGAGGTACAAAAACAGGACTGCGAGGCTGCGCAATTTGGGAAGGTTTTTCTTCTTCACCTAACGCGACCGCCTCTTCCTCGGATTCACTTGAAACAGTTACATCGGGCAATATCTGATATTCCACCAATTTTCGATGCAACACGGCCTTAATTTCCTTTTTAGTAGTATAACGTGAAACAGATATTTTAAAGAAATCAGCTATTTTGATCAGATCGTCTTTCTTACAGCGATTAAACTCCTCCGTAGAAGGGGACAGCGTAAACGCGGTCAAATCAAACTCCATTCTCTATACTCCTTCCTCCCACGTTAAAAGAAAGCAGGCGACAAACAAAAGAGAGAAGACTTACCGAGTATGATGATAAGTCTTTTAGACGAGCCCCCAATTTATGTTGCTTCCCCACCCCTAGACTGGGACGTAACATAAATATTTTTTTTTTTTTTTTTTTTTTTTTTTTTTTTAAGGAGATTTTATAGGAGAACAAAAACTAACTATTTTTAATGATCTACCTTAACCTAAGGTATATATATATATTAGTTCAATAATGAAACAATATATATAGGAATCATTGAAGAATCTTCATTTTCTTCTAAAGCATTATCCTTAACATTAAGGCATTCTCTGGAAAGATTCAAGATTCAAAGAAAAACACGTTTTCTGATGTTTGGCGCAACCTAGTGGCTAAATAATATAAAATTATATTTATAACCAAAAAAATAAATAATAGCGTAAATAGCAGAAGTAATCATGTTAAATACAGTGGTTATTTTAAGCGTCACTTTTAAAAGGTGTTTTCTGAATAATTTTTTATCTAGTAAGGCGGCACCTGCCGGCAGACCACAAGCTCTGATTTTTTATTTTATTTTACATAGCCTACCATATATAAGATATTTTTTTACATTTCAATTATTTATAATCCATACAGTTTATTCATAATTGAAAATACGTTTACGATAACTTAAGAATAGCACCTTTTAAGTTGCCCAGTATAGAGTCAGATACCTCAAATATTTTAGCTATGGGATGAATAAAAAAACACCAATATCCATTTTGTTTTGTTTTTTTGGCGTATCTCTACAGACTAAAGCGGGAACAGAACGAGAAGAGTCCACTTACGGGGTAGATTCATGAGTCGCGATTATATTTCCTTTTTAAAACCTTGAAATTATGCTACGGGCCGTTGAATGCTTGAATGTTATATGGTGTGCAATTATTTTAAGGCAAACGCACGGAGAATGTAGTTATATTTGTTTAATTAGCTCTAGCAGAATCATGGCCCCTCCAACCAAAATTCCCGCCAAACGTATGTCTAAACGTAGGCCTATCTTGAAAGAGATATTACCAAAGTATTATTATGTTGCATAATATAAAACAACTAATTTGCCCTATTTGAGCAAAGTGGTTAATATCTGTCCTGTAAGGACTACAAAGCAATTGTATTTGAATTATTTTTTTGCCCCAGCAATCATCATCTGTAACGTTAAATGAAACCGAAAAAAAGCATTAGCCTATTTTTATCCAGAATCGAGAGCATAACTTACTAACTTACACACAGAAAGCTGCCTTGGTAAAAGAGTTAAATCAAACATCTTTTAAGAACGATAAGAAAAAACTAAATTAATAGAAACCGATATTAATACATAACTTTATAGTTTACAATAAAGTTAAGATAACGCACTTATAATTTTATAACGAGGAAATGTAAACTTGATTATGATAATAATTGTAGAAAAGCACAGTTTAAACAAAACGCTGCAGGGACTGTAAATGCAAATTCAAGGTTATCTATCTTTTTTATTAGCATGTTAGTTTACTTTAGAATCAAAAATAGGTATAATCTATTAAAGGCTATATTAAAAGGAAATGTACCATTGTCGCTGGTCCGAAGACATTGTCGAGATAACGAACAAATGAAGGGTTTTGGCGCAAAATCCACCTTTTATACAAGTAGCGAGCCATTGGCTTTCATTCAAATTCTTCTGAAACTTTTTTTCTTTTCCTGTTTTTTGTTTTTGTTTTTTTTAAGTGTTTGTTTTAAAAAGTTACAATACTGCAAAATTATATATTTTTTTCTACAACAATTCCAACTACAGTAAATATTACATTCAATCAAACAGTCAATAAGGAAACAAAATGGGGGGGGGGGGGGTCATTGTACCACTGACAGACGGCAGCGTTTGGAGTCAAAAATCTTAATTTGTGTTTTACTGAAGAAACAAAGACATCTACATCTTGGATGCGCTGGGGGTAAGCAGATAAACATCACATTTTCATTTTTGGGTGAACTATCCCTTTAATCTATTCTCAAAGTTGGGTTGGGAGCTGGGTCTATTCTACGCAAGCTATGATGACTTTCACCTTGATATTTTAGCATGGATATATACCTAGCCGAATTGACCCTTCGTAAAGACCCGCCCCCCTTAGTTACTGTTGCTTTGTCTGTCAAGCTGTGGCACTGTGACGCCACACAGTGATAAATGCATCACGGAGCAAAGAGGACACTGACAACACGTCGACAGACAAGACAGAGCAGGTTACTTATGATATTAAACCAAGTCCCAGCTTTAAAGCTGTGTAGTTTTTTTAAGAAATTCAAACAATAAAAAAGTTTTGTTGCTCTTTAATGTGTCGTGACCATGGTCGTGACAGATTGACTCAAGAGGCTCGTAAACCGATCATTTCTTACTACGAGTCCATTTATAGCATCAAATAAACATGAATGAACATGAGAATCAATGTTGTTTCAAACGTGGAAAGATGTCAATATACAAAATTTTTCAAGTTTAACTCCACCGAGGTTAATCTTCTAACTCCTGTCTGCTTTGTTGGACGAAATGGCGGATTACTTTTAGACACTAATTGCGTCCCAAATGACGCACTATACACTATGCACTTCTACACTATGTACTTGTGCACTGCACTCATCCATGTAGTGTGTGAATTATATAAGGTTATTTTGTCATTTAACAACGGAGTCTGATCCTCCCTTCCCCTCCATTACGTAATTAAAGCTGCGACAGTTGAGTGCACAAAGTGTCCAACATTCCACACTTCGTTTTTTCCGTTAATTTAGTGCATCATCCGGGTATTTAAAGTGCACTTTTTCTTTTTGGAATTTTCTGTGTGAACGCACTACTGCACTATTTATACTTAAAAACGTCATAGAATAGTGCATAAGTACGCCAATTGGGACGCACCTATTATTTGGGTAGCTCACATATTCTGAATGTCTTTGGCAGAATTCAAATGAGCCATTTTAATCTAGATTAATTCCAAGATTAATCTAGATTAAAAAAAAATAATCTATGCCCACCTCTAATATAGACTCATTACATGCAAAGTGAGATATTTCAAGCCTTTGTTATAATTTTGATGAATATTGGCTTAAACCCCCAATTTCAAAATCTCAGATTATTACATAAAAAAAAAGAAAAAAAAGATTGTAAATACACAAATGATGGCCCTCTGAAAAGTATAATCATGCATATGTACGATTTCAAAAATATTTGAAATGCCCAGTGCCTTAATATAGACACCACACAGTTTTGTTCTAATACATAAAAATAAAATAAACTCCGTTTAAAAAAACAAGTACTGAGTACATATGCATGATTATACTTTTCAGAGAGCCAACATTTCTGGATTTAAAATCCCCTTTTTTTTTTTTTATCAATTTTGATGTAATATTCAAATTTTCTGAGATTTTGAATTTGTGGATTTCATAATCCATAATCAAAATTATAACAAATAAAGGCTTGAAATAAATCACTTTGCATATAATGAGTCTATATAATAAATTAGTTTCACCTGTTAAAGGTCCAATATGTAGGAATTTTGTAATAAAATATTACCAAATCACTTGAACAGTGTTATATATTTCCTGCAGTTGTGTACTTACAATATCCCAAAAGTCCCCAAAGATTTTTAATTTCAGAGAAATTTAAAATTTTAAATAATTGTCCATCCCAGAAATGTTTTTCACTTGTCGCCTGTCACTGACGTAATATCCACGTTCTCCCTGGTTTCCGCTGTATAGTAACCAGAGCCCTCTGATAGTAACCAAACTGACGCGGACAACTGTGTAGTTCGCAATGTCTATTTGCACGCTGTTGTTGTTTCGTTCAAACATTATGGACCATGGCAAGCAGACTTTGGATAAAAAAGGAGAACTAAAACGAGAATCAATATCAGCGCGGTGTTTTCGAGATGTCGAGAGCTCCACGTCCGAGACTAACTTCCACTTGACGCTGCTCTTACATGTACTTTATTAGACAGGTAAGAAAATGTACGTAAAACTAATCAATGTTATATAGTTTACATGATGAAATGTTAGAATAGGATCTGTATGTTATTCTAATGAATATAAAAATTGAAATTACTGCTAGTCTCATACAGACAAACTAACACATAGAATAACATTATAACTTACAATACACTAGTTTAGTTTGATCGTGTAACGGTTTGACCAAGTGAAACAGTGCTGCAAGTTTCATTCGTCTAATAAACTGAGCTGTGAGTAGTAATTCAACACTTCCGTGTATTTCGGTAGAATTGTCAATATTCCTTTATATTCGCGGGACTCGTGTCGCGTGTCTTGTAGGAGGTTAGCAACCCCTAGCGGCGAAGAAATTTACATATTGGACCTTTAAGTTGAATTCCTAAAATTAATGGACTTTTCCACTATTCTAATTTGAGAAACACCTGTATAAACATGAAAAATGCAGTTACCTTTTACCACAGAGTAAAGAACGGTATCCTGGAAGGCTTTTTTCTCACTGCGACCCCGCCCCTTCATGTTGAAAGTAGCCATTAGGCTGTTGGTGAAAAGCCTGAGAAAACATGCAGAAAATCATATAGTGAGGTCAACGCCTACATTCTACAAATATTCCTTTGTGCTTGCATTATTCCTAATGAATCGTTTCTTTCTGCATTTATGCTTTTCTATGTGCTAAGAGGAGGGCAAACAGAGCAAACAGAGCAGGCAATGAGTAAAAATATAACTGCATAATACATTCTATATTCTGAGCATGTGACAGTTGTTTAATACCTGCCCATTACTTTATGGACGCAGTCCTTGTTATTCCTTGTTGTTGTTAACCTTTGAGAGCTGGGACACCTGTACATGACACATGAAAAGCCATTCAATACATTATGAATAAACCAATGGTGTTGTAAATATACTGATTGTTGCCAGATTGAGCTTAAAGCTTAAAACTAGTCATGTTGACTCATCCATACAATAACACAGTGGTTCCCAACCACATTCCTGGAGTATCCCCAACACTGCACATTTTGCATGTCTCCTTGATCAAGCACACCTGAATCAAGTCATCAATTCATTAGCAGAGACTCCAAGACCAGAAATGGGTGTGTCAGACAAAGGAGACATGGAAAATGTGCAGTGTTGGGGGTACTCCAGGAATGTGGTTGGGAACCACTGCAATAAAACATCCTATAAAGCTGTGTGCATGTTAACAGATGCTGCGAAAAGCATATTTTTTGCACAATATAGATAATTTAGACTTTTTGGAGACTTGGAGGTCTAGTCTTATTAGTCCAATTTCTGTAGAAATCATACCCTTTGTTCCCAGAGGTTGCGTTCCTTGAGACGTGCCTCTTCTTCAGCAAAATCTTCAAAGGTTTCTAGCCTAGCAACATGGACAGCAGAATTCAGCGGCTCATAGTGCCTTCCGACTCTTTTTATCTCATCAAGAAGTTCAACTAGCTTTCCAAGCACTGACTTCTGGTATTCTGTGGAAGAAAATACATTAATTTATTTATTTTTGTTACTTTATGATTATTAAAGAATCATACAATAATAAATATTGACCATGGACGTACTAGCTTGAGACATGGGGAATAAGCCTCTCTCGGACTGTGATGGCATTTGAACTCCACGCTGAGGTGTGCGAGAACGCCTAGATCCTGAAAAAAAAAAGAGTTGAAGCTCATTAAGATTTAAAGACAGCTGCTCCTGCAATAATGTCAGTAAGTGAGGTAGGAGAATTGACATCTATGAAGAATGCAACTGATCATGGACTCACTGGATGAGGATGCCCGACCTTTTCTGCTCCCGGACTGTGATGGCTTTCGAACTCCACGCTGAGGTGTGCGAGAATGCCTAGATCCTGAAAAATAAAAAAAAACAGCATTGAAGCTCATTGAAATCATTTTTTAAAGACAGCTGCTCCTGCAATAATGTCAGTGAGGTAGGAGAATTGACAACGATGAAGAATGAAATTAATCATGGACTCACTGGATGAGGACGCCCGACTCTTTCTGCTCCCGGACTGTGATGGCTTTCGAACTCCACGCTGAGGTGTGCGTGAAAGCCTAGACCCTTAACAAAAAAAAAAAAGTGTGAAGCACAATGAAATCTTTTTTTTGCTCCTGCAATAATGTCAATGAGTGAGGTAGGAGAATTGACAACTATGAAGAATGCAATTGATCATGGATATGGGAAAAAAAAAAAAAAAATGTACTAGCCAATTTAAAAAAAATTTTTTTACTGACTTACTGGCTGACTCTGGACTAAATGCTTCTAAGGATTCAGACCTTGTGGGTGAACGGTGATGCGTTGGACAAGAACATCCAGAAACTGAAAAAGGAACAGGAATGTTTGAAATACTTTGTTTTGAACCCAGACTTAAAAATACTTTATATTCCATTTGCATTGTGAGCAAGTAGAATAAATAAAAACATGAAATTACTGTCTGAAGACTCTCTGGTTGTCTAATGGTGGTGTTAGCCAGTTCTGGGGGTGCAGGTAACTCGAGCAGCATTGCATTTTGTCCTGTGGTTGTTAAAAGAAATTCCAAAACCAGAAGCAGTACAGCAACTTAAATGACAGAAAAACTCTTATTGCCAACCATTCCCTGAAGTTTGATGACTGAATTATACCACTGGACCAGCCCAGCTATTTTACTCACCCTTTGGCGGAGGAACCGGAAGCAACACTGTATCCTCTAGACAAGAACATGCACAATGAAATTAATCACAGTAAGATAACGATGAATACTAATACAGTTTACACAAACAACTTAAACTGTACTCACCCTTTTTCTTGTCTGGCAAGGACTCATCCTCCTCAGGAGACAAATCTGACCCTGCCAATATTATATTTGTCACTTATGATATGTGATTGTTTACATTATATGCTCATTGTTTAATGCATGTCCTTAAATAGGACCAAATAAATTACCTTGAACATAATCTTCAAATTTCCTTCTTTTCTTCATTCTCTTTTGACTGACTGTGTCCTCCTCTTCGGTTTGAGCTGAGGTGTAATTATATTTTTCACACTCCTGTCGGCTTACTAAAAATCAAGAATGAACACAAACACTACTAACGATAGTAATTAGGGCTGGGGGATATATCGTAAGGAATTGTCACGCGTATTTCATCAGTAAAGCCGGTTCCCTGATTACCGCTAAATCGCCATCACCTGCTTTCAAATGGAGCGCCTTTTAATAGACAGAGCCGTAGTTCACTGACAAGCCACACAATATCGCGTTCATTATCGCAGATATCGACTTCGATAATGAATGCGATTTTGTGTGGCTTGTCAGTGAACTACGGCTCTGTCTATTAAAAGGAGCTCCATTTGAAAGCAGGTGATGGCGATTTAGCGGTAATCAGGGAACCGGCTTTACTGATGAAATGCGCGTGACAATTCCTTACGATATATCCCCCAGCCCCAATAGTAATACGTATTTGAGTATTATAGTATTGTAACTAAAAAAATTTAATTAAAATTAAAAAAAGCCAGAAATAACATTCAAAAAAAAATTTTTTTCACACCTGATGTGACTTTGACTTTAACAAATTCAAAGCTTAACCAGTCCTCTTGTGGTTGTAAAAGGCGCTTATGTGCCACAGACACGTTTTTTAGAGGCCATCGCACCACTTTGGTCTCTGTGTCAATCCAGTTCAATGGCAAAACTCCTTCCATCTGCTTCCCATTCTCCACCCAAACAGCCCGTGCGTATACCATTGCCTAAAACACAATTAGATTATTTAATTTAGAACTACACATTTCCTTTTCTACATGATGCTAACAGTGCACTACTATTTTGAATAATAGTAAATATTACATACGTTACTTGTGTTCATTTCCTGTGCTCCATTCCATGGAGGAGAGGAAAAAGGACATGCCCTTGTTCACAAGGGAGACAAGCAACTTTCCGGTAAAGGTCTTTGGTTTGCAATAACTTTGTCTTTGTTTTCTTTGAACATAGACTATATTCAATAGCCTTGACTCACATGGCTTCTTAAAAAAGTCTCTTGTGTCCTTTTGGCTCAGCACATCACATACCAAAGTTCCATCTTGCCTTTTTTCCTTCACAAATGCAAAATTTTCATTGTGAAGCATAAAGCAGTGGTCTTTATCTTTGGTTGATATATAAAAACATGACCTTGGCTCTTGAGGCTTGTTGATGCCTTTCTTTGCATTTTCAATCTCACTCATCCGCTTTGTTACTTGAGCGATTGGATTGTGGCTATTTTTGACCAATTTTTTTATTACTTGCAGATGATTTTCGAATGGGAAACATGAGATGTCATTTAGTGAACAGTTGAAGCGAGAAGCATCTTCATGCAGATGCAACAGGCAGTGCACATTGTAGACTGCAAATGTTTTTCCATAAAGGTCATCACACCTTTTAACGAAGTATTTTAGAAGCTCCTCAGCATATGCAATATATGAACGTCGTGTGTTCTCATCAGAGCTCAGCAGGATTGACAGAGCCACTGTCAATGTCAAAAAGTGAGTATACACTTCACGTGAAACTACATTTCGAAGAACATTTGGTCCAGTATATAAAACAAACTGTCGAAATTCAGTGGCTTTCCATCTATCCAGTTCCCTCAAACCCCTGGGCTGCCTTGCAAACTCACTTGGCATGGATCCATTCAGCTTGTTTAGTTTTTCTGAGATCTCATCTTTTTGTCTTGCAGATAGCCGGCACACTTTTGGACCCCGAGACAAAAAGACTAGAACACGTTTTACTACTCCTAAACAAATCAAATGCATATAGTCTAACACAAAAGTGCTCACGCAAGGTATGCCTGCATCAATAAGTGGGCTTTTTATAGTCTGGTGATCTTCATACAGTACTTGACTGAACTCCTCGTCTGTTCTTGCTCTAAAGCTCTCATGACTGTTAAAAACCACTCTACCTTCCCACGATCCTTTGGCCAAACACCTTTCACAGCTGGAGTACCCATTGTGGTTTTTTATGCACTTTAAAAATGATCTTGCTGGTGCATCACATATAAAGGCCTTAAGGCTGATAGCATAAAGTTGACCTTCATACTCCATCCCAACAGCTTTGAGATGCTGAAACTCTTCCAAAAGGTCTTTGACAAAATCATCCAAAGGACTTGGCTTTGCTGTTCCACACAAAAGTGCAACAATGAAAGGATCAAAATTGTGAAACTGTGCCACTATGGGCCAAAATTGAACACTGTTTGATTTAAAAAGTGGTACACCATCAATGTTCACACACAACTCAACAAGGTTTTGTGAAAAGGATTGGCACTGTGCAATCTTTAGTTTAATGCCTTGTTCTAAACCATAATAAATGTACTGCCCATTACATCTAGAAAGACATTCAACGGTTTTGGGGGTTGAAAGGAGGGTGCGTGCATCCTTTGGCAGCTGGTGCCCATGTCTACGTAGGATGCCTAGTAGCTCATTCAATGACGTTTGAGTGATTGAATTACTTGTTGACCAAGTCCTTAAATCACAGCCAATATCTGGTGTATCACTGTCAGGGTGTAAACTCAGGATTTCAGGCTCAGAGTCAGAGGATTCTACATGCTCTGTGTATCCATAATCGGATTCGTTATCTTGTACAACTTCTTGAAGTCCATCACCATCACTTCTATCACTTGGTAGCGAATGAATATCAAGGTTGTCATCACTATCCAACTGAGCAATGGCATTAACTTCTGCTTTTCTTTTTCTCCAACTTCTTAAGTATGTCATATCTGCAACAGTAATATAAGTATGTTGACATTGTACATTTTTGAAATTGATTTGATTTTTAAACATTATAAACAAAGTTTTATAGTGTTTGCTAATTATAGGAGGTACATTTATGTGCAGACATCATGATGCTTGCTTCAATTTAAATAGTGTAATCCTGGATTCTCTCAAGGACTGCCAACGTTTTGTAAGGATATCTTTCTTGTAATAATATTAAGTAATATTTGTGGTTCTTGAGATCAGTTTAATTCTCCATTCTCAAATATTTTGATAGAAATTTCACAAATATATTAATTGTATAAATAATTGGTTAGTCAAATATACAAAATTCTTTTAGTGATTTTTTTATAACTAAATTTTAGAAAAATGTATATGTTCAACTCAATCAAGTAAATTATATTCAGAGATTTTCTTAATTTAATAAAGTTAATTATTACTGAGATATTTTCTAAGCCACTGAATATTTTTTTTTAGTGTGTACTGTAGAGAAAATGCAAACGCATATCAAGCTGCTCTGTCACAACCATGGCGACCAGAGTCCCGCACAGGTCCGTTTTTGGAGACCCGCCCCCGCAAAGTTCAGCACCAGATCCAACCCGTCACCCGTGATATCAAAATTTAATCCGCACCCACCCAGAGTCAGACCCGTTAATATTTGGCCCGTTACCTGACCCATACAAAATCCTTCCAATTAAAGTGCTTTATTTTTATTTATTTATCCAGTTAAAATGTTGTTGTTGTTTGTTGGCTCAGTCTGAACATGTTGAACAATGATTATTAAAGGTGCCATCGAACGTTTTTTTACAAGATGTAATATAAGTCTAAGGTGTCCCCTGAATGTGTCTGTGAAGTTTCAGCTCAAAATACCCCATAGATTTTATTAAATAAATTTTTTTAACTGCTTATTTTGGGGCATCATTAACTATGCACCGATTCAGGGGCTACTGGCCCTTTAAATCTTGTGCTAACATTACACACTGTTGGAGAGATTTATAAAGAATGAAGTTGTGTTTATGAATTATTCAGACTGCAAGTGTTTAAAAATGAAAATAGCGACGGCTCTTGTATCCGTGAATACAGTATGAAACGATGGTAACTTTAACCAACAAAAGCCTACATTAACAACATGCTAACGAAACATTTAGAAAGACAATTCACAAATATCACTAAAACTATCATGATACCATGTCATTCATTATTGCTCTATCTTCCATTTTTCGCTGTTGTTATTGCTTGCTTACCTAGTCTGATGATTCAGCTGTGCACAGATCCAGACGTTAAATACTGGCTGCCCTTGTCTAATGCCTTTCATAATGTTGGGAACATGGGCTGGCATATGCAAATATTGGGGCGTACACCCCGACTGTTACGTAACAGTCGGTATTATGTTGAGATTCGCCTGTTCTTCGGAGGTCTTTTAAACAAATGAGATTTATATAAGAAGGAGGAAACAATGGAGTTTGAAACTCACTGTATGTCTTTTCCATGTACTGAACTCTTGTTATTCAACTATGCCATGGTAAATTCAATTTTTAATTCAAGGGCACCTTTAAATCAAACAACAATATGGTTTATGATAAATCAAAGTAGCCTATTTTTTTTTTTTCAAAACGCTATAAATCCTTAAAAAAAATTAAAAAAAAAAAAAAAAAACGCTATAAATCCTTTTGTTTTTTCAAAAAATGTATGGTTTGTCTTTTAAAAAATGTCTTTTGTCTTTTCCTCATTAATGCGAACACGGAAAATAAATGTTACGTGCATTCTCCATTATAGGCATGACTGACACGAATTTCTCATTGCAACATTTTACATATTCATAATCATTACTTTTGCTGCTACGTTTACATGAACGCGTCACTACATCAGCACCGAAAACAAGAAAAAGAGAGAGAATAAGATTTGTTTGACTCATTTTGAGGAATTAAAGTTATATGAACAAACATCTGTTAATAGTTAACCGAATTCTGATTAGTCGAGAGGATTTATCCGTTTAAATCTTTCAGTAGCCTACATTTTAAACAAGGATTTGGCATGACACGTTGATGGAGCAAAAATTATATGACACATTTTTTTTTTAAATGGCGTTTTGGAAAAGAGCTCTTCAAGCACATATTTTTCATCTGCTACTACCCGCCCGCAAGGAGTTCATTATCCGCCCACATCCTCGCCCACATCCTGAATTTTAGGAATGTCACCACCCGTTTTATCCACATTAATAAGGGTAACGTCCCCGACCTGTTGCAGGACTCTGATGGCGACGGATAGCCACCTAAAATGGCGGCGCCTTCGCGGAGTGAAACGCGTGACGTCTCCTCAATCTTGAACACCATCTAGCTAACAATGGGGTTTTGAGCTTGCTACCTTAAAGAAAAAACACAAAACTAAACACTTAGCCGTACAGCTAAATTCTATCAGTTAAGTTAGGCAACCTAGCTGAGGTAATGTTGTAAAGGAAGTTTATAAATAGCATAAACTAAGCTAAAATTAATTAACCTGGATATCTACCTCGATATAACATAACTAAGTTACAAAATAATCACAAACAGTTAAACCTTAATGGCTTATTAATATCCGCATTTGGGTAATTTATTAGCTAACTGTCCATCCGTGTGGTGTGGCTGTGGACACTCGTGGTAGCCGAATGTCTAGCTAGCTACTGCTACAGTAATTCCGTTTACTATAAAAAAAAAAGCCCGGTTTGGTTGAAATAAGGTAAACGTTTATAACGTTACACTTATTTTGCTATCATATCTAATTATTTTGTCATACTTACTTTACACAACTGCTTTCGCTTAGAGTCGTGAAGAGCTTTCTGGAATCTGACGGTTGGCTGGGCTTTTTTCGCGCCTCTTCGCTTCTTCTTCTTTCGGTTTTATGGCGGTTGGCAACTATCTTTAATGGTGCATTACCGCCACCTGGTGGGGTGGGGTAATTATTGCAATGTATGAATCCTCATTGCACCTCAATCGCAGTTTCAATTATTGTTTTTATAACTTTGACGGAATATGTAAAACTATTTACATTTATTTAAGATAATAATGAACATGGTTTGGTAATTTGTTTTCTCCGTTGTTTTAGCATGTATAACAGATTATTTAGCTGTCTTTAGATTATCAGTTGAAAACATGATCAGTTGAAAACACGTAGTCAAACAGTCCAGCCTAAACTACTTAGTTGAAATCACGTCGTAAACCAGTCCAAGGCGGACCGACTTATTTTCAACCATATTTCAACGTTGAAAGACGGTAATTGTTTACTGGGTATATACACAAAAAAAAAACGTATGTACGCATCATCATATAGTATAGACTTGTTGCTTTGTGTGTGTGTGTGTTCATGCATCCTATAATGGGCCTGATGTTGTGGAGTGGGGTAGAGCTTAAATCAGGGTTTCCGCGGGGTCTTAAAAAGTCTAAAATTCTGAACTTTAAATTTAAGGCCTTAAAAAGTCTTAAAAACGGCCAGATTTTCATCAGAGGTCTTAAATTTCATTTAGTCAGGTCTTAAATTTTTTTTACCCATTTCCAGAAACGCTACCCAGCTAACAATTTTTGGTTCCCAGAACGTTCCGGGAACGTTCGTTTCTGGTTCCCAGAACGTTCCCGGAACGTTCCCAGAACAAAGATTCTAACGTTCCCTGTTGGTTCTCCAGGAAAGTTTTCTTTACGTAAATAGAACGTTCCCTTTAGGTTAGGGGAACGTTCCCGGAACGTTCCCGGAAGGTTCCCGCAACGTTCCGGGAACGTTCGGGGAACGTTCCGGGAACGTTGCGGGAACGTTCCGGGAACGTTCTTAGAAGGTTCCCAGAACGTTCTCAGAACGTTCCCCTAACCTATACATCCAGATATTCAAATAACACAGTCTACAAAAAATAGTCTACTTAGTTTATTGCTCAAAAATAAAAGAATCATACTAATATATTATTACAATAAATTTCATTTACAGAAACAATCTATAAATAAGTCATATACATATTTTTTTAAACAACACATATCATACAATTCCATTGAAAACATATTAATAACCATGAACATGAAAATTCTAAAACTTTAAGAGATCATAATAATTTAATAAATGTAAACAGTTCATATATCATATGCTAATTATTATCAAATATATCACGAGAAACTATAGTCATTGCTTATTGTTCAGAAAACATAAGAATTGTTTGAACCATAAATAATATTATTAAAATAATTATTATCGAATATGAGAAACTATAGTCATTGCTTATTGTCCAGAAAACATAATAATTGTTTGAACCATGAATAGTAATATTATTAAAATAATTTTTATCAAATATGAGAAACTATAGTAATTGCTTATTGTTCAGAAAACATAAGAATTGTAAGAACCATGAATAGTAATATTATTAAAAGAAATATAATTTGTTTTTACAGAAACAATCTTTATAATCTATATACATAAACCATGAACATATTTTAAACAACAAATACAAAATTGAACGTAACAATCATGAACATGAAAATTCTAAAACTTTAAGAGATTATAATAATTTAATAAATGTAAACAGGTCATATATCATATGCTAATTATCAAATATATCACGAGAAACTATAGTCGTTGCTTATTGTTCAGAAAACATAAGAATCGTAAGAACCATGAATAGTAATATTATTAAAAGAAATATAATTTGTATTTACAGAAACAATCTCTATAATCTATATACATAAACCATGAACATATTTTAAACAACAAATACAAAATTGAACGTAATAATCATGAACATGAATATAATAAAACTTAGAGTTATAATAATTTAATAAATGGGCTATATTATCGTATACTAATTATTATCAAATACATCATGAGAAAGCCACATTTTAATTTAAACAACATATTTACACATCATATAATGAAATATGAAAAAAATATTTCACCACACATCTTCAATTCCCCATCATCTGCAAATCAAAAACAAATACACGAAAAGGACATGAGTCAAATTATAAACATTTCACTGTGCTGTTGAGTAATAGTTGTCATTGCAGTTTTGCCGATGTCTTGTGGACTGATTGTTATGCGCTGATATTATGATATGCATTGTAAAAATACATACTGATATATGATACTACATAGGCTATTTTATTTCCCCTCACACTACAACAAATCTTTAAAACTTAATATTATTATTTAGAACAGAACAAGAATGAAAAATCTAATATATAAACGTCAAGCCAAAATGAATTCATTTAAAACTTGAAACAGAAACCGGCGTTAACCTACCTCTCTCATTTGGCACAAATCCAAATGTTATATCACGATGTATTTGGATGCTAAACTATTATTTAAACTCTGTGATTGTACACAGACTATTTAAAATGAGGAGTGTAACTTTTTATATAGTTGACTGTATTTTATTTTGACAATGAACAGGCTGCAATGTCAAGTTACTAAAAATTCTTATGTTGTGCGTGCCCGTGAGGCGCCGGCGCTATCACTTGAATTTTCTTATAAAAGCGGAAAAAACTTAAAATACTTAGAAGTTTATGGTCATAAGAGTAACATCATTCATTCGAATCTGTGAAGGGTTAGGCTTATTATTTTTGTACACTCACAATAAAAACAAAACATTGCTTGTAAAATAAAGAAAACAAAAGTAATTTTCGGCCGTCTCCTTTTCCTTTGAGCTTCTCAAAAATGAACCGAAACTCAGCATATAGTCTATTACTTGTCGCAGTAGGCATAGGCTGTTTATTCCTTTTATATGATTTTACCCTATTTTTTTCTCCGAGAAGCGCTGCCGGTGCGTGATGATGATGATGAATATGAATCCTCGTGTTCTGTTGTTTATTCTGCTATTTGTGCCTGTATTGTAGGCTAAAACTAAACCCCTGGATTTTTTGTCTTCATTCTAATTTTGTTTAATTATAATTTAGCATAATCTTGTCGGTTAATGAAAGGTGAAATTTTCGTTTAGTTTAGGTTTTTCAACTATTATTTATATTTTATTATATTTCAGGTTTATTTCGATTAGCATAAATGTTTTTAATAGTTTTAGTTTTTGTTAGTTAACTATAATTGTTACAAATGTAGCGCAAAAGCGCAATAGGCTAGTGGCCATAGATGTGCTGGATGTGATGGCGCATGAGAAATATACACATGACAAAGCAAGGAAGACTGTTCCAGAAGTCGCGATACAGTGTTTGGGTTAATTATTAATAACTGTGTGGATCCATTTGAGAAAAACGAGTCTCTAATTTTTCATTACTTGTTTAAGATTTATTATATATGCGAATATTTAGAAATAGCCTAGTTTTTAGGTCATAAATCGATAGAATTGATGAGTCATGCCATGATATAAACTGAATGTCAGAGTCATACTGAGTAATAAAAAAGAGCCTATTAATGACAAAACAATGGTGTAGGCTACCACCAACTCTTACTGACATAGCATTGATAATTGATAATCTCAAAACAAAATTAGCATTATTGCTTACCATTTTAAATGCCTGTGTGGGGCAAATTTTAGCACCATTGAAATAAGGTCTTCCACGTCAGCTGCCTTTAAAGACCTAAAAAGCTTTTGCGTTGCTCCTAGAAGAAAGAATAACATAGAAGGTTGATTTATGCGAAAATTGGTGTTAGATTTGAGATATGGTACCATAACAATATTTATTTTATTTCAAAGTGCAAAATACAAAACAATGATTGATAGTAGTTGTGGAAAAAAAACTTGCCTATAATTATATCACAGATAATTAAGTCTTTGAAGGCTAGTTTCCCTTTTTTCCCTTTTAAACTGTAGGCACTCAAGACGTTGTTTGATGCAACCTTGCGCAACATTTTGCGCACGGCTGCCCCTGAATTTGTTCCTCCAAGCGATCGAAGGTAGTTCATCTGTTAGAAAACAAACAAAAAATCATAATTAAACAACACTGTTATTTAGAATTTTGCCATTATGATAGCAGCTGAAAGAGTGTTTTGTTTGTTTGAATGAATGGAAACTGTTGAATCCATGGCCGATGTGTTGAAAGTTTTTTTAATGAGGAAGGGAAAGAGAGACAGAAGCGCGTTCATCTCCATTGTTAAGATTTACTGTACTTTGCAACAACACCTGTTCAAATATATTTTATTTTGAAATGTCTTTATCGTAATTATAGTTTTTAATTAATTGCTTTTAAACTTAACAAATAACTTCTGTTTAGGGTTTGTAACTAAACAAATCAATACATTTCATTTTAAGGCTTTCGCGCAACTTGTTTCCGTCACAACAAGGCAGACATGCACAGGTTTACTAAGAGCAAAAATGTAAAATCAATAAGATAACTGAGGAATTAGTCATCAGATGCCATGTCCGTTATTTGCAGCAAAAATCTGCAAAAATACAGCAAAAATCTGTATCTCAAACAGATTAATTTAAATAAGTTATTTCACCACCTGCGTGACATCATTAACCAACGTTTGCATCCGTAGGCTACTATGCTAGTTAAGCTGGAGATCAGGGCTGGGTTTCCCGAAGCCTTCTTAACTCTACGTCGTTCTTAAATTATACCTTAAGCTGTACCTTAACGTTAATACGTGTTTCCCGAAACGTTCTTAGTTAAGTATACCTTCTGTAAGTCATACTTTCGTAAGGTTGGTCTGGATCACTCTTAGCTATATCTTATCACTGTTTATAGTCAATACGAATATAATTCTGAAGCTGTAATACACCCAGTGTTCGATTAGGATTATGGCAAAGAATAAAATGCAAAAAAATTCAATGCTAAATTCAAATGTGCTTTAGCGCTGATCCAGAGACAGACGCGCGCTCTGCGCTTGTCATGTAACTTTATCACAACTATTCGGTGTTTTTAACCTGATCGCGCTTTATTTTAGGTTTCAGACATTTAAATACACATTTGAATTAAGTAGGCTACTGCATAAAAAAAGACATTTATAGTTTGTTAAATTCAAATTACACTGATGTCTACGGAAGCTGCAACAATAACCCTTTTTTCATATTTGATATGTTTTATTCATATCAGATAAACATTGTTTATGAAACAATAAAGTTTACTCCATTCTTCTCCCAGTTCACCGGCCACATACTTTTATGTATTTCGGGGAAGATTTCGTATAGGCTATCCGACAGCTCTAACTGCCGTGCAAACTCATCGCGTGACAAAACACATTCACTTCCACATATTTTACAATCGTAAATTTTTAGTGATTTCCTCATCTCCTGCAAAAATTCAATGCCTCATGTAGTAGGTCTAGAAGTTTTGGACGATTGTGAAGAAAACCAAAAATTGCTTCAATTTCTTCAACAGTTGGATGAAAGGGTTCAACACAACAAAGAAGGACATGTGGAAATGCCCTTACCTTTCAGAGAGCTTCCTCAATTACTAAACAATAAGCGGCATGCTACAGTTCATTTGAAGCATTTGAAAAGAAAACTGGAGAAAAGTCCTAAGTACAGAGAGGACTATTTGAGATTTATGAACAGTGTCTTTAAAGTTGGTGATGCCAAAGATGCAGATGCCACACCAAAAGAAGGCAATACTTGGTACATTCCGCACCATGGGAATAATTCTTAAGAAGCAGACATTATAATTGAAGCAAACAAAGGCATCAGTTGAAGCGTGTTTTTTCTAATCACAGAGAAAAAAATCAGGAGCCGTTATATATATGAATTTAGCAGTGAATATTTGCAGTTTATTTTTTGCCATAATTCTAATCTAACACTGGGTGTATTACAGCTTCAGAATTATATTTGTATTGACTGTCAACAGTGATAAGGTACAGCTAAGAGTGGTCCTAACCAACCTTACGAAAGATAGTTGTACATTTAAGTGACTTATGTATTACCAGCTTGGTCCTTTTGTCCTTATTTCCCAGTTCTGTGTTTAGCGTATTCAGCTCATCCACAGTCTGGCATGGTCCATTTTCCAGGATGTCCCCCCCTTCCTCAGTCACTGTCACCGTCCCAGCAACAGCAGCCAGTATGCTTCTTTGCATCGCTAAGATGTCTTGCTGGGTTTCTGCAATGTCTTGCAGTTTTTGCAAGACTTTTGTGCGATAGTCTGTGAAGCAATATTGCAGATTGGTACTTGAAAATACAGTATAGTGTGAAAAATCAAAAACGTGACTTACTCTTTGTTGCTGCTTCTGAAGAACACTGGGGCTCTTCTAAGAGGAGCTGTGAGGCAGCTGTGGCATTACATTAGAATTTACTTTTCAAAGTTTAGAAGTAAATCACTCTATCTAGAATGGTTAATACAATAATATAATAATATAATGAAATTTTGTAAAATACCTTGAAGGGGTTGTGCCATACACGATAGCCGGGATGCTGGCGGTGATGCTTCTGCTGCAAAAATAAAATCCAAACAGACTTAGCATTCATAAGTTGAAGGGATAAGTATACATAAAAAAAGAGAGACAAGTCAAAATGTATCTGTTGCCAGTGAGAAGGCAGAGAGAGAAATATTTTTTTTAATTATGTCTTTATACTTAAAAATATATTTGTATATTCTACAAACCATTGTCCAGAGGCTGAAAATTGGAGAATGGCTTATCTGTGAATATAAAATAAAAAGGAAAAGGCATCTAATAGGTTGGTTAAAAGTTATGTGTTAATCATGTTACATGTTTAACAACTTACATTTGGGTGGAAGAGGTTTTGAAAGGGTTTTATTCTCAGTTGGGAAAACTCTGCTATCATCTAAAATTAAAAACAGAGTTCACAAATAGAACTGAAATTAATAAAACAATTATGACACATCGTGCACTCCATAATGTTTGAGATAAATATATATATTTTTTCTTAACCCTTGTGCGATCTTTGTTTGGGGTACATTCAGGGTCTCTCTTTAAATCACTTTATAAAAGACCCACATTTCTAACTTTCATTCAAGTGGATAACATGGATAATTTGACATGGTTTAGTGTAAGATTTTTGCCCATCTTTTGGAAAATGCAGTTTTAAAAGTAAAAAAATCTTTCACCAGTAAATGGCTGCAGAGCTCCACCTTTTGATTTGTGCTATTTGACTAACTGAAATATATCTTTTCACAAGTTTTTTTTCAGTTGGATTCATATCTAAATATTATGAAATCACAATTATAAGAATAAAAATTACTTTTTGTCAAAGTTTATCTTTTTTTTTTTTTGCTGAATTTTTTTTTAATAATCTTACATTACGATTAGACCCTGCTTAGAACATGGACAAAATTCATCCTCAAAAACATTATTGAATACTTACCATCTGAGGAGGAATCTGTTTCAGACAGATATCTTGTTGGCTTTTTGTGTGCCCTCTTTTTTTTCGTTGTGGAGCTTTCCTCTGTTTCAATATTTGAGGTCTCCACAACACGCCGGCATTTCTGGACACCTTTGGTGTATGAGTCTGGAAAATATGTTGTTGGTGTAAAGTATAGTTTTTTTCTTTTTTTTAAAGCAATTTTCTTGATAATTAGATATGATTTTAACAATCCTCACTGTACTGAAGATACTGTAGATTAATTTAAATAATGCAAAAACTATTAAATTACCTGTTCTTAGCCAGATTTTTTTTATTAGACACCGCCTCCACTTTCCTTTGTCTGGCATTGTGCAGTTTTTTACAAGCTGCCTTATGTTTCCAAATGTCCAGTAACAGAACGTTCCCTGAAAGAAAAAAAGGGGTTGCTTTACCATTCTTGAACAGACATTTATACTGTAAATGATTGCGAAAGCTTATTGAAACCAAAAACATACCTCTTTGGTCTCTTCCAACCACGAGGTTGGGACTAGTTCCACTGCACTGTCCTCTGTAAATTCCACCACTGCATATTTTTTTGTGTCCATCTGTTGAGATTAAATTAAACACACACACACACACACACACACACATTATATATATATATATATAAATAAATGTAAAGATAAAGATATTGCATTACAGTTATTCAACAACTTATTATTGCGTATTTGCGTATTATAACATTATAAATTTAATGACCTTCACTGTTTCTTGTCCTTGATTTCTCTGAATGTCCTGTAACTGGAGATCTCAACATTGGCAGTCTAGTGCAGTGTGTGTGTGTCTGTGTGTGTTCTTTTCACCACAACGTTGTAAATTCCTGACTTTACTATCTTAGTGGGGCCAGCAGTATAAACCAGAATGTGTGTGTGTGTGTGTGTGTGTGTGTGTGTGTGTGAGAGAGAGAGAGAGAGAGAGTGAGTGAGTGAGTGAGTGAGAGAGAGAGAGAGAGAGAGAGAGAGAGAGAGAGAGAGAGAGAGAGATTGTGTGATCAGTGCTCATGCAGGATTGCTAAGAAAATCATCTCTTGTCTCTTTTCTACCATTATGGCATTTCTTGTCAGCTGCCATTCTGGAATGAGCTTCATAACTGAATGTCTTGATTGCACTTTGAAACAGCCAAGTATTCTTGAGTCACACGGATCTCTGAAAAGTGGTTCAGTTTTTTCAAAAAGTTTGCACAACAGCATCTGGGAACCTGAATCATCCAATTCTTCTCTCTCTTCGATGGCCTCGCAACAATGTCCTTCAGCAAGAATGAAGGCATTGTTAGGCCTTTTGATTTTGGACTTGGAAGTATCCACAGACAGTGGGGAATTTGACGTTTCCCCCAGCCGTTTGACCACTTGAGTAAGTGGCTGCTTTCCTGATCTTACGAGACGTTTCAGTTTCCCAAGATAGTTCTCAAATGGGAATGCGCTGCACGCATCAAGACTGCCAAAAGCCATTGCCTGTTCCGGTAGATGTACCATTGAATGTATATTGTACACCATGAAGTGACTTCCATAGAGTTCTTTTGTTTCTCCAACAAAGTATGTCATCAGCTCTTTACAGTAGCTGTTGTGGTCCACTGCCAGAGTAGGGCAGAGCAGAAGACCCAAGGCAACACTGAACGCCATGAAATGTTCATACAACTGGTCTGCCAGAATTCCCTTCAGCACGATCTTGCCAGTGTATACAGCAAACTGACGCAGTTCTGTTGCCTTCCACCTGTCGATGTCTTCTAGGTTCCTTGGTTTTCGGGCAAAACAGCTTGGAATGACCTCCCTAAGTGACAGCAGCCTTTGAGTCACTTCATTTATTTGACCAGCAGACATTCTCACCTTTCTGTCTCCTCTAACCCACTCTGTGATGAGCTTTTTCATTACACCCAGGCAGGCTTGGTGCATGTAGTCGATTGGAAATTGCTCTACCATGTCCAGTGGGAGGTTCAAAAATGGAGACATTGGAATGTCTTCATTCTCCTGACGTCTTGTCATTTCAGCACGGTATGTGGCATTGGTGCGTAGAGTGAGGTTGTCCACCTCTGGGTAAGTCACTCGACCAGAAACCCATGTGCCCTTCTGTGTGCATTTGTCGCACCCATAATACCCAGAATACTGCTTGATCTTTTTTACCATGGCTCTTGCGGGTGCGTCACACACAACACATCTGATTTTTATATCTTTTCCATCCAAACCATTTTCAAGCAGTTCCTGAATGTCCTTTATGGCTTCTTCTGTAAAATCCAGGTTTGCTGGTTTGGTGGGTCCAAGTGTCAGTGTTACAGGGAAGACACTGATGGGTGTCAGGTGAACGGCACAGAGGATGGGCCAAAGATGTGCCTGCTGCTTTTAAAAATGGGCAGGCCATCTATATTAAATGATAGTTCCAAAGTGCTAACTCCTTCTGTTACCTCCCTTGGATAGCGCTGCAGCTGCATGTGAAGGGTCTCTCTTAAATTAAAATGGACACACTCCATTCCAGACTTTATCACTGATTTAACAAGTCTTGGAGTTTTCAGCAATGTCCTTGCTGTTGATGGAAGCTCTGGGTGTCCATTTGTTTTAAGTCCCCTCAGGAGATCATCTAAGGCATTATGTGTGATTAAGTGTTTTGTTGCCCATTCTTGTAAAAATGTTGTGAGGGAAGTTGAGGCTATTTCTTTTTCACTCTCAGTTCCTGAGATGAAATTTCCTTCACTGAGCCCATCATCCACACTGCCAGGTCCAGAACTGCAGCTTTCCCCACTGACCCCAATTTGCACACTTTCAATAACACTTGACAAGTTTTCATCAATGGAATTGATGTGTTGAGGTGCTATTGGAAGAGGTGTTATTGAATGAGGTGTTATCGGATGATCAGATGTTTCTGACGATTCCTCTCCTATAAACCTTTCAGCCAATGATCTTCGTGCATATTTCCACTGCCTTGTGTAGCGCTGCCTCTTGGATTTTGAATCCATTCTAAATTAAAAATATTAGACTTGATAAAAATGTGGTAATGGCATATTTTGCAGTATTTCACTGTACCTACACTACATGGCCAAAAGAATGTGAACACTTAAACATCACACTCACTGGCAATCTTCAATCTTCTTATTGAGATTAACAGAAGTTTAGATGTTGATGTTTGGTTGAAAATGTTTCATTTGTGTGTTTGGTTTAGTTGGGCTATCGACCCTTGAATTTTCTCATTTTAGTTCTCTTTCAGTATTGTAGGTGTTTTCAGAAAACTTTTCTGCATTGATAAAGGAAGACATTAAAGATGTCTTTAACATCTAACTTTAAGTCTCAACATGGGCCAGAAAATATTGATGTTATGCTGCATGTTGCTTTATTTAAAAGCAATAACTGTGAAATCAGTAACACAGTGATGTTTATATTATCGCATGCATAATGGTTAACTGCAAGAGATTTGCATTTTACAGTGAAATTGTTTGATCCCAATTGAGGAAATGCCTGTAAAACTTTCCCTTTCAAAATTCTTTCCATACTTTTTTAAACCTCTCTGTAGATTTTTCAGACCATATTTAAACATAAATAGTAAATAAAGCAATTTTCAACATAATATTTGGTATATAGCACAATCATATTTTCTGTTTTTGTTGTTGTTGTTTTCTTGAAGTGATGTGTCCTGCATATGCACCTCTGATACTGTCTTTAATGTTGCACTATCACAGCAAAGTCTGATTTAGATGATTGTTTGCTCCTCGTTTGCTGTTTGAGTGGCACATGTACATTTGTTAAGAGAAGTTTAAAAGAGTCATGATTAAGTTAAAGATAAACATTTTTGTGTGTGTAATAAAAATATGCACCTTGAACTCATTGTCATGTTTGAAAATCATTAAACGATTACAAAATTTTTGCCTTGAAATCACTGAAAAATTAATTTTTTTTAGAAATTTTAGAAAACTGTATTGGGGCAACACAAATATTTCTATATACTTCTTACCTTTCCCTGAACTGTGGAGACCAGAGCAGCTGAGCACACAGTGCTTGCTGAAGCTTTGGCACTGATGGGTCAAGAGACAGGGGAGGGGGTAGAAGAGATTAGTGTTCTTGCTAACAGAAAGTGTCCATAATAACAGTTAAGTTGTGACCTGCCATTAAATAGAACAAGAAGAATTCAGCCCATCTTATTTGGGTAATTTGGATATAGTACTGTCCTGAATATACAGTTCTAAGTCAAAAAATAGCTGAATATATAAAATTAACCCGTTCAAAAATGTGCATACCCTTGATTCTTAATATTGTGTGTGGTTACCTTGTGATGGTTGTTCATGAGTCTCTAGTTTGTCCTGAACAGTTAAACTGACCACCGTTCTTCAGAAAAAATCCTTCAGGTCCTGCAAATTCTTCAGTTTACCAGCACCTTTTGCATATTTGAACCCTCTCCAGCAGTGACTGAATGATTTTGAGATCCATCTTTTCACACTGAGGACAACTGAGGGCCAGGGGTGAAAACGTTTGAACAAGAAGATGATGTGCAGGATCTGGAGAATTTTTCTGAAGAACGCTGGTCAGTTTTACTGTTCAGGACAAACAAGGGACTCATGAACAACCATCACAAAACATAAAAACAGTCGTGGATCATTCAGGTAACCACACACAGTTTTAAGAATCAACGGTAGGCTATGTAAACTTTTAAATGGGGTCATTTTTATAAATTCTGCTCTTTTTTTCTCTTGTGCACTTTATGTAAACAACCATTATGTGAAATACTTTATTCAGAACAGATAACATGCAATTTTCATGATCCTTTTTTGTTAAAATGATTAACATTTTTTGCTGATTCTGCAAGGGGTAAACTTTTCAGTTGAGATTTCAAAAAACAAACAAACAAAAAAAAAAAATGGATTTGAGTTGGGGGTAAAACAACAAAATATTTTATTGAACAGCCATGTCTAGATAGGTAAAACAACATTAAAACATATGAAGTTACCTGAAAGTCTAAGATGACTTGTGTAGCTGCTGTTGACACAAGGAAAGGGGAGAGAAAGTAGAAATGTCTGAATATGATTTAAAATGCATTCAGTTTCATCAGTGGTTTTTGACTAAGGTTATGATGAACATGACAAATCATAGATGCAGGATGCATTTTAAAGAAGAAAAAAAATCTTCAGTTATTTAAAGAAACCCAAATATGTCTGATTGTTAGTCATACATATACTTACAAAGCCAAAAACGTTCTGTGCTGGGCTCTTAAAAGAGCCTTTGGGTGTATTTAACTGCTGTTAACACACAATGAAAGAGGAGAGAACATGAGTATACAAATTAAAATGCTTTCAGTTGCATCAGCGATTTCTGACTTCTCAGGATGTGTAGAATTATAACTTACAATAATCAGACGACAATTGACACTGAAAAAGAGAGAGAAGAGAATAATTATTTATAGTATAAATTACAAAAGTTACTTAAGGCTCTTGAACTATTAATAGCTTCTGAAAGTGCATGAAGATGAGAAGACTGCAGGCAGCAGTGCATCTGATAAAACTTTACAATAACAAGTAAGAAACCATATAAAGTCAGTAAAATACATGGTCATTCTTGAATATAATCATAATAATAACAATAACAATAGTAATATGCTAATTATTATTTGTATTATTACTATTAAAACTAAAATAATAACAAAACATAATAACTGTTATTATTATTATTGGTATTACTAATACTAGTAACCAAATAACAAGTAAGAAACACAAGGGGATAGAAACATGTCTGAATATGATATAAATTAAAATGCATTCAGTTTCATCAGTGTTTTATGACTAAGGTTATGAGGAGCATGACAAATCAGAGATGCAGGATGCGTCTTAAAAAAAAAAAATCAAACATACTTACAAAGCCAAAAACGTTCTGTGCTGGGCTCTTAAAAGAGCCTTTGGGTGTATTTAACTGCTGTTAACACACAATGAAAGAGGCGAGAACATGAGTATACAAATTAAAATGCTTTCAGTTGCATCAGCGATTTCTGACTTATCAGGATGTGTAGAATTATAACTTACAATAATCAGACGACAATTGACACTGAAAAAGAGAGAAGAGAATAATTATTAGTATAAATTACAAAAGTGAATTAATGATTAAATATTTAAATATTAAATAATATCAATAATAGTGGTAATAATAGGCCTATTAATAGGAAGAATTATAAAAATAATAACATTAAATAATTTATTAATACAATAATAGTATTATTGTTTATACTACTACTACTAATAATAATAATTATTATTATTAATACTGTTAACAATAATAATTCAAATAAAATATAATAATTGTATAATATAATCATTTAAAATATAATAATTTTAAACATTAATTAATTAAATATATTTAAATATGAAATATTAATAGTAGTAGTATCAATAATAATAATAATAATAACAATAATAATATTTTTTTTAATTAAATTAAAAAATTTCAATATTTAATTTCATTATACAGTTTTCATCTTACAGCGGCTTTTGTCTCGCTCTAGAAGTGACGCGTGTGCGCGCTCGCAGCCCTGAAGGCGCTACTTTCCATACAAAGTGAATAGGCCTATATTATAATTACAAAGTGAACATATTATAATTGTAGAATTTATTTCTTTTTACGCAAGGTTAACAGGAAAGACATAACTCTGAAATGAAAGAGCTTCTCTCAATCCGAGCGGATATGCTCTATTATCCCAAGTGACGTCACACAGACTAACGGCATTTAACGGTATTTAACGCTATACCAGGTATTTGACGGTGCTGATAAATGGATAAAAAGACAGAAATCCATTGTTTATGTGAACAATATATGTACATTTACTGGAAATGACAGTTAATCAGTTTTATGACAATTTAAAAGGTTCGTTATGTAAAAGTGGCCGTTATTTAGTGGTATACCCTGAGTATAGGCTATAATTAGATTTTATTATTTGCTTTCTTTCTTCAAGTTTTAAATGTTATTTACATTTATAGTGGGTTCATACATTTACATTAAAGTCATTTATACATTACAAAGTAATTTACCTAAATCGGTTAAATAAAAAAGTACTTTACCTGAGAAAAACTCGTAGGATGGGATTTCCTCTCACAAGGTACCGTGCTCTGCGCGCGGTGGACACAAGACCCCAGCTTATATATGCCCGCCGGCAGGTTTCGCGGGCTTGGCACGCGAGTAAGAATTTAAATGAAGACAGAAGTCTATAGGCTATATATATATATATATATATATATATATATATATATATATATATATATATATATATATAATGTAAATTTTGATTCCTTGTATATTATATATAAACTTAGATTTATTGTATTATATTATATTATATTATTAATGAATTAATTAACAATTGTTTTGGTGATACCTGGATGTGGAAATATGTATAATATAGTATATAATGTATATAATATTAAACAACCCATAGGTGGCGATATCGCTAGTGAGTCGCCAAAGATGCTGGAAGAGAAGAAGCATGTATGCACGAGAGAACTACGTTGCGTGGGACCATTTGATGTTTTTGACGTGCAAGTGGTTGGAGGTAAGTATAGTATGATATGTGTTATGTTGAAATTGTATTGTATTTTATCGTAGTAGTCATTTGTGGGATATATGTGTGTTTTCCCCCCGACGTGCACCACAGTGTATGCAGTCTATGGTATGCACGCGCTAAATAAAATTACTTTGAAAATGGATCACTGTTAAAATCTATCTTTACTATTGAAACTTAATCAAATGTGTCAGAGAAGTTATATGTTATTAGGTGTTTATTACAAAGAATACCATGACAAATAATGGCTATTGAGTAACGTTAATCACATATTTTGTAGAGGGGGTGAAAATTAATATGTCACCTGAAATTAACCCAAATTACAGGGGGTAAAAATGACATTAGTGAAAGTGAAGACCAAGTATTGATTTTATATCATTTTATTAATTTTGTTTATTGAAAAAAAGGTGAAAGTGCCATGTGAAGGCCAAGTATGGTAACCCAGAATTTGTCCTCTGCTATTAACCCATTGAAGTTAGTGCACACACATTAGGTGTAGTGAGTAGTGAAGACACACACACACACACAGAGCAGTGGGCAACCATTCACTTTTGGTGCCTGGTGCAATTGGGGTTTAGGTGCCTTGCTCAAGGGCACCTCAGTAATTTCCTGCCTGTATTGAGACTCGAACCTGTGACCTTCAGGTTACAAGTTTGACTCCCTAACCATTAGGCTTGGTAGGTCTATTTGGAAAATCTGTTGTTTTTAGCAATATTTGTTGCTATTTTAATACCCCATACCTGTAACTAAAGAAATATTTAATATATCTTAATATCCTTTTAGATTCTGGTTCTTAAACTTTCTTTTGTTATTGTCATTTTGAAGGCCCTATACTGTTTAATTCTAGAGATATTGGGATCTCAGTATAATTTCATGAATAAATTGTTAAATTGACACCTTTTCAGTGGTCTGAAAAATGCATATCATATGCTAAATTATGACTTTGTTTTTCTCCATAGAGTTCTTTTGATTTTGGACTTGGAAGCCTCCACAGACAGTGGGGAATTTGACATTTCCCCCAGCCGTTTGACCACTTGAGTAAGTGGCTGCTTTCCTGACCTTACGAGACGTTTCAGTTTCCCAAAATCGGTTCCGGTAGATGCACCATTGAATGTATATTGTACACCATGAAGTGATTTATTTTGTTTCTCCAACAAAGTATGTCATCAGCTCTTTACAGCAGCTGTTGTGGTCCACTGCCAGAGTAGGGCAGAGCAGAAGACCCAAGGCAACACTGAACGCCATGAAATGTTCGTACAACTGGTCCGCCAGAATTCCCTTCAGCACCACTGTATACAGGTTCCTTGGTTTTTGGGCAAAACAGCTTGGAATGACCTCCTTCCCTTGGAGTGACAGCAGCCATTGGGTCACTTCATTTATTTGACCAGCAGACATTCTCACCTTTCTGTCTCCTCTAACCCACTCTGTGATGAGCTTTTTCATTACACCCAGGCAGGCTTGGTGCATGTAGTCGATTGGAAATTGCTCTACCATGTCCAGTGGGAGGTTCAAAAATGGAGACATTGGAATGTTTTCATTCTCCTGACGTCTTGTCATTTCAGCACGGTATGTGGCATTGGTCCGTAGACTTTTTTTTACCATGGCTCTTGCGGGTGCGTCACACACAACACATCTGTTTTTTTATGTCTTTTCCATCCAAACCATTTTCAAGAAGTTCCTGAATGTCTTTTATGGCTTCTTCTGTAAAATCCAGGTTTGCTGGTTTGGTGGGACCAATTGGCAGTGTTACAGGGAAGACATTGATGGGTGACAGGTGAATGGCACAGAGGATGGGCCCTGACGTCTTATCATGTGTCACTGGTGCATAGAATGAGGTTGTTCACCTCTGGGTAAGTCACATGCCAAGAAAGGAAGCACCATAACAGCATCATATAATTTATTACAAGTGACCATCAGATTTTTACATCACTTTAAAAATGTAAATCAGATCCGTAAAGCTAAAGCAAATTTCTTTATTGAGATAATTAAAGGGACAAATGGAAATGGAAAATTAATATAGGAAAATTTAAATGATCTGTTAGGACGAAATAAAGATATAAATTTCAAAGATCTGCAACTTCAAGTTAAAGGTATGCTAACTGATAATTTAGACATTATCGTCAATAGCTTTAACAGATACTTTATTAGCTCAGTTGAGGATTTGACAATGCATTTTAAATGCCCAAACATCCCATACAAGCCTCTAGATGCTAATAAACTAATATTTAGTATACAGGATATATCTGTTCCTGACGTTATAAAAATAATTTCATCTCTAAAAAGTTCAAAAGCCAGAGATACTTTTGGTTTCACTAATGATCTTTTAAAACTCCATAAAGAGGCTCTTGCAAGCCCAATTGCACACCTGATAAATCTATCTATAAAACAGGGAATAGTGCCCTAAACATGGAAGACTGCTAGGGTTATCCCAGTCTTTAAGGCTGGTGGTAAGTCAAAACCAGAGAATTTTCGCCCAATAAGTGTTCTAACAATAATTTCAAAATAGCTGAAAAATGGGTTGCCTCACAGTTAATTGAACACCTAAACAGTAGTGATACCCCTTTCCATCCAATTCAGTTTGGATTTCGCAAACATCACTCTACAGAAACAGCCACTTGTTATTTTCTTGAGAATTTAAGAAAGCCTGTTAGACCAGGGCGGCTTTGTAGGGGCTGTTTTTCTGAACTTGAAGCGAGCCTTTGATACCATTAATCATAATGTGTTTCTTGCTAAATTTACTTATTTTAATTTCTCTGAAAGAGCACATTGTTGGATGCAATCATATTTGTCAGACTGAAAACAAGCTGTACAAATAGGAAATTCACAGTCATCTTATCTTACTTGTTCTGCTGGAGTCCCACAAGGCTCAATACTGGGACCGATTTTATTCAGTCTCTATGTTAATAACTTACCAAATGTCTGTTCAAATATAAAAATGCAATTATACGCTGATGATACAGTATTGTATTCTCACGGCAGCCAGCAGAGGGGCCAGAGCCATCTGTCTTAGTCAGTGGAGAGAGACTAGATGTGGTAGAACAATTTAAGTATCTTGGTGTGGTCTTTGATTCACATCTGACATTTAAGCAACATGTAAAAAAAATCTCAAATATTATAAAATTTAACTTGTCAAATTTCCAACGTATAAGGCCTTTTCTTACTGTTGAGTCAGCAAAGGCTTATATGCATGACTTAATGTTATACAATCTGGACTCATACAACTGAGAGCATCTTAAAACCCCTCAAGGGTTTTTGGCGACTTACTTAATGTACAATGGCGCAGAACTAAATTTAGCCAAATGGTGGTGTCTATCAGAGGCACACAGTCATGGAATACATTACCAGCTCAAGTTAGGAATTGTGACAATTACTTAACCTTTAAAAAAATAACTTAAACAATGGCTGAAATAAAACTGGCGATGTACCCATATGTAAATAATTTTCTTATTGGATGTCTGTTCATAGTGGCCTTTTAACTTCTATGTGACTGCTGTTTACAGTACTTAGTCTTTGTTGTTCTGTGTAATATGTCTACATGTATGTTGTTATGTTTGTAAATAATCTGTATTTTGTGTTTTATCATACCTGCCTTAGGACAACGTATGAAATTGTGCTAATTCCAGCATATTTACACTGATGCTCATTGCTGATTTGTTGATCAATGTGCACTGTCCTAATTCAAATAAAAAATAAAATAAATAAATAAATCATATATTTAAAATAGGAAACAGCCAAGCTGGCAAAATAATATAAAATGTTTAATAGATAAATAAAATTTGTAAATGATTGTTTTGACACACCCATTTTAGATCTTGGAGTCACTACTAATGAGCTGATAACCTTAATCAGGTGTGTTTGATTGAGGGGACAACGTGCAGTGCTGGTGGGCCTCCAGGAATGTGGTTGGGAACCACTATCCTAATTGTTTACATTTTGCATAAAGTATAATAGCTGTCATCGTTCAGATTGTTAATGCAAGGTTCATCCAAACTGTGTTTAATGTAAAGCTCCAATTAAATTAAGATAATTATTCACTCACAAATAAATCTCTCAATGAGTAAAATTGTCTCTATTGACTACACATTATGTACAGTTGTGCTCAAAATTATTCATACCCTTTGTAAATATAATCAAAGAAGGCTGTGAAAATAAATCTGCATTGTTCATCCTTTTGATCTTTTATTTTAAAACTTTATAAAAATCCAACCGTTCATTGGAGAATACGAATTTTAAATGGTTAATAATACTAATAATAATCTCATTGTGAAATAAATGATTTTCTATAATACACATTGCTCACAATTAATCATACCCTTTTATTCAAAACTTTTTTAACCTCCTTTTGCCAAGATAGCCATTATATGACTTCTAACAGGGACAGTCAGGTTGATTTTTTTTTTTTTTAATCTTTTGCTGTTTGATAGAATCAATGATGCCATGTATCTGAACAAGATGTCCAGGATCTCCGGCGGAAAAATAGGCCCACAATATTCCAGCAGTACATTTCATAGCTCTTATCTTGACAAAAAAAGAGGTTACAAACAGATTAAAAGGGTATGATTAATTGTGAGCAGTGTGTATTAGAGAAAAAAAACATTTATTTCATAATGAGATTATTATTAGTATTATTAGTATTATTAACCATTTAAAATTCTTATTCTCCAATAAACGGTTGCAGATTTATTTTCACAGCCTTCTTTGGTAATATTTACCAAGGGTATGAATAATTCTGAGCACAACTGTATGTAATGACAAGTAAGTTTATATTTTTAATTATTTCCCTGGTTCAGAAAGTAACAGTGGCTGTGATAAACTTTCACCTTATAAAGATGTTTCTGTCAAATATGCCTGCTCCTGAGCAAGTTTGAGCTTAATGACTTCAAAGAATCTAACAATCCTGGATCATCTCTAATCATCAACTGTAAATACTGATGATTAATCCACATACGAAAAACAAACCCCTGTTGTTTACCTGTCGATGATGATTATCATTATTAATTTAATCTCCGATCATTATTTTACAGGTGTTCATCTGTTTCCTTATTTGGCTGGTTTGGAAGGATTACAGAAAAGACACAGATGGTTGAATGGTCAATGACACAAAACAGGCAGAAGAAATACAACACAAGTACAAGGGTTAAGTTAAACATGAACTTTTTGTAGTGTCCATGGAAATGTGCAAAACCAATCTGACTGGCTTCTAGTTAATCCTGCCTGACTGTGTAGTGTCATTTTAACATAAAGCTTCCAGAGCCCTCAAAGTGTCAGTCTCCAGCGTTGCAGGCTCATGGACATGTGCTACAAAAATTCTTGGCGAAACTCTCTGCAAAACTCTCTTGTTTCATGGAACAACCCCCCCCCCCCCCCCCCCCCCCCCCCCCATCTTTTAATATCTAAATAATAGCCAAGTGAAATCAGCATTACAATGTTTCCAATATGCTTCTAATTTATTATCTCCCTTTAATAGTGCTGCAGCTGCAGCTGCTCACCAAGGCTCTCTCAATTTAAAATTGACACACTATCCCTGACATCGCTGCCTATCACTGTTTTATTGTGTATGGGGATGTTCTTTATGTTGATTTTGAGTGATGTTGATTATTTTGTTGCTTACTGTTGTGTACATGAAGCTGAAACCATTCTTTACACTCTTCGTTCTGGGAACGTTCTCTTTAGGTTATAAAATTAACCCAAAAAATAACCTACAGGGAACGTTCTGGGAACGTTCTCCTTAGGTTGTAAAATGATCCCAAAAAAAGAACCTGCAGGGAACGTTCTGGGAACGTTCTGTTTAGGTTAAAAAAAAAAGGGAACCAATAGAGAACGTTCTCAGAACGTTCTTATTTGGTTCCCCAAAAAAATAACCAAACGGGAACCATATGGGAACGTTAGGGGAACGTTCTGTGTTTACTGGGGAAGACCTCCAGAGAGTACCAGGTAAGACGTGATATCTACGTTTTCAGAACGTCGCATGGTGACTTTTAATGTAAGAACAACGTTAAAAAAACGTTTCTGCAACGTCATTAATACGACATCTTTCGTATTAAATACGTCGGATAAAAACGTTATCACAACCTTTTCACGACGTGAAAAAAACGTTTTTACAACGTTATCGTGTTTGCTGGGACGTGATATCTACGTTTTCAGAACGTCGCATGGTGACTTTTAACGTAAAAACAACGAAAAAAAACCCTTCCTGCAACGTTTTGAAAATACGGTATTTATAACGTAAAAAACCCCCGACATCTGTCGTATTAAATACGTCGGATAAAAACGTTATCACAACCTTTTCACGACGTGAAAAAAACGTTTTTACAACGTTATTATGTTTGCTGGGTTTGTACTACTTTGTCACAGTCCACTATTTATTATTATTATGGAAATTAAATATGCATTTATATACTGCACTCCCAAAAAGACTCATTACTAGAAATTGTTTTGTCTGTATGGTGATTAACTACTTTTGTGCGCATGTTCTATAAGAAATCAGCTTCGGAAAGGAACCCCACCCTTACCATAATTATCCAACTTACCACAGATATAAAATGACTCTGACTCACCTGACTAACGAGTGTCACATCGGTCTTTGCATGATGGAAACGCCTGATCCCTTGAATAAAACAGATGTAGTATCTTTTAAAATAAAATACTAAGTAGTTAAAGGGTTCATGAAACCCCAGAACACATTTTTTGAGCTGTATAGGCTGCACATCATTGAAAACACTACTCATTAATTTTATTTAAAAGTTTTTGCATTTTTCAGAGCGATTTCTGTCTTCCGGTTTGAAAAGCAAAGTTGGAGCAACGTCACAAAATCTGAAGCAAGATCAGCCCATACTGGTTGGCTCCGGCAGGGGCGGATCTACCGGGGTGGCACGGGGTGGCAACTGCCACCCTAAGAAAAAGCTGCCACCCCGTCTGCCACCCCAAAATTATCAGAGAATAAAATATAAATGTTAGCAGTGTTTCAAGTAGGCTACTACTGCTTTTCAGCAGCGGCGCTTCAATGTGATGACATAAAAAAATACAGCGTATTGCAAAATAATGACAAGAAAAAACGTCTTTCAATAGACAATGCAGCGTCTGAACAGGACTTTTATTTTGGAGTGACGACATGACGTCATAAGACTGCGCTGCGCTCCTGCATCTGCTGTGATTCTGCTGAAGAAAGGTTTGTTTTAAGAATTTAATCTGTTTAAATCGATAGAAACAGTTCAATGATTTATAGTTGTGTGTTTTGTTTTAAACAAGCGATGTGAAATGAGAGTTTATGTACTATTTAATGAAACCTTGTGATTCTTTATCTAACTGTAATGAAGGATATTTGTGTGAGTAAATCTCATATCCACTGATGAGAAACAGTAAACCTGCGTCACATTTCTCTCTCTATTTATCATAAATAAGTTTATCATGAACACGAGTTCAGTCTCTGGAGAGTCATGATGGAGAAACTGAACTTTTCAATTGAATCAAATACTTTGAGAAATGATTCAGTGAATCACGACTCGCGCTCAAACAGTGAACAAGAACGAGAACAACAAGCACTAACAAACTAAACATGTTTTCATCAGTCATAAATGCCTTAATATTAAGTTTATTCATTTGCAGCGTTAGTTTTTAGAGATTTGTTTTGTCTAACAGGGTCATTAGACCATTAACTCTGTTAATTATTCTCTTCTTAAAGATGGAGTTTATTAAAGAGGAGACTGAAGATATAAAGATGGTGTTTATTAAAGAGGAGACTGAAGACATGAAGATGGCATTCATTAAAGAGGAAGAGAGTGAAGATATAAAGATGGTGTTTATTAAAGATGAGACTGAAGACCTGAAGATTGAAGAAACATTCAGAGTGAAACATGAAGAAACTGAGGAACAAACAGGTTGGTTTTATTCTCAAAGCTGAACTCAGTCATTTGATCATTATTAAAATGTCCAGCTCTACAGAAATAGAGAATATACAGAAGTATAATCTTGAAGAAAAGTGTCTTAATTCATTCAGTCAGTTCATTCACTCCTTCAAGTGGACTTACTATAGAGCTAGAGTTAGGGTTTAGTTACTTGTAATTAAGCTTTATTAACTCATTACTATAGTGAGTAAATGTAATAATGTGTAACTACATCACTTTAAAATACAGTGTTTCCATTAAATCTGATCCCGGACCACAAAACCACTCTTAAGTCGCACGGGTATATTTGTGTATTTGGGGGCACCTATACTGTAACCTACTATTTTAATTATAAAAAAAAATATATAAACGTTGAGCTAAATCTAATTCATTTAAAGCTAAACTGAAACAGAAACTGGCGTTATAACCTATAATCTGTCATAAATCCAAATGTTTCCATATTCACGATTTGGAGGCTAAACTATATTATTTAAACACTTATTGTACACATACTACTATAACTTTTTACATATTTGGTTGAATGTATGTTATTTTTACAATTAACAGGCTGCAATGTCAAGTGGCTAAAACTGATATATGTTGTGTGTACGCGAGGCGCCTGCGCGATCACTTGAATTTTCTTAAAAGCAGAAACAACTCTAAAATAGGCTACTCTGACATTTATGGTCACATGTCGAATGTCGAATCTGTGAAGGGCTAAAGGTACAATAGGTAATATTTTTGCAGTAAAATATCCAAAAACCACTAGGCCAGTGTTATGTATTTTGTTCACTTGAGTACTTACAATATCCCAAATGTTTACAACAATTTGTAAATCGTGAGTAAATTGCAATTTTAACCAAGGCTCCGGGACGTGTGAGGAGTCGCCTGTCAATGGCATCATACCCGCGTTACCCTCGGTTACCAATTTTATTTTGTAGAAACCATGGAAACACCAAAGACGCTTTAATAAATCACATGTTTTAAGGGTACAACTTTTTTTTTCATAGGCAGAAAGTTATCGTTATATAGTTAACTCGTCTTATTGTTTAATCTAATTTTTTTGCGAGTACCATGCTTCACCATGCCTCAGAGAAAAACACTATTTTGTGAAGTAGCTAACATAGCATAATCAGATGCAGCTTTATTTTTTTTCTCCATCATACAATACGTTTTAAAAATAATTGCATGTCATTTATCAACACAAGCCATCCAGCATTTAATCTGATATTGTAAAATCGATCTATCTTACTGCAGTGTGTAACAGTGTCTCACAGCAGCCGCCGAGCGAACGCTCAGAGTAACGTTATAACATCATTTTCAACACTCTCAAATGTATCGAATATGATAAACAGCTGCGTTTCCTCATACCAAAGAGTATATTCTTTGCTCATACTAAGGACTGGAAAAGCGGAAGTAGTAGTTTAATCTTCTTGTAATAATAATTACCATTATCGATATTTTTTTTTTAACAAACACTGATTGACAAACAATATCTTAAGCACCACCACCAGTCCTGCTTAGTTAAAATGACAAATATGCATTCATGGTTACCAAGTTTTAATTCTTGTTGATAAAGTTCTATTATTAATTAAATAATACTTGATTGATTGATGTTAAGAGCTTTGCCATGTTACAAAAAAAAGCTAATTTGGTGGAATCATATATAATTTTTTGTTCTAGCTTTATTCTGTGCTATCATCTCCGCTGGTTTCAAAATATGTCTCTGTTTTCTCCTTGTTCAGCAACAACACAACCTTGTTTCTGCAGTGACTTTAAACATGTTTCCTATAACAATGTCTGACGTTTATGTTTGACGAGGCGTGAGCAAGTCAAACAAACCACGCTAAATCTGATCAGAGCGCTCGGACTGAAACAGACTTCCAGAAATACAATTTTTGAATAGGATTTCAGACCAATCAAAAGCTTAGAGAGTTACATTTAACCCTTATAGGGTCTTTTTAGTTTTTGTTCAAATGACATGAAAATTTGTACAGTGGTTAACTCTTTCTAGATCTACAAATAAAAAAAAAAAAAATTGAATAATATCTAATTTTGTAACAAAATAATTGTTTTTTAAAAAACAAATTTTACTCTGTTTATTAATGTTTTGACTTCATATTTGTGCAGTTTTATAAAGGATTTATCATATCTTTTACATTTATTTATTTTGTATAAAAACCTACTCAAAAAAAGATTTATGTTGAATTAAAAAAAAAAAAAAAAATGGAGTAAAATTACATTTGTTTTTTTTTTTTTTAAACAAACAAACAAAAAAATTATGTTACAAAATTACATTTTGTTGCCTGGGGTCTGTGGAGACCCCGAAGACCCTGGGTGTACTTCCCAAATGAAGACCGCACAAGGATTAAAGTAGCTAGACAGATTCTGTTAGTTCAGAGTAAACAATGATGTACTTCTGAGTCCTTAAGATGGAGGGAAGTTAGCAAGGCAAGGGCATAAAAATCTGAACTTGAGCGTAGCCCTGGAGTACCTCAACGGGACACTTTGTAGATTTATTTGAAATATCCATCAGTCTCAGATCAGAGAATCAGTAACCTAGAGCAGGAATGTCCAATCCTGTTCCTGGAGATCTACATACATGCAGAGTTCAGATCCAACACTGATCGAACACACCTGCCCCTGAAGATCTTAGTTCACTGCTTCAGGTGTGTTTGATCAGGGTTGGAGCTGAACTCTGCAGGAAATGTAGATCCAAAGCCACTGGAAGGCAAGCCTGCAACTTTTAGCCAAAAAAGCGTAACGACTAATGCTATGCTAACGGTACACAGAGAATGAAACCAGAGGCTGTTTTTCGAATGGATGAGAGGCTTCACTATGCTGATTAAACAGCTTTTGTGGGGAAGTAGTTAATCCTTTAATTAATGGATAGCCTGTTTGCCAATCTTCAGCATGAGTTCAGCATGTTTTACACTAAACAATACCTTAGAATAGATAGGCGTACCTACGGGGTACACACAACGCAAAAATATAAATCAGCCTTAAGTCTTCAGGAATGCTTGAAAATTACAGGCAGGTGTATTTGATTAGGGATGAAACTTAAGTCTGCAAAACAGTGGCCCTCTAGTACCAAAGCTGCCCATCCCTGATCCATAGGATTGGATAGGGTATAGATCATACATGTTGTTCATTTTGATGCTTTAAATGTCTGAATTGTTTTTTGTTTTGTCTATTTTTGTCCTAGACCTGATGGCACTGAGAGAGGCGAGTCATGAACTTAATGAAAGGGAAGAAGAGAAAGAACATTATAATTTAATGAGTGAAGAAAAATCAACAGAGTTTTCCTTACAAAAAGGAGCTCAAAAGACAGGAACTAAAAGTTGTTTCACTTGCCAACAGTGTGGAAAGAGTTTCAAACATAAAAAACACCTTATAGACCACATGAGCATTCACACTGGAGAGAAACCTTTCACCTGCCAACAGTGTGGACAGAGTTTCAGAAGAAAAGGAAACCTTAAAGTCCACATGATGAGTCACACTAGAGAAAAGCCTCACACCTGCACTCTGTGCGGGAATGACTTCAAACGGGAGCATAGCCTCAGGCAACACATGATAACTCACACTGGAAAGAGCCCATTCACCTGCCAACAGTGTGGAAAGAGTTTCAGTGACAAAGGAAGCCTTGAAAGACACATGAGAATTCACACTGGAGAAAAGCCTTACACCTGCCAACAATGTGGACAGAGTTTCAGTCAAAAAGGAAACCTTAAAGTCCACATGTCAACTCACACTGGAGAAAAGCCTGTAACTTTGATTCATTATTTTGTAATATCAAAATAAAATTGAACAGCTCAATATTGCAATAAATCGAGGTTGACACAACAGTTCACAAAGCTTGCGCTACTATCACAAACTCAAAATTCCTATTTTTTTGCATTGTTTACTGTTGATCAAATCTATCAAACCAAGAAACCAGAATGAGCTTTTATCATTTGCATAACTTGTATTTTTTTTTTTACTTTAAAAGTTGTCACTTTTTATAGCGTTTTGTGTCTGCTGGTATTGAAATGAATATGGAACCTGCTTACTTTGTTTTTAACTTTGTTAAATGTTAACATTCTTCATGGTATCGTTTGCAGTGAAAAGAAGATATTTATCCCATTGAATGATAATTTGGTGTGTAGCATCTGGATGGATCCGTTCGTAGTCAATAAACTTTGGATTGTTCAGAACTCTTTTAGCAGGCTGGACTGTGTGGTAAAATCTCCCCTCGGTTCCGGCCGGTCTGCAAAAGACAAGCCCATTTGACAACTTTACCACCTGGCCGAAGCTGACCAGGCGGCTATACTGCCAGCTCTTGGGACTTCAAAGGACCAACCCCCTGTTGTGGGCCCAGAGACTCAGTACCAGATCACACACCAACACACACATAGACAAACACACACAGACACACACAAACATGCCTAGAGATGGTATGTACAGTTATTCTCAAAATATGACTGTGCCAAAAGTACCCATCTTATATACACGTGCATGTATGTTTCCCAGTGTTTATGGTAAATAATTGTAGGTGTGTTAGTTTATTGATGGAATTTGCCTGTAAACTATAACTTCTTCTATAGGCTGTTCTGATGTGATGAATTTAGATTCTTTTTAAAGCTCTTTATCTCTCTTATTCCATAATGTATCTCACATCCCTGTAGAATGCATTGCTCTATTTTTAATAGAGATGTTCCGATACCCCTTTTCCATTCCCGATACCGATTCCGATACCTGAGCTCAGGGTATCGGCCGATACCGAGTACTGATTCGATACCTGGGTATGTATTCTGTATAAACAGCTGTATATACTACTAGCCCTGTATAAATTGAAAGAATTATTTATGGTGTGCTTCAGACTTATCCCTTAATAAAACAAGAACAAATACAGTGAACTAGAGTATTTTTATTATCTGACATACATTTGATAGTTATATTATTTATTTTAAGTGAAAAAGAACTTCAAATGCAGCCACAAATCTAACACTGTAAACTGAAAAGGGTATTTTAGTTCTACAATATAACTGTATAAAAACAGTGCAACAAATAGGAATATAATTATATAAGAAAATAATCTATTTAAAACTTAAAGTCCAGAAACAATTTTGTTAATTAAAAATTCCATGTTTTCAACGACTGACAGCGGCTGGTCATCCAGAACAATAAACCCGACAATTTTGTCGGTTATCTTTATTTGTCTCTTGAAAACTTTTCTCTTTGTTTGAATGAAGCTGGCACGCCTCATCCTTCTCCGTCCCAGCCTTTCTGTAACCATTGTGTTGCGCAAGGTGACGCGTCTCTTTAAATGCTTTAGTAAGTTATTTGTGTTAAAGTTGCCAATATTTGTGCCACCCCTCGAAATTGCAGCATTGCATATGAGACATGTTGCCGTTTTACTGGTCTGAAATAATGCCAAACAGCGGACATACTGCTAGCGTGTTTTCATTTCTCCGCTGCTCTAAACAGTGGTTGCTTGTGGCAACACAGCACAATTTCCTGTGTTTGCATTCTGGGCCGCGAAGAAGAATTGATTTCTGATTTTTGCTGCGTTAAGCAAAGATAGCGGGCACAACTAGGTATTGTTTAAGAAAATTGTATCGGATTGGTACGTGAGTTTAATTACTCGCCGATACCAATGCCAGAATTTTTGGTGGTATCGGTGGTATTTCCGATACTAGTATCGGAATCGGAACAACCCTAATTTTTAATAGTACTTTGAAGAAAAATGAAAACTGATCCAACCTCGTAAATTATGCAAATGAGTTCGCAAGAGACAAAGGAATCCTTGCCCGCCAAAGATGGCATTGCATCTATTGGCCACCCAACTCGGGAAGTGGGTTAGTTTCGTTTTTCCATAAAAGCAAAGACGCACAGTTTCTCCCGATTGTCTCTCGAGCACCTCGTGCACGTCTCTCCCGGACGTCTCCGGTGACCACGCGCCTCCATCGTGCTCCTCTTTCGGGAACACCACTTCTTTGGACTCTCTATCTTTTCGGTTAAGTTACTCTTTAAACCTCGTTTGAAAACCTCGCCGGAGAAACCCTCTCGGAAAGGACCAACCAAGCCAAGCGCACTAAAACTCTACTGCACACTGACTTGAACCAATATGCAAGTATTATGATTTCTTTGAAATTAGTTTAAACTGATTTCTGTGCTGGCTTTCAAAAGGTTTAACTGTTGTAATTTACCATTCTTTGATCATCTTTCTTTTCCTGTCTTTTTTTCATTTTCACTCTTGTGTATATATATATATATATATATATATATGTGTGTGTGTGTGTGTGTGTATATCTTCTGTATATATTTAGATGTATAACCTCGGTAGTTTTCATATATTAAATACATTATTCATACTCGATTGTTCTCTTGCTCATTCAACAAAAACCAGGTCACTTTAACGTTTCGATTCTAATACAATCACTCTATGTTTGATGCTATCATAGGAATTTATCCTCGTGGCCAGAGGATAACTTCTGTTATAATAGTCTGTGGAAAACTTACTGGTTTGCTGGACAAACGGATAGTTTCTTTACATAATTATTAAACCAGAACTAATCATATATGTGATTGATTATAATTCGTTGTAATTAATTCACCATATATGTTTAATTCCCCCTTGCGTCGGTATGTTCATAATAATTATTCATAAAGATTTATGAATTATTATATTCATATTTCACCCATAAATTGTTTAATAACTGATCGCTACACGTGATCACTACAGGTGTTTTCACATCATTTTTTTAGAATTCGGTTTACAATGTTGATCTGATTACCATGAGAACAGTGTCACATGCTGCTGCTTCAGCAATCATATTATAGAAAATGTCAGAATAAATAAATGTTCAACAACCTGACAGAAGTCGATACATTTCTGTGTTGGTAGGGTGTAAATGTAACTGTAAATATTCACTTTCCCATATGGCCATGGAGGACAACAAATGACAACCAAAATCAAACCCATAGAAGCGTATGAACAGTTTTTAAGTGGCTGTGTTCAAGTTATACTAATTCACAAGCCGAGCGAGACTCATACTCGCAAATGTAATGTTAATTAAAGCTGCAAGCAGCACTGAAAGGGCCCTCGTACCCCGGCTCACCCATTGGCCTTCGGAAAAGAGTGAATAGTGAGCGACATGCATGTAAGTGTGTAAATACAGGAGAATAAAAGCAAAGTCATGTCAAAGTGGCACACTTCCTGCTGCCAACAGGTGGCGCTTTGACCGTAACTGAATATTGTGATATAGATGTGTTCAGGCCAGAAATATTATCAAATGTCTTAAGTTTGGAGCAGATCGGACATTGTATGCCTAAGTTATAACAACTTCCTGTTTTGTGGCGTTAATCGCATACATTACCACTTAGCCAAGTGCTGCGTGATTTAACGCGTCTTGCATGTTTGGTACTTCATGGCATATTGAAATGTGTTTCTGGTAGTGAATTAAATGTAAAAATGCCATTTCCTTTTGCAAGCAGGTAGCGCTATGACTGAATATTGTCATATACAGGTGCTGGTCATATAATTAGAATATTGTGAAAAAGTTCATTTTTGTATTGTAAATTATTTTAAAAATGAAACTTTCATATATTCTAGATTCCCTACATGTAAAATAAAACATTTCAAAAATTATTATTTTTTTTTTTTTATTTGAATTTTTCATTTGAGTTTCATTAAATGACCATCCCTAAAGTATAAATTCCGGGTATCTCTTGTTCTTTGAAACCACACTAATGGGGAAGACTGCTGACTTGGCAATGGTCCAGGAGACAATCATTGACACCCTCCACAAAGAGAGTAAGACACAGAAGGTCATTACTGAATGGGGTGGCTGTTTACAGAGTGAAATATCAAAGCATATTAAATGCAAAATTGACTGGAAGGAAGAAATTGGGTAGGCAAAGGTGCACAAGCAACAGGGATGACCACAAGCTTGAGAATACTGTCAAGTAAAGCCGATTCAAACACTTGGGAGAGCTTCACAATGAGTCAAATGAAGCCGGAGTCAGCGCATCAAGAGCCACCACACTCAGACATCTTCAGGAAAAGGACTACCAAGCCACTTCTGAAACAGAAACAACATCAGAAGCATCTTACCTGGGCTAAGGAGAAAAAGAACTGGACAGTGAACAGTGGTCGAAAGTCCTCTTTTCAGATAAAAGTAAATTTTGCATTTCATGTTGAAATCATGGTCCCAGAGTCTGAAGGAAGACTGGAGAGGCACAGAATCCAAGCTGCTTGAAGTCAAGTGTGACGTTTCTGAAGTAAGTAATGATTTGGGGGGCCGTGACGTCTGCTGGTGTTGGTCCGTTGTGTTTTATCAAGTGCAAAGTCAATGCAGCCATCTTCCAGGAGATTTTGGAGCACTTTATGCTTTCATCTGCTGACAAGCTTTATGGAGATGCTGATTTCTTTTTCCAGCAGGACTTTAGCACCTGCCCACAGTGCAAAAACCACTTCCAAGTGGTTTGCTGACCATGATATTACTGTGCTTTATTGGCCAGCCAACATGCCTGATCCCTGAATCTATGGGATATTTTCAAGAGAAAGATGAGAAACAGTCGATCCAACAATATACAGATGATCTGAAGGCTCAATAGTGCCTCAGCAGTGCCACAGGCTGATCACTTCCATGCCACACTTCACTGATGCTGTAATTTGTGCTAGGAGCAAGTCATTTGCTGTAATATGTGCTGCCGACCAAGTATTGAGTGCACAAATGAACATACTTTAAAGAACTTGAACTTTTCTGTTTTGAAAATCAATTTTTTGATTGATCTTAGGAAATATTCTAATATTTTGAGATAGTGGATTTTGGACTTTCATGAGCTGTATGCTCTAATCATCAAAATGTAAAAAAAAAAAAAAAAAAAAAAAAACTTTTGAAATGTTTTACTTTACATGTAGGGAATCTAGAATATATGAAAGTTTCATTTTTAAAAATAATTTATAATAAATAAATGAACTTTTTGATGATATTCTAATTATATGACCAGAACCTGTATATACATACACCAATAAGAAAACTATGTCCATATTTACAAACATCTGGAACCCATTTCTACAATATTTAATTCATGAGTTCATATGCCCATATAATCTTAGTGTAAGCGGTAAACAGATTTGGCTCGCTGTCTTCTATAGAGGGGCTCGGAATGGATATTATACTCAAGCTCCGATTTCCCCCCCTATAACAGGCAAAACTGTACAAAAAGGAGGAGGAGGAGGGATGCCGAAAGAACTAACAACAGGAAGAGGGAAGATGCTGGTTTTATACCTTGGTATTACTTGGAAGATTTCACAGACAGGGCTAAGCTTAAGATGGGACTAGTCCTTACTTCTATTATTATAATTATTATTTATTTATTTTTTTAAAGATGTCAGTGAAAGTTATTTTAAGTTAAAGGGATAATTCAACTAAAAATGAAATTTACTCACCCTCGATTCTAAACCTGTAAACATTTCTTTGCTGAAGACAAAAGAAGATATTTTGAAGAATGTTTGTAACCAGTTTTCGAGCGCTATTGACTTCCACAGTGGCCTGGAAGTTTTTAGTATGCCCAGTAAGACTCCCTGGACTCGGTTCTTAGTCACCAAAACTGACAGAATTAATAATTAGTGAATTACACGCACTGTTTGCTGACACTTGAGTGATTCACAATGTATTTCCATATTTCGTGTTTCTGCAGAAGTCAGTCATGTGGGCAAAATCATGAGGGTGAGCAAATAAATCTCATTCTTCATTGTTCATTTAAGCAACAGAGCAGAATACCGTTAATCTTTAGATACTTAAGTTATGTTTTAACAGCGGGGGGCAAGCACTTTTTCACACAGGGCCATGTGGGTTTGGATCTTATTTTCCCTTCATAATAAAAACCTTCATTTAAAAACTGCATGTTGTGTTTTCTTGTGTTATCTTTGATTCATATTTAAATTTGTTTGATGATCTGAAACAATAAAGTGTGACAAACATGCAAAAAAATAAAAAATCACTTTCACACCACTGTATTTATTGACATGGTTTTAAAGCTATTTGATATCCTGTTTGTTGGCCTTAAAACGTCTTAAAAATGCACATATGTACACCAGGGAAATCTAAATTTTCTAGGGGACCAACATTTTCTGACCAGGGTAATTATGAAACCCTGCGTACGGCCCGGCTTATATTCTATCTAATGAAATCTGAGGTAAATGTGTATTTCTACAAAAACTTACTTAAAGTTTGGATGTGTGCACTGTGATCATAAATAAATGGGACCAAACACGATTGAATGTAAAGGTTTGTGTCTCGTTATTCTATTAATAACTATCTAATACTTCAAATCTCAAGGTTGAATCAGAAGATTTTTTGCAAAAATGTTTCTGTAACAGCTGCCAAAAAAAATAGCATATAGCTCCACTGTAGTTTTTAACAAAATAATAAAAAAATAAACTTTTCAAAACATCCCCCTTCTGTTTTTTCACAAATATTTTTAAACATTGTTTGTACCATATTTGTCACTGTTTTAATTTATTAAAAAAATTATCTGGTAAAATATTTGGATTTCTGTGCACTTCTGTCATTGTAGACAATGCATGACTTTTATTTTGGAGTGACGACATGACGTCATAAGACTGCGCCGCACCCCTGCATCTGCTGTGATTCTGCTGAATAAAGGTTTGTTTAAAGAATTTAAACTGTTTTAATTGACAGAAACAGTTTAAATAGTTTTTAATAGTTTTACAAGTGATGTGAAATTAGTTTTTTTTTTTTACTATTTAATGTAACATTGTGATTCTTTATCTAACATAAGATTGCATTGATAAACAGTAAACCTGCGTCTCATTTAATTCATAAATCAGTTTATCATGAACACGAGTTCAGTCTCTGGCGAGTAATGATGGAGAAACTGAACTTTTCAACTCCGAGTCAATTGAATCAAACACTTTGAGAAATGATTCAGTGAATCACGACTCGTGCTGCTCAAACAGTGAACATGAACGAGAACAACAAACACTAACAATCGTGTTTTCATCAAAGAGTAATCATTTAAGTATAATCTATAATTATTTAAATATCAAATGTATATAATAAATGCCTGAAATATGATGTTTATTAAATTGCACCGTTAGTTTTGAGTGGTTTTTTTTTTTTTTTTTTTTTGTCCAACAGGTCATTGAAGATTTTTAACTGTTTAATTATTCTCTTCTTACAGATGGAGTTTATTAAAGAGGAAACTGAAGACATGAAGACTGAGTTTATTAAAGATGAGAGTGAAGACATGAAGATTGAGTTTAATAAAGAGGAGTTTGAAGAAATAAAGATTGAAGAAACATTCAGTGTCAAACATGAAGATACTGTGGAACAAACAGGTTGGTTTTATTCTCACAGCTGAACTCTGTCATTTGATCATCATTAATATGTCCAGCTCTACAGAAATAGAGAATATACAGAAGTATAATCTTACAGATAATATTACAGAATTCATTCATTCCAGCATAATATCATTCAGGTATAAATTCCTGTTTAATTGATCATGAAATGGTTTAATTAAGGTTTGCAGATGCTGAATGAATCAAATGATTATTAAACAGCAGCACAAACTGTGAAATCAGCAGCTCTTCCTTCAGACGCACTCACTGTCTGAATTCACCCAGTCGTTTCATTCAAGTGGACTTACTATAGAGCAAGGGTTAGGGTTTGATTTAGGGCTGGTTACTTGTAATTAAAGGGTTAGTTCACCCAAAAATCAAAATTCTGTAATTTATTACTTACCCTCATGCCGTTCCACACCCGTAAGACAACATCACTTTCAAATTCAGTGTTTCCATTAAATGTGACCCCAAACCACAAAACCAGTCGCACGGGTATATTTGTAGCAATAGCCAACACTACACTGTATGAGTCAGAATGATGCAATATTTAAGGCCTTTGCACACTGAGTCCGAAATTTTTGCATGCGTTTTTTCGTATTCGCAATCCTAAAAATTTGTCACACACAGAGACCTTGCACACTGAGTCCAATGCATATTAATGAAAGCGTTGCGAAAAAAATCGCAAAACAATACAAAATGAACTCTTCAAGCAGCAGTGAGCACGATTAGTTGTCTCCTTTCTTCTTAAAAAGAGAAAAAGAAAGAGGAAATATTGGGTCCATTCAATCCTGAGATTGCATAGAGAGAAAGGAGAATTCACCTCATCAAGGAGCTGCGGGATTATCCGAGCGTTTCAAAGTTTACCTTAGGATGTCAGTGGCTCTGTTTGATGCTTTACTACTGGCACAATCTGTCTTTATATTCTGTCTCTCTGTATTCCGCACATTGTTTGTCATTCAGTGCTGCTGTTTTGTGCTGTAGACGACGTGGATAAACTTGTCAAATGGCATTCTGGATTTTTACGTTTGCGTACGGTGGCTCTGAATTGTCAAAACGTCTCTTAAAATGCGTGCCACGGATGCGAAAAATGCAGAAAATCGAACCTGATCCGAAAGTTTCGGAGGCAGTGTGCAAACGCGATTGACATGACGTGAATTTATTTTTTAACGTGCGAAAGATTCGCATGCAAATTTCGGACTCAGTGTGCAATGACCTTAAGTAAAGATCATGTTCTATTAAGATATGTTGTCCATTATTTTAGTCCGTTGTATTCAAACAAATCATGTTTGAGCTCTCTCTCTCTCTCTCGACGCACTGATCATATTTTTATATTTCTGCACAGAGACATTTCAGTACATTCAAGGGCGTAGATTTGATTTCAACATTGGGGGGTTGAGCGTTGGTATGCTGCCTGTTATTATTTTTTTTAATTAAAAAAATCTGTTTTATGTGTAGTGTTGGATAATTTATTTCTTCTTTATCTATCTATCTATCTATCTATCTATCTATCTATCTATCTATCTATCTATCTATCTATCATAACATTATGGAATTTATCTATAACCATTCATCAAATTCTAACATAACGGAGTGATTCTAAAAAGAAAGAAATTATGTTAAATATTGAAACCGCCAGTAGGTGGCAGCGATTCAACATTTTAATGAGTGAGCTACTTAAATCGTTCATTCAGCCAATTCGTTCAAAAATCAATTTAATTAAGGAACAAAACAAACACCGATGTGAATACTTTTGTCATTGATAACTATTGAAAAATGAAGTAACAAAACAGACGGCTGTTTTGGTACTGGTTACAGTTACACTGATAGTTATGGCTAAATTGCAATGGATAAGATGGATAAAATATATTTGGAGTGTTACTTAGCTATTACAATGTTTTCATACCTCCTTCTCAGTACGTTGTTTATTGGTTGTAACTGATGGATTTGAATATTGGGGGGGTTACCTCCCCCCATCCCCCCCGCAAATTACGCCCCTGAGTACATTCACATTGTTTTCACATACAGGATAATGTTTGGATTTGTCCTGTAAATGTTTCTGTGTACTTCAGTATATATGCAGGTCAAGGTTGGTTTAGGGTTTTTTGCCTTCTCCATGTGGTCCTGTTTAGTATCGTAACAGTATCAGTATCAGTGTACAGTATCTCTTTAGTGTTGCCACACTGTACACTGTGGATTCTCAAACATTTTTTGCTGTGTTTTTTTTTTTTTGTGGGGGTGCTTTAGTGTATATAAATGTATGAATTATTTGGACTCATAGCATTTGGTTATTTGGTGTCCTTTTGGAGTCTGCAAGTGTCCTCTTGCAGACATAAATTTACCTTGATAAAAGCTGAAAAATACAGTTTTGTGAGAATCACACTTCAATCTGATGTATGCATAATTTTGATGTTAAATCCACTATTGTATTATATATAATGGTTCTAAACACAGTATTTAGTTCAGTTACATCAGAAGTAACTGTAATTAAATTACAGAAAAAATAGGAGTAATGGATAACTTGACATGGTTTAGAGTAAGATTATTGATAAAATGCAGTTTTAAATGGAAAAAAAAAAACACTTTTACCAGTAAATGCTGCAGAGCTCCACTATTTGCTATTTGACTGACTGAAAGACATTTTCACATCCGGGGGATATAAATAGGAAGCAGATGCAACCGCACCCGTTTTTCGAGACGAACGCGAACGAGTCCAGTTCCATACCGAGATAAGAGATCCTCTGCCCGGGGGTGAGTTTGCTCTTGTCCCAGTTGACCCGAAGACCCAACCGGCTGAGGCGAGACAACACCAGTTCCCTGTGTTCGCACAACTGCTCTCGCGAACTGGCAAGAATAAGCCAGTCGTCGAGATAGTTGAGAATGCGAACGCCTTGTTCCTTGAGGGGAACAATGGCCGCCTCCGCAATCTTCGTGAAGGCGCGGGGCGACAGGGCCAGCCCGAAGGGCAGGACTTTGTACTGATACGCTCGACCCTCGAACGCAAACCGTAGAAAGGGTCTGTGACGAGGCAGAATCGAGACATGAAAGTACACGTCCTTCAGGTCTATCGCTGCAAACCAATCCTGGGGACGGATGCATTTGAAAATGCGCTTCTGGGTAAGCATCTTGAATGGCAGCCTGTGAAGGGACCGATTCAGGACTCGCAGATCCAGGATTGGCTGTAACCCATCTCCTTTCTTCGGTACAATGAAGTAGGGGCTGTAAAACCCTGACTTCATATCGGCTGGAGGGACCGGCTCGATTGCATCCTTCGGCAATCTCTGCTCGGAGAACAGGAGCACTATCCAGAGTCACCTGAGTGAAATGGACACCTCTGAACACTGGGGGACGCCGGGCGAACTGAATCGCATAGCCGAGTCTGATTGTGCGAATGAGTCAGCGGGACGGGCTGGGGAGAGCTAACCAAGCTTCCAGACACCGAGCCAGCGGGACCAAAGGCACCACAGATGCACTGGGAGTGGGGCAGCGAGGCAGAGTGCAGAGACTCGACTCGGACGGCACAGCGGCCCGAAGTGGAGTCTGCGTCTGCCGAGTGGCAATGTGAGTGGGAGACGGCACTGGTGCGGCCTCCACCACCACACTGCCACCCACTGGCGAAATGAGAGGGGGTTGTGGAAGACGAGGCAGAGCCTCGGGTCCCAACAACCGCGCCCTCTTGTGACCTGGAGGAATTGGAAACAGCTCTTTCTGTGACAAGGTGGGTACCGCTGGACTCCGGAGAGCCAGCGGCGGGACAGACAAGACAAATTTCTCCTGGTCCTCCTCCGGGAGTGGGGGAGATGGTGGAATCCTGGATGAAAACATCGCTTGACCAACAGAGCGCGCTGTCACCTTTGTCGCCCGGAGAGCGAGGTCAGTGGCAGCACGCAGCTCCTCCAGCAACTGTTGATCAAGACCACCCTGGGGCATTTCTGATAACGCTTTTGCCTGATATACTTGCAAAAGGGCCATGGCATGCAGGGCGGAGGCGGCCTGCCCAGAGGCTCTGTAAGCTTTCTCCGTGAGGTTCGCAGAGAATTTACAGGCCCTCAAAGCGTCCGCCAAGACCTAGTCACCTCATCATGCACCTCCGGGAAGAAAGGCATCGGGGCGGGTCGCTGAGGACCAGTGCGACCTGTCCCGAGGTACCAATCATCAAGCCGAGAAGGACCGGGATACGGCGGAGGATTCCACGCGAGCCCTTCTCGGCCGCCCGGGAAAGCACAGTCATCAAACTCAGGATCCGACTCGACAAAGGCTGAAGCCCCGTGGGGCGGCAGCGCAGCCGAGTCTTCCTCTCCCGAGGACTCCTGCTCACCTTCCGATGCCGTGATCGACATCTGATCCTCCGCAGGTGCACCAAAGGACAGCACCGAATGCTCCGAAGAGGGCCCAGTACGGCATGGTGGTAACACCATTGGCTGCGGTGCTGAAGAGGCGGCCGGGGCCCGCGGAGCAGCGTTCGGTGGGGAAGCCCGAACCGTGATCCTCAAGTCACCCCGCCTACGCGCCGGCGGACCGTCATTCCGACCGGAGCCAGAAAAAACATCCGCACGGGGCATAGGGGAGGGGACCCCCGCTCCCTGAGAACCAAGGAACGAAAGTCTCGACCTCAGCACCGCGATAGTCATGTTCCCACAATGAGAACATGAACCATCTACAAACGCTGCTTCAGCGTGCTGAACGCCCAAACACGTGATGCAACGATTGTGCCCATCAGCAGGGACCAGGGAACAACCACATCCAGTAGCGCACAGACGAAATTACATCTTAGAAAGATACAGGGTTCTTCTGTGAAGTCTCTTTAGAAGGGGAAATACAGCTCTTTTGTGACGAGACACACAGGGAGTGTCACGAGTGTGTAAACACACAGGAGTACAGGCCCAAATCACACACCCAACAACGGGATTTACGGTGGATCGCTGTAATTATAACAGCAGAAATTCTGCCCGGCTCCAGCTCGCGATCTCGCTGCAGTGGTGTAGCTCTAACACGAAGGCTGAGTCTTCTAGAGGCTTGCGTTTCTCAGTAGCTATAGGACACCAAAGTATGGCTCTGAAGCGAAAGACAGAGTGCGGTTGCATCTGCTTCCTATTTATATCCCCCGGATGTGGGCGGTGCACATTATGCAAATATCGCACGCCAATGTTCATTGTCTTGTTTTAGTTCTCTCGAAGCTGATAGGGGCTCTCTTGCAATATCCCAATTCGTCGGTCACAACTGAGATACGTCGAACGTGACCGACTGAAAGGGTCACTCATTTTTTTTTCTCGCTGAGCAAAACTTTTCTCTGTTGAGCGCACATTTTGGCCACCTGAGCAAAAACATACTTTATATCAGACCTGTACAATGAACGTAAACACACACACACACACACAAAAAAAAATGGTTTTATCATACAACTGTAACATTTAACTTTAATGTGCCATTTCTATTTTATTTGACCCTTGATGTAACTTAGGGTGCATTCACACTTGTAATGTTTGGTTCGATTAAAACGAACCCTGGTGCGATTGCTCGGGTAGTGCGGTTCATTTGAACATATGTGAACGCTGCCATCTGAACCCTGGTGCGCACCAAACAAGCAGACCGAGACCGCTGAAAAGATGGGTCTCGGTCCGCTTTCAAACGAACTCTGGTGCGGTTCGAATGATATATGAACACAAAACGGACTAAAGACATGTAACCGAACCAAAAACAGGAAGACAAGACCCTAAAAAGGACAGAATCCTCACGCATGTCATAGACGTGAGTTTGCCCATCAGTTTGCCCGATGTTTTGACTACTTTACACATTTTATAAGCTCTTCATGAGTTCCCAGCTGGCAAAATACCATCACATGCAGGCTACGCACCGATACGCACACACAACAAGCACATTTACCTCAGCAAACAGCATTGTTTTGGATGTTCGGTAAGTTCCGTCTCAAAATAGGCAATACGTCATAAAATCCGACCAATCACGTTGTGAATGTATCCCTATGCCTGAAGGTTCAGTATCGTTTGGTTCAGTGATAAAATTGCCAATCTGAATGCTAACCGGACCAGGACTAAATGTTTTTTTTTTTCTTCTTTGGTCCGGACCAAATGAACCAAACAAACCGAACTACAAGTGTGAACGCACCAGTGATTTATTAAATAATATGTTTGAAAACGAGCAGTTCAGTCACTAAATTAAGCATTTAGGTTAATTTTAGGTTACTTGAGATTTTTTAACATTGCTGTATTAACTGTACCAGTCTTTACCAAGAAATTCTATTAAAAAATAATTTCTGTCCTCCTGCAGGACAGTTCAATTCTTTATAATAATATAATACGAGCAGTTACAATGATGGTTTGGGAACAACCATAATGTGTTTTGTACAGTCAATTATTAGCAACAGACAGTGTTAAACCATCAAAATTACATGTTTATTGCTTATGAATTTCCCAGATTTTCTATACCAGGAGGTTTCAAGATTTTTCGTGGCAAGGAGCCCTAAACAATCCACTTGTGAGATCAATTTTTTATTAGGCTTACATTATAATATAATTGATGGATCATCTATTAGATACAATACTCTGGATTTTACAATACTCTAAATTGTATTAACTATTGACTGCTTCGTTATGGTTGTTATTTTACCTTTTGGTTTTATTAAGTATTTTCATTATGGATTAAAGTTTGCGTGTGAGGCTAAATTTAATTGTAATGAATAAATAATTTTTCATCAACTTTATCATCTGCCTGGATCTCATTTTCCCAAGTTTTTGCATCAATAATATAATATAATAGTTAAGTATTTAAACTGATATACAGTATTATATCAGCTTAAATGCTTCCATTTGTTTTAATATATTATATAATGAAAACAAACTGAAGCACTAAAACAGATCTGATAGCTAAATATTTTTAGTGAATGTTAACTCTTTTATAGTTCTCTAAACATCCCTGAAACCCACACCACCACACACAAAAAGCTATTTAAACTGAGGTATATCACTGATGTATTTTGAGTTTGCAAGTTACACTTGTGATGGGTGTGTGATTGTAAATGTCTCAGAGTTTTGTTAGCATTTTGTGCTCATCATCCTTTATTTCCACCACTTTTCATTAAAACATGACGTTTTATTTCACATTTCTTTTCATTTCGCATTGCCCGTATTGATGTATTTAGTCCGCAAACATGACAGTATTCTTACCGCGACTGATTTGGCTCAGGGCCAGCCAGCTCACACGCGCTCAATCGTTCTCTTTCTATGGAACCTGAAAACCGCATTCACCGGTTCCAACTCTATAGCGACAATAACTCTATAGCGGTTGTCCAGAGCACTGCAATTATTTCTCATTTAAACTATTACAAACATTTTCTGTTCTCTGCGCAGCAATTATTTTTTCTGCTATATTTTCTTCTACTAAATACTGAGCAAAAGGTCTGAATACTTAGGACCAATGTTCCCTCTAAGCTGCATGCGTGTATTTAGTAGAAGCACCCTTTTGAGCCATGAGTCTTTTTGGGAAAAATGCAACAAGTTTTTCACACCTGGATTTGGGGATCCTCTGCCATTCCTCCTTGCAGATCCTCTCCAGTTCTGTCAGGTTGGATGGTAAACGTTGGTGGACAGCCATTTTTAGGTTTTTCCAGAGATGCTCAATTGGGTTTAAGTCAGGGCTCTGGCTGGGCCATTCAAGAACAGTCACGGAGTTGTTGTGAAGCCACTCCTTTGTTATTTTAGCTGTGTGCTCAGGGTCATTGTCTTGTTGGAAGGTAAACCTTCGGCCCAGTCTGAGGTCCTGAGCACTCTGGAGGTTTTCATCCAGGATATCCCTGTACTTGGCCGCATTCATCTTTCCCTCGATTGCAACCAGTCGTCCTGTCCCTGCAGCTGAAAAACACCCACACAGCATGACGCTGCCACCGCCATGCTTCACTGTTGGGACTGTATTGGACAGGTGATGAGCAGTGCCTGGTTTTCTCCACACATACCGCTTAGAATTAAGGCCAAAAAGTTCTATCTTGGTCTCATCAGACCAGAGAATCTTATTTTTCACCATCTTGGCAAAGTCCATGTGGGCTTTCATGTGTCTTGCACTGTGGAGAGGCTTCCGTCGGGACACTCTGCCATAAAGCCCCAACTGGTGGAGGGCTGCAGTGATGGTTGACTTTCTACAACTTTCTCCCATCTCCCGACTGCATCTCTGGAGTGATCTTTGGGCTCTTCTTTACCTCTCTCACCAGGGCTCTATATATATATTTGTGTTAATGTTTTATTCATGTTATATCATCAGAAATAACATTATTGTCTTTCAATAGATCAGTTTTATAGTCTTTTTCTCATACATTGTGACTCCAATAATCAGTTTCTAACATCAAACACTCCGAATAAAGTGAGATGATGTGAATGTCTTGTTGAATGAGTGTTAATATTCTGAGGATCATCAATATTAACAGAGAAACTGCTGAAAACACTCTATTTCATGTCAATAGTTCCTGTTTTCACCTCATTTATTATGCTGATGTCTTCAGATCTGCTGTAAATTGCCACTTAAAGCTCATTTCATTGCTGTCAACAGACTGGGGGGATTTGATGGTTACAGATATGTTTATTTCTATAAGTGTCTTCATGGCATAAATGTTTTTCTATCAGTTCTTTACTACTTTTCTAGATATTTGCCATTATTTTTATGAAGAAACAAAATAAAGTTAGAATGAGAAACAAAATGTTCTGAATTAGCCTCATTTGCTCTAAAATAGATGGATATAAATGATTAATGCAATTAGTTTAAGGGTGAAATACAAAAGAGGTTAATATAGCAACAAAAAAAATATTGGGTTTTCTATTTAAATTCGCTTACGTACAGTTGTGGCCAGAATTATTAGACCACTTCATAAATATGATCAAAGATGACTCTAAAAATAAATCTGCATTGTTTATCCTTTTGATCTTTAATTTATAAAATTAGCAAAAATCTAACCTTTCATTGAAGGAAAAGAATTGAAAGTGGGGGGGAAATAACATTATGAAATAAATGTTTTTCTCCAAAACACGTTGCCCACAATTATTAGCACCCTTTTATTCAATTCTTTTTGTAACCTCCTTTTGCCAAGATAACAGCTCTGAGTCTTCTTCTATAATGCCTGATGAGTTTGGAGAGCACCTGAGAAGAGATCAGAGACAATTCCTTCATACAGAATCTCTCCAGATCCTTCAGATTCCCAGCTCCATGTTGGTGCTTCTTCTCTTCAGTTCACTCCACTCATTTCTTTAGGGTTCAGGTCAGGGGACTGGGATGGTCATGGTTTTGATGTTTGTTTTGGATCATTGTCCCGACGGATGATCCAACCACGGGCCATTATAAGATTTCTAGCAGAAGTGGTCAGGTTCTGATTTTTTACCTGTTGGTATTTGATAGAATCCATGATACGATATATCTCAACAAGTTGTCCAGGACCTCCAGCAGAAAAATAGGCCCACAACATTAAAGATCCAGCAGTATATTTAACTGTGGGCATGGGGCACTTTTTATCCATGTGTGCATTAAAACCATCTGGTGGGTTTGCTGCTAAGAAGCTCTTGTTTTAGTTTCATCTGACCATAGAAGCTTGTCCCGTTTGAAGTTCCAGTCGTGTCTGACAACTGAATTTGCTGGAGATTGTTTCTGGATGAGAGCAGAGGATTTTTCTTGAAACCCTCCCGAACAACTTGTAGGTGGTAGGGGATGTAGGTGCTTTTGATAAATTTTTTTTAGGCTTTCTGAGATTCAAGACTCAACTAATCTCTGCAATTCTCCAGCTGTGATCCTTGGAGAGTCTTTGGCCACTCAAACTTTCCTCCTCACCACGCATTAGGATGATTTAGACACATGTCCTCTTTCAGTCAGAACTATATTCTTTGTTTTTTCTCATTGTGATGAATGATTACGGGAATTTGGCCTTTGTGTTTCCTCATGTTTGTACTCCTGTGGAACAGGAAGTCATGGCTGGACAAATTCATGTTCATGATCACCCCAAGCTAAAAAAATGTAAATATGAATGGGAATATACCTAAGAGATATTTTACTCATACAAAATTCTAGGGGTGCTAATAATTGTGGGCAACGTGTTTTGGAGAAAAATATTTATTTCATAATGTTATTTTCCTCCCACTTTCAATTCTTTTCCTTCAACGAAAGGTTAGATTTTTTTATGAATTAAAGATCAAAAGGATAAACAATGCAGATTTATTTTTAGAGTCATCTTTGATTATATTTATGAAGGGGTCTAATAATTCTGGCCACAACTGTACATTTAATTTGATGCGGATACTAAAATTTGATTTCTGGTCTCTAACCCTATAAAAACAAACACAGTAACTGATATTTTTGATTTGGGCAGATCATCTCCTCCAACCAATCTGTGGTTCAGTCAGTGAAGCTCCGCCAACAGCACTCACATCATCAGTGATTTGCAGTTAATTTGCAGTTAAACTATGAAATGATACATAATGTTCTTTTTTAACTGAAGTTCAGTAAAGGGAAATTTGAGAAACTTCATACTGATTTTCAACATCAGATCACACTACATATTTTACATTTGTTTCATATCTGCTTAACTAACATTTCTATATCTAACTGTGTTTTATCTCCATCAGATTCCCATCAGATCACTCTGGATCTGAACACAGTGAGTAAAGGACTCCGTCTGTCTGAGAGCAATACAGTGATTACTGGCACTTACACAATCCAGAAGTATCCTGATCATCCAGACAGATTTGATGATCGTCAGGTGTTGTGTAGAGAGAGTGTGAGTGATCGACGCTCTTACTGGGAGATTGAGTGGAGTGAAGGATATGTGTTAATATCAGTGTCATATAAGAGCATCTGCAGGAAGGGATCGGGTGGTGAGAGTAGGTTTGGATCTAATGATCAGTCCTGGAGTTTGTTCTGCTCTCCTGACAGTTACTCATTCAGACACAATGACATACGGACTGATCTTCCTGTAAAGACCATCATCAGTAGAACAGTGAATAAGGAGAATCCCTATAGAGTAGGAGTGAATGATGATGATGATGAGGATCACTATAGAGTAGGAGTGTATGTGGATCACAGTGCAGGAACTCTGTCCTTCTACAGCGTCTCTGGAGACACAATGATCCTCATCCACACAGTCCAGACCACATTCACTCAACCGCTCTATCCTGGGTTTAGGGTTGATTATACTGGATCATCAGTGAAACTGTGTTGATGAATCAGAACAGAGACTGAAAAACCCACTGAAAAATAACATCAACAATCAATTTATAAATTTAATCATACATGTAAAAATGTCCATTTCTGTTTGAATGATAAAATTTTTACATGTATGAATAAATACACAAACTTAAAACTGTTTATTTGATTCATGTCTTAAAATGTAGATTAATAAATCATTTTAAATCACTTTTTAAAAAGCACTGGCCAATTGCTTTTCTTTATCCATTTGTCAATCGAGTTAAAAACGCCATTGGTCAGGACACACGTGGAGCAACCAATCAGCTTTCACCTCAGTTTGAAGAGCCAATCCTCTGTCACTGTGAATGTAACATGCGCTGTCATTGGACAGTGAGAACAACTATTCATTCATTAAATATGAGAGTTGAGACACTGGCTGAAAGTCACATATTTGTTAAAGGTCCCGTTCTTCGTGATCCCATGTTTCAAACTTTAGTTAGTGTGTAATGTTGTTGTTGTTAGAGTATAAATAAAATCTGTAAAATTTTAAAGCTCAAAGTTCAATGCCAAGCGAGATATTTTATTTAACAGAAGTCGCCTACATCGAACGGCCAGTTTGGACTACATCCCTCAACTTCCTTCTTTAATGACGTCACTAAAACAGTTTTTTGACTAACCTCCGCCCACAGGAATACACAAGAGTTGCGTTTGTAGAGTGTGTTTGTCGCCATGTCGTCGAAACGCTGTTATTTTCATCCCGCAGTCCAATCACCTTTGTTTGGCCTTCCCAGGGACACTGTACTTAGAGATCAATGGTTACAATTTATGTTTAACTCGGTTCCCGAAAATTATAATCCACATGTAAAACTATGCGCAGCACATTTTGCTGAGGACAGCGTCCTCAATCTCAATCAGTTTAATGCCGGATTCGCACAAAGATTATTCTTGAAAGATGGAGCAGTTCCCACTTTGTCTGGAGAAGGCATTGTTTATTGACCACAACCGGTAAGTGTATTTTATTATTTAAGTTGGTGCGTTTAACAGTTTCTGTAACTTATCACACAAAGGGCAATGCTGTTTAGCTTTGTTAACTAGATGGTAATTGAAACTAATCCTAATATCTGACATATAAAAGCAGTCATATTTGTTAAAAGCTTGTGTGTGTCGAACAGTAATGAGGAACGATCTCAAACGCTCATTAATCAGTGCAGTTTCTCACCAGAACTTGATCATAATGCTTTATCTCTCAATCTCAGTCATGAGTTTGTTTTGAAGTGATCATGTGACAGACACTGTTGAAACAAACAGCATATGCTGGTTAAGGGAGGTTTTGAAGCTGGTTTGAGCTGGTCAAGTGCTGCTCATAAACTGATCCTGGACCAGCATAGGTTCACTTTCAAATGGTGTCAATAAATAAAGCCATATAACTGAAATAATTCTCTTAAAATAAAAGGGTCGCCTTCTTTCCATAGTTTTATTCGCTTATTTTGTTTCTCAAATCAAGCCTCAAAATTGCACACATTTTTCTTTAAATAAAAGAGGAAAATGTATCTCTTGGTTTTATTAGTGAAATCTTTTCTATCAAACACTAAACCACAATTTTTTTTAACTATCACATTTTTTTTTTTTTTATGAAAACGACAAGAGCCTGAAGACGTCAACAGGGCCTGAAACGCTTTCTGGTAAGAGAGCGTTCGTTCAAGTAAGAAACAAGTGCTTTCATTTGAGTTAGTTTGGATTGTCTTAGTGTGAAGAGCTAAAGTTTTTAAGGTTGTTTATATGTCTATGTGGTGTTTTTAATATGCTTTAAGACAAACCATGTGCAAATTCATAAGTCAACATCATTGCTGAGTATTTCTTTGATCTAAAGACAGTATAAAAGTCTTTGAACTGAGTGACTCTCGCTCATAAACAGTCTTTGCCGCCATCTAATGGCCTAATAATGTAACTTCTGTTGCTGTTCACGGACAGGGACTGTTTTGTTTCCGGCGGATGGAAGGTTTTTAATGACTTCGTGAAAGTTGCATTGATACATATATTTTGACTTTAATAAAACAAACAAATCAGGCTTTTTCCCAACAAACACAATCTGTTTTGCAAAGGAAAACTCAACTCACAAACAAACAGAAAGTGATGTGCAAATACTAATGTTTGAGCGAAAACGCAGAGCAACAAATAAGTGTGTTTTACAAATAAACAAACTTCAATCCAGTTGATACAGGCTAAAACAAGTGTGTGTGTGTGTGTGGTTTCCTACAAAGAAATGTAGAAAACACAATAGGTTACACACTATCACTGAATTAAATGATCTACACATCTTTACACAGCTTTAAATCATATTTCTTATCAATATACATCGAGTGACACAGTGAGGTAAACGAATACTGAAACTGTGATGATTAAAATGGCGTCTTAAAGATTCACAATAAGGTCACACAGAACACTATACAGTGACATCAAAATAAGTTCAGAATCGCACCAAACACTGTTGCGGTCGTGAAACTGTGATCATGAATCCAGCCGAACGTAACGATAACAGACACACTTCACCCAAAATAATCATATTCAAACATTTAACATTAGTTACGTTCATTCATTACACATACAATACTGCACAAATTAAAAAAATCTTCACTCTCTCTGTCCCAGTATGAACTAACACAGTAAGGTGTATATATGCCACACCTCATCAGTTATATTTGGTGCTGTACTGCCACCTGTTGGCACATTTGTGTAACTTAGAGGAGATTAAAGGGTTAAAATTAACCCAAAATGAAAATAATGTCATTAATTACTCAAATTAAGATATTTTTAATGAAATCTGATGGCTCAGTGAGTCCTGCATTGAGAGCAAAGCCATCAAAACTCTCAAGAACCAGAACCTTCTATGGTACAGAGCTGCCATATGGCCACAATTAATTTCTACTCATGTCCTTGATATTTAGAACAAACACAATATATTGCACTATGGGAATTAAAAGGCCTTAAGGTTCCCAATGATGAGCTGTTGTTAATTCCCATGACATGTGAATGTCCCTCAAACACTCTCTTTCCCACTGAAGACGCTGTAGAAGTGCTCCAGGAATTGCTCTATTTACCTCATTTCTACACATCTCTTCTCAAGGGGGATTTTTTGCAGCATCTTTGATAAGTAGATTATAAAGTTTTAATCACAAATAAACTTTGTCCAACAGAGTTTTACTGTAAATTGAGAAAATGTCAAGGTTTCTTATGGCAGCTCTGTACCACAGTGGAATTGCAGCATTTCTCCATTGGGATTTTTATAGATGACTGCATCAACAATATGATTGCATTTGTTTATTTTGAAGTGTTTTTTGTAGTATAGTTGTATTTATGTATAAATAACTATCAGTTTCTAAAAGAAATATGCATTTAAATAGAAAAGAAAATCATAATTCTATAGAAAAACTACTTTTTTTGACCGTTTTCCATTGTGGAACAGAGTTTCCATATGGCAACGTTTTTGGATTTCATAACTGAAGCTATTTCATGCAATAAAAACTTATTTAAAAAAATATTTAATGGTTAGAACATAATGTGTACCACAGAGGGATAAAGCTGCTAAAAACATATTTGAATCAGTTAATGTGAGTTCAGTGGATCTATCTTAATATTATAAAGTGACAAGAATAATTTTTGTGCTCCAATAAAACAATATCTAGTGGTGGGTGATTTTAAAACACTGCTTCATGAAGCTTCGGAGCGTTTTCAATCTTTTGTTTTGAATCAGCGGTTCGGATCGCGTGTCAAACTGCTGAAATCACGTGACTTTGGCGCACTGAACAGCTGATTCGACACGCTGATTCATTATGATCCGAAGCATCCTGAAGCAGTGTTTTGAAATTGGCCATCACTATACAAGTCATTATTTTGTTTTTTTTGGCGCACCAAAAATATTCTTGTGGCTTTATAATATTAATATTGAACCACTGTACTCACATGAACCGATTTAAATATGTTTTTAGTACATTAATGAATCTTGAGAGAGGAAATGTCATTACTCCCTATGAAGGCCTCACAGAGCCATTAGATTTCATCAAAAATATCTTAATTTGTTTTCTGAAGATGAATAGAGGTCTTACGGGTGTGGAACGGCATGAGGGTGAGTAATTAATGACAGAATTTTAATTTTTTGGTGAACTAACCCTTTAAACATCTTGGTACATTTAAAATCCTTTTCTTTCTTTTGGCCTAATATTGTATAACCTCTAGTGTCCTAAAACAAATGATAGGGATACAATAGTGTCATTGTTGCAGCCAGTTCCAGTTATCAGCTCCACTTATCTGTGCTGGAGATCGAGCTTCACCCATTACAGCATCACTCGAGAGCAACTTCATTTCCTGAAGTCATGTGGTTTGAGTCTTCCTTCAATAGCAGAGATTCTGCAGGTTTCTCTGACTACAGTCAAACGCTGCATGAAGTAAGTTTGGGTTTAAAGTGCTTTTTATGAATCGTCATGCATGAAAAGAGCATTTAGAGTGAATTGTTCAACATTACTTTGATAATAATACTTATGTTTACATATGTTTGTTCCAGGAAGTTTCTCATTTCTCTGACGTTTTCAGGAATAACCGATGATGCCCTCAACACAATGATCACGGACATTGTGGGATCGGAGGCTGTCGGAGCACAGTTACGGGCAGGTGGATTTGTGTACAAAGACACAGAGTTTCAGGTGGAGAATTGTCCTTGATGGTGGTATGGATGGGTTCAGCTGTTCACAGGCATTTATCAGCCTTTACCCGACATTGGAACAGCCATGGTTTGAGAACAGAACGACACCAGACACCCATGCAGATTTTTGTCCGAGGCCGCCTGGAAGGACAGAGAAGCACAGCGATGGAAGAGATGTTTGTCAGAACAGCAAATGAAAGTGTTCTTCAGAATCAGAGCAGGAGACACCAGCATTTGAGCAGATGTTCCTCAAAGCCACTTCACATTGGACAGAGATGCCTTAGAGCGACTTGATGCACACATTAATACACTCGCTGGTTCAAGAGGACAGCTGGAGTGGATGTCCTTCGAAATGTTGTCTTTTTTGACGTCTCTGAATCCTCAACAGTAAAGAAATGGTCATTCCTGTAAATAACACAGCTTGTTCTGGTCACCACTGAATAATTAAATGGACACTGAAGTTTGTTGTGGGCTGTGGATGGATCCACTTGTTGTGTTTTGAGTAGATATGACAATAATATGTAAGTATGGTTAAGATGGCGTGACATTTTAAAGTAACTCATAAATAGAAAGGTCATCATTTGAAGCTTGAAAATAAAAGCTTCTAGTTCCCACAGTAAGTGTCCTCTGATTTACTTACACATCACCACAAAACCTTTACTGGAATGGCCAATTAAAAATAAGTCTTGTATATATTTTAATGTTGTTAATCTTTCATAAGAACATCTATTTTATATAAAACACTTAACTAAAAGGTAAACTTGAGTGATTAAAGGCATTTACAATGTCATGCATGTGCTGGGCAGATGGGTTTAAACGCCTCTATTTCCTCTGTCAATCACATTAAATACTTTCAGTCATCTGTAAACAAAGATATGGCAGTAATATTGTACTTAAAGGGACAGTTCTGTCATCGTTTAAAGCCAAGAGATCCTTTCAGGGCAAAAGAAAATGGAGCGAAAAATTCCTCAAAAATAATTCACGCAAAGAACACGATTCACACATGCATGAAACATAATTCACGTTGTCACGGAGACGAACCCCGTGATTCCTCCCACTGGCCAGCAGAGGGCTCCATCACCGGAATACTGACATTCATGCATCCAGTCATTCACCTATACTGACTCACACTACATCTCCCACAAGCCCCATTCCTTGGACTCTGATCCTCATCCAGCTGCAGCTTGTTAGGACTGCTATTTAAGCTGCCTTTTCACACAGACCTACGCGAAGTCCTGATTATTGCCCCGGCTATCATTTCTGAGCGTTTATACCCTGTTTGTTTCCCGTTGCCATTCCTGTCTGTTTACCGTTTATTGATTCATCGCTGCCTACCTTTTGACCTGTTGTCTGTTCTCTGGACTGTGATACTTGCTTGTGACCCTGATCTACTGCCTGCCTCTGATTACGATTCTGCCTGTTCTACATTGCTGTGTTTGCTGGTTCTGACCCCTGCCTGTACGACCACGAGTACTTCAATAAAGCCTGCTAAATGGATCCCATGTCGAGTGATGAATCGTTACACACGTGCACAACATACATTTATATATTCATAAAGTACATTTCACAAACACAAAACACAGTTCATAGATATCCATCTGCTTGCTGTGTCTCGTGAGGATGACTGAAAGCCGTTGATCAGTCAGAGCTTTGTCCAGCTCATGTTCAGGTGAAGAGCTTGATGCTCTCGAAGTGAAGAACTCCATGCCAGAAGCAGGATATCGGATGGTTCGAGGGGCGTATAGCGGGATAGGGTGTGTGCATTCATGCTCCGTTGGTGTTCCCTCGAGGATGACCAGCCTGAGATGAGAACATGTAGTGTTCCTTACCCCAATAACACCAACCACAAACTAAATCAATCAATCTTCTCTGATGGGATAGTGTTCATCAAATGTGAATCACAGAACCTCTTTGTTATGAAAACTATAAATATGGATACAGTACTCTTTTAATCTACTGGGTTTTTCCTACTATACAGTGGGGTTCATCATAATGTTCAAGTGTTTTTATGTGGTCTAGAAGCTCCAGTGACACCTGGCATCCATAGTCAACATCCATAGTTTTCAGCTACAGATACAAATGTGTCAATTCATTATTCACATTACGTCATGATTCATTTAATCCATCAGTGAAAGTGTCCAAAAACTGCTCTGTTACTGAGTGTTTGACTGAAAGAACATAAATATTGATGTCTGTCCATTCACTGAGATCAGGAGCAGATGTAAAGACTCATGAATCTGAAGGTTTACATTACAGCAGGTTTGATCCACACATTTGTTCAGGTTGTGTTTCATAAGAGAGGCCAGTAGACTGATTTAAAGTCATATATAGTGTGGTTCATCAGTGCTGGTTCTGCTAGGCCTAGGGTGGCTAACGTCGGTCCTGGAGAGACACTTCAACCCTGATCAAACCTGCACAAACAAGCTAATCGAGGTCTGAAGAGTTGATATAAAGCTGTAGGCAGGTAAATGTTTATCAGACTCTCCAGGATCACTGTACTAGTCTATATATTCTTTTTATACTAGTACTACTTTTTTTTCCTGCCACACATCCAGGTCAGCTTGGATGTCTTTGGAGAGGGGTGGGACCAACATCCCATGAGGACAGAACAAAATCTGACACCTTATCAGTTGTGCTACCAAATCCAGTTATGGATCCAGGGCTAATAAATGTTAAATGTGAAAAAAAAAGTTAAATAATTTCTCTAGGATGCAGCCATACCAAACCCTGAATGGGAGGACAGCAGATACTCAGAGGGCCAAACCTCGGGATGCATGTTCCTGTGCTTGACATTTCATTACCAGACGATGAAACAGCACAACTTAAAGAGGGTAAGTAAAAAAGTTTAAAAAAGTTAAAGTTCAAATAACACAGCCTTATCTTTTTTTCTTTTAAAGAGGTGTATTAGAAGTTGAACAAACACTGCCCCCTGTTGACTCTTTCTAGTTCAATGAGACCAGATCCACTATGAACAGATTGTCGGCACATCACCATATCCATGTTGAGTGTGGCGTAGCTCTGATAGTGACAGGGAAGCATGTGTGTGTGTGTGCGTGTGCGTGCGAAGCGCATGTATGACAGAGAGCATCCCGAATGGCCTTTTTCGGCAAATCAACCAATCAATAATCAGTGAGGTGAGCTGACAAGTTTCATTTCATGTGCATATTATTCAGGCTAGTTGCCAATGCTACATGAAAACAACAAACTCCTTAGACCTGTTTAAAGTTGCAATGGAAAATAAATATAAGCAGTTTACTTAAATAGTATAAACAGCTTATAGCAGAGGGGGGGGGCGTTAGGGGGGATGATGATACCTCCCTGAAATGACTTTTTGCAGGTTGGGATGTCTGCGATAACGACCAGTAAACAAGTCTCCACGCAATTGTGTGGTAATCTCTTGAATATATGTTCATAATAATGTATATGGCTTAATTTGGGTTTTATCCGAACCTATATTCTGTGTTAATGTTATATGAGTTTAATACGAGTCATGTTGTTAATTGTTTTGTGAGTATGTTATGTGATTTTATTTAGTTTATTGCTGTAACGAGATGGTACTTCAGCCTTAATTGTTATTTCTCTTTGAAATAAGCAAACTGAAGTTGTAAATATCTCCGTTATCGTTTGGCCTAAAATACAGGTCAGGTTTTTTGTTCCTGCAGAAATGGTTATTGATGCAGAAACTTGGGAAAATTAAATCCAGGCAGATGATAAAGTTGATGATAAATTATTTATTCATTACAATTAAATTTAGCCTCACACGCAAACTTTAATCGATAATGAAAATGCTTAATAAAACCAAAAGGTAAAATAACAACCATAAAGTAGCAGTCAATAGTTAATAATAAAATTTAGAGTATTGTATCTAATAGATGAAGATCAAAAAGAATTAAAACATTCAGATAAGAGAGAGAAGCAGAAGCCAAAGGGAGCAAAGGAAGGAAAAGAAAGCTGAATTATCAATGACCCGATCAGCTTTATACCATGAGCATATAGGGAAATTTACATCCCACTCAAATTGATGTTTTTGTTCTAAAAGAAAAGGTTAATTTCACCCATTATGTCGTCCAGTGTCAAAAATAGATATAAGTTGTTTTGACCCCCTAATATTATTATATAATATAATTCAATAGAATAAATATGATTGAAAGGGTTTATTTGTCCTTCTAAACAAGAATCAAGGCAAGGCAATTTCATTTGCAGACCTGCCAACATGTACGCATTTTGCGTACCAAGTACGCATTTTGACCTCAAAGTACGCTGGTACGATTTGTCACTCTATACTACGCAAAAACCCGGTGCGTCCTCTGTGCGCGCGTAGTACTCAAATCCAGCAAAAGAAAGAGTTTGACCAATCATATCGCTGGGTTCATTTCCCCAAATAGCAAGCGGGGATGATTGACAAATGCGTACAGCCTATCAATAAAAAGAGACCGCAAATCGACAGCAACACAAAATCCCGCGCGATCCTCCTTCAACTCCTGCCGTCTCAGTGACTGAATTCTCAGGCGAGGACAGTACAGCAGTCACGGTGCTTCTGACTCCTTGAGGTAAACGGGTATAAAATGCTCAAGTAATGTTGAACAACAAATCTAAATAAAATTGAAATCGCTACCCAGATAGCACAAATACGTCGCGGAGACGTCTGTTTGATGTTCGCTTTTTCATCTGGAAGACGTATTTTTTAGGGCGTTTGCTCATCTGGAAGACGTCGCATAGACGTCCGTTTCAGACGTTCGAATGACGTCTAGTGGACGTATTAAAGACGTTAACGATTAGAATCTTACATCTGTGCGACATCTGATTTATGTAGCATAGACGTCGTTTTTAATTAGACATTTTAGACATTCCCTCACGTTTACTGCTATTGACGACAGCTACTACATATATAATAACTAAACTCAAGTATTTTCCACTCAGAATGAAAGACACAAACGATGTAGAATGATTTGAATTATTTTATTAACATGCAAAGAACTTTAAAATAATTTATTTATATTATTTAAAATTATGAAACAAATGAACGAACAAACAAACAAACAAACAGAATTAAAAAAGGAACAAATCAGTTTACATTCTCCCTGGGGCCAAGCGGAGGTAATCTTTTATGTGCTTTTCAGCCTCTGCCTCGGTTGGCGACGGAAGCACCGGATTCTTCATAGCTGCTCCTGAATGTTAAAAAGGTAAAACTAGAATAAGTTGAACAAATAAATAATTTTTTTTTTTTATTGAATTAGATTTTATTTAGCTGGATTTTTATGAATTTGGGCAAAATATGTTAGCAACATAGGCTATGTCCCAGACTACACTAGCCATAATATTTGTGTACGTGTCAGTATCAATTAATTTATCTCTAATTAGTCCTTACGAGCATATTTTCCGTGCTTATGTAGCTAAAGAGCACGTCGAGCCAATCTGGCCTTTCAAAAATGACGCAACACGTTTAAATTTAAGCTTTTTCCTCACAGAAACCCATTAAGGAAAAAAACTTAAGCTAATGTAGCCTAAAGTGATATTGAAAGATCAAATTCTGCACACACCAATTTTTCGGTACAGTATGCTTTATTAGTATAGTGTTTAAGTTAGGTCTTTTAATATCAATTAAGCGTTTTCATTATTGGGAGGAAAATGCTTAATTAAACATGTTGCGTTCATATTATAGGCTGAACTGCTTTTCTGTACATGCTTTATTAGTATGGTGTTTACTAGGTTTGGTTTTAGTAAATTAAGCCTCTTAAAGCGTTTTCACGTTCATGTCTATGCTTTATAGATTGATTGGTCGCTGTTCATTTTAAGTGGTGCTGAAATGCTGCATTTTGTTTTTCAGTTTTTCAGTCACTTCGCTATTGTCTTTATATAATCAGTTTCGGATATAATAATTTTTGTGTGTCGAATATTAATTATTTTATTGGCAAATACAAATGAAAGAGAGGTGCGAAAGTTCACCGCCAATTGGTTTGAGATGATCACAACGTCCTGTAATAATAATAAATAATAAAAAGAAACCCTTTGTTTTGTGAAAAGAATATATATATATATATATATATATATATATATATATATATATCGTGCTAGAGTCTCCTCCGATAATTGGGCTAGTCAGATTCAGGGAATCGACTCTTTTAAAATCAACTCCCAATACTGCGCATGTGCTTTCAAAGATCATGACAATCACACGTGGAAGGCAATTAGTCCGTCCGGCGGGAAAGCTAAGGTACGTAGCTAATCTTATTAATTGTCATTAATATGTGTGGTCAGTCAAATAAATTTAACATATACGGTATTAACTTAATTAAGGTTGCGTGATGAATGTGAGTTTCTGTGGTTTAATCAAGTAACGTTAACGGTAACGGTTGATTTTGTGGTTTGTTGAAGTGATTGGTGTACTTTAAGTTCTGACAAAATATTTTTTAAATCTAAAAGAGTAATAATCGACGACAGACTTGCTGTTAAATATTACGTATAAACTATTGTAAACGTGCTATAATTCAACGGTTCTTCGTCACTTAGCATAGCAGCTGTTGTTTCCTCATGAATGCGTAATTTTAAAAGCAAATGTCTCCATATCTAAAACACTCTTGTGTCTATAAAACAACATTGTACACTGTTTACACAGCATGTGGCATATGGATTTATATGTTTAAGTCTGTATGAAAAGTTCATGAGGAGTAATGACGCTTTGGATGTGTATCGACGGTTTCATTTTAAACATTTATTGCATGTACTGTATATTGTGAGAAATTACATTTTGGATGTACCTATTAGGAGTGCTCCTAAATTTGTTTTTCTGATGCCCCTCTTTTCTCCCCTTCCGCACCAGTTTAGTTCTTTGGCTACAGGACCAAAGACTTTGGAGCAGATTCTCCATATGGTTTTTTTCATAGTGTGTCCTCCACTGATGGACAATCTGCTCACCTATTAAATAAAAGGTAATATCAAAACATTACAAACAAAACACATATAATATACTGGACACAAATGACTTCACTACCTACAAAGGTCAATGATTCTTACCATCTTTTGCATCATCCCTCTTTCACTTAATTTTCTTTCCAGATTGTCCAGTTCCTCCATGGACGTGATAGGAAAGACATTATCCTCACTGTCCACCACCAGCACTGGAGCATTGAGACGGCTGTTCCCTACAAGTGACTGGACCACTGAAGTCAGGTGATTGATCTTCATGTCCAGCTCATTTAGTGTCTCCAAAATTGTCCTCTCAACAGCTGCAATACAGTAGGTTTATCTGGTAGGTTTATCTTTATCTTTATTAAACTATAAAATGTAGAATTTTACAAGTTTAGCTTTTAAATGTATCGTACGTGTGCATTGATCAGTGATGCAGCTCCATCGTCTCACACCAGAAGCACCTGCAAGCACAAAAAGCTCTTAAATGTCTTAAAAACAACACTTACACCATGACAATAGCACACATTATAATTAGTGATAATGTCTAGACTGAATGCGCCGCAACAAATTCCCGACATCCCAAATTCCCCTAAACAAATTTCCTGTTCTATTTCTGACATTGTCCAGGCTTTGTTGTGTTCAGTGTAGACAGCTTTTAGCTGTTGCTGTTGTGGTGCGACGTGATAAAAGTCATGTCTGGTGTAGACACAGTGTTATAAAAATGTTGTTGTAGTGAAAGATATGGTTAATGCCTGAAGATTTTAACTTGTATCCATTTGATTACACAGTTTCCATGATTAAACTGGATTGAGAATCCAGAAAAGAAAAAAACACAACTGAATTTGGGAAAAGTAAAACTGAATTTTATGAATTTCATAGTCTACGCTTCTACTTATAGTATGGTCAGAGGCATCATGCCCATTTAAACCATGGGTCCCCTTAGATTTCTGAGCAAAAATGGACATGAAAATAAAATTTTTACATCTTAAAACTAAGTTCCACATTTTTTTGAATTTAGTCTTTTTGAAGCCAAAATATAAAATGTGATTCTTGTAGAAGGAGTGTAGTTAATGAATTAGTAAGTAATAGGGCTGGGTATTGACAGAAATTTTAAAATTCGATTTCGATTCACAAGCTTGCTTTCCGATTAAATATGATTCGATCCAATATCACTTATTTATACATTATTGAAATGGTGGCTGTCATAATAACTTCGGATTTATTCAAACATGCATTAAATATGAGATTAAATAAAACCCCCGTTCAATCTTCAACTGGCTGTCAGGAGCTGCCACTGACAGCTGGTGGCAGCTGCCAGTCTGATTCTGGCAGATCACGTGACCTGCTAGTGGCTGGCAGTCTCAGTTGCAGTTGCGCTGTAAGTATAATGTGTTCCCTATCACTATCGCTGCAAGAAATACATTATTTTATTATTATGAATATAATCTTATTACTCTATACTTTTGTATGATTGACATTTTAGGTGAGTTTATCCCAATTAAAGCAGTCAAATGAATGTGATCACAACTAGTTGCTTACGCGTTCTCTATCACTCGCACTATAAAATTACATTAATACTCTGTATTACCATGCAGCAATAGTAATAGAGAATGCTTTATAGTTCGCTGATTCACCACGGCTGGCTGGACTGAGCGTCCGTAAGCAACCAGTCGGGATCACGTTCATTTGACCACTTTAATTGGAATAAACTCACCTAAAATGTCAATTATACAAAAGAAGAGTCATAAGAATACATTTATAATAATAATGTATCTACATGTAGCAATAGTGATAAGGAGTATGTTACACTCTGCCAGCCACCAACCTGCCAGAATCAGACTGCAGCTACCACCAGCCACTGACAGCCAGCTGAAGATTGAAGCCCTACTGTTAAACATTGAAGAACATTTAAATTATAATGAATGTGTAATATATTTAAATTATATAAATTATAATGAATGTGCATATATTTAGCAAAATGCTCCTCTCTAGAATTAGGGTTAAGGCTTCTAACAAGTTATGGTCACACACACATCTGAGACTTTGTTTCATATCAAAAGTAACAAAGCACAAAGCTTATTGCCATTTCCTGTTATCTCTTGGAATATCTGTCATTATTAGCTGAAAATATTATACAAATGGGCAAAACCATTTGTTTAGTCAATTTAAGAAGGTCTATATTTTAAAGCTCTTTCTAACTTGTACTTGACCTTAAAAATAACATAGTTCTTGTAATTAACTATAGCATTTGTTTCAATAAGTATTTAATTACAAGTAAGACTTTTAATGGTTCCTTATTACCATGCCTAGGGCAATGTTAAAAAAGAAAGAAAATTATCTATAGCATTTATGAGAAATAGCAACACAGTTAGAAACTATAGCTACATCATGCCACAGTTGTAGTATAAAAATGTATTCCCCTAACAGATCATCTATTATAAAAACTAGTCTAAACTTACCACAATAAATACAATAGAAAGTGATAAATTCTAGTAGATGTGGTCATCATGAGTTTGAAAAGCTTGCATGATGACATTTTCCCCTCTTTTAGTGGCTGTTTTAGAGATCATGTTTGACTTTCTCCATAGCGTTTCACTACATTACATTCTCAATAGAAGAATGTAGTGGTTTTTTATATTTATATATATATATATATATTATATAAAACCACTACATTCTTCTATTGAGATATATATATATATATATATATATATATATATATATATATATATATCAAAGAGCATCGTTCTTTGCTTTACAAATTCGCAGGGCAATCTGGATCCGTAGTTTGTCTTATTTGCAAATTAATTGTGTTGCTTTAAAATCTAATTTGAAAAATGAACTAAATGTTACACTTCTAATCATAATCAGTGTTTCCCATACATTAACTAGACTGTGGTGGCCCGCCACATTCTAATTTGTCCTCCCACAGACTCGAAATTGAATGGAAATTAGGCTTGTTGTGATATTTAAATAACCGATTGATAATTGTGCTCATTTATATGGCAAAACTGGTGCTAGTCTATTTCTTTTGCTCCATTTAAAGGGTTAGTTCACCCAAAAATGAAATTTATGTCATTAATGACTCACCCTCATGTGGTTCCACACCCATAAGACCTCCTTTCATCTTCAGAACACAGTTTGAGATATTTTAGATTTAGTCCGAGAGCTTTCTGTCCCTCTATTGAAAATGTAAGTACCATACACTGTCCATGTCCAGAAAGACAATAAAAACATCATCAAAGTAGTCCATCTGACATCAGTGGGTTCGTTAGAAGTTTTTGAAGCATCTAAAATACATTTTGGTCCAAAAATAACAAAAACTACGACTTTATTCAGCATTGTATTCTCCTCCGGGTCTGTTCATCCAGGTTCACGACTCGTTCAGTGAACCGCAGCGCACTGCTGATGTAAGACGCTGCTGACGTGTTATCTGGTGCGCCAGAGTTTTGTTTACAGTCTGAGGGAGACGCACGCTGTATTTAAGCTATTTTTTAAAATGGTGTGTAAGTGTGCATGTCGCGGATGTCCTAATCGCCAAAAACAATGACGTAAAAGAGCATTACCAACGCCAACAGATGAAAGGATTCAATGGAATCAATTCAGTGGAATCAATTCAATGGAATCAAATGTACTTACATTTACAATGAAGGGACAGAAAGCTCTCGGACTAAATCTAAAATATCTTCAACTGTGTTCTGAAGATGAAAGGAGGTCTTACGGGTGTGGAACGACATGAGGGTGAGTCATTAATGACATAATGACAAGTCATCTGAAGCCATACCATAGCTTCATGTGAAGGACAGAAGAATATGTACATTGTTAAATTTAAGTTCAAGGAAACTTGTCTTCCCTCCACTGCAGCTGTCAATCATTCTTTGTTCAGCACTCAAACCGTGTGTCGTGTTCAGATATTATTGCGATATGCGATTATTGTCATTTTAAGACCATTTTATGCCACTGAATGAAAACGTATATAATATAACAGCATAATAATGCAAGTAGGCCTACATACTTTCAAATGACAATGAACTTAACTCTTAAGAATATTTAGATACTGGAATTGAAGCGTTACATTTATAATGTTGAATAAATAATAAATAAACCTTTGCTAACAAAAACTGCAAAATAACTAGTACTTGCAAATGCACAAAAGGCACTTATATGGAGATTTTCCATCTACAGGTTTTTCCCTGACATAATTTTCTCAGTAAAGTAAGGGTGCACGCTATTGTCAGATGTCCATATGAACAAAGGCACAGATTTAGCTGTCTGTTGAGGCATCTGTTTTTCTAGAGGCATGTTTGAAAAACATCTTTTAACTTGAGCGCCACGTTTTAGCGCCGCGTCATGCATGAAGTCAAACACATTTCCATGGAAAAACGCAGTGGAATGCACATTTCCATGCAGAGGCACAGTGGAATGCAAAAATGCGACTAGACAATCGCGACTTCTGCGTCCTGTGTGAAACTAGCTGTGAGCATGCACCATTTCACGCTGTCATGTTTATATTTGCACCAGTAGATTGCTCAAACTGTCTGTAGTTGTCAGGAAAACATTTTAATGACTCAAATGGCGCATTTTTTCTTCCTGTCAATGTCGGCAAAATGTCAGTGAAATTTATTTTTGTGTAAACGTAATAGGCAATATATTGCGCCACCAAAAATGATCGAAGTCATGTCCATATATTGTGCAATATGTCGATATATTGACTATCGCAACAGGCCTATTGTGCCGTAAACTTTTCAATGCGCAGTGCAATTGTGTGCTGAGAGTCTATATTGCTTTAAGCACATCATTCTTCACCCAGGATGCACATAAGCAGTTTGTGCTGCTGTTTTGAAACGTTTCATATTATCATTGTTTTACATACTGAAAGATTATTAATAGCTATTTTGTTCTGTTGTATCTATCATATCTTGTTAATCCATTAAAGCTGCACAATACATTGAGTAGTGTAGTGTGTTTGGTACATTCTGGATTGAGTTTAACAAATCAGAGTGACCAGTAACCTCTTTTGCTATATATTTTTAATGGTTTAAATGTATGTTGACCACTTATGAACGATCACTTAACCTACTATTTGTTGTGTACTTGACTAATGTGCCCTACCATCACCAATAAATAAATTACTATTGGAGCACAATTGTTTACAAGAGAACAAATTTATTCATTGATCTAGTCCCTTAAATTTTGCCTTCAGAATGCACCAGATTTATGCATTTAAATTTAAAATGTACAAAATTTTCCAATGAGGGGGCATGCCCCCAGACCCCCCTAGAGAAACCGATGTCACCACCACAGTCTCTCAAATTCCTGTTGGAAACACTGATAATTGAGATGAGATGAGTTTTTTATATATATATATATATATATATATATATATATATATATATATATATATATATATATATATATATATATAGAAATAAGTGACTTACTCTGTGTTCTTGCCTGGTGGGTACTTGAGGTTCTCAGTTCAGAGATTGTGTCCTCTAATAGATTATACAGAAAATGTAATATTTCCTAGTGTTAGTTATTCATTTGCAGTTTGTTTTGTGCATGTGATAATGAATGTTCTTTTACCTTGAACGTTAGATGGGTTATCAGACCAAGCATCCTCTTGCTCATTTACATGAGACAAGCTCACTGGAACAACTGGAGCTGAGAAAGGTAGTTAAGGGTAAAGTTATTTGCATTTGCTACCATGACACTGCATGAAATGGTACACAAGGGCTTTTAAGTTATACCTCAGTAATGACTGAATTATTATTATTATTTTTTTTTCTTACTCTGCATTCTTCCTTGATGTGTAGACTGTCTTGGGTCTTGATAGGGTCCCGGGTGAGAGAATGTGTTCTCTAATTAATTATACAGGAAAACAATCCATATTACTTTGTATTAGGCTGTGAATCATTTGCAATGAACGTGTTTGTGTGATTTGCGATTTTCCTCCGTACACTAATTAATGCTCTTTTACCTTGAATGTTAGGTGAGTGTTCATGCCAAGGATCTCGTTGGTGGCCTGCGTGAGAGAAGCTCTCTCTTAGATGAGCTTACATATGGAACTTGTTCAACTGCTGCAACTGAATTGTCCTCTCTTGCTTTGTATCTTAGCTTATTTAGTTTTGTAGTCTTGCTTTAAACTAACATACACATTTTATATTATACATCTAGATGAAATGCTACAGTATTTACCAAAAGTGAGACTCAAAACTTACGTGGTGTTCTTCCTTGCTTGGAACCTGAAGGTCTCAGGACAGAAAATGCATTATCTGATGGATTGTACAGAATATGTTGAATTAGCTAATGTAGGTTGTCTTTTGTGTGCAGTGATTGCCCTTCTGATTTCTTTTTCCCCAAATGCTAATTAATGTTTTTTTTTTTTTACCTTGAATGTTAGGTGTGTGTTCACCCCAATTATCTTGGGGCACATCTGCCTGGGAGAAGCTCACTGGTACAACTGGTGCTGAGGAAGGTGGTAAATTGTATTTGCTATGACAGTGGTACACAAAGGCTTTTAAGTTATACCTCAGTAATGATTGAAATTTTACTTTTGAAATAAACTTTTTTTTTTTTTTTTTTTTTTTTTAATACTTACTCTGCATTCTTCCTTGGTGTGTAGACGGTCTTGGGTCTTGATAGGGTCTCAGGACAGAGAATGTGTTCTCTAATTAATTATACAGAAAAAAAAATGTTGTATTACTTTGTGTTAGACTTTGACTCATTTGCAATGAATGTGTTTTTGATTTCCTCCATATAATCATTAATGCTCTTTAACCTTGAATGTTAGGTTGATGTTCATCTTGCTCATCTGCCTTGGAGAAGCTCACTGGTACATCTGGAGCTGAGAATGGTGGAATTGGTAAAGGTTGTATGAACTATAGTAATTTTACATGACATTTTCATTTTTATTCGCTGGTTTAATGAAGGTTTATTTATTATAGAGGCCTGCAACTTTCTAACATCAGGCAGAATATAAGTGCATGACTAAACATCTACAGTGCGTGCATCATTTTTATGCAAGTTGATATTCTGATCATATTTTTACTTCAAGCACATTTTACCAATCCAAACCACATTAGTCTTAACTACTTTTAATTTGTATATAATCATTTATAAGTAATATATAATTGTTACTGGCTGTGTGAACAGGACATTTTGAGACTCACACCTGAAAGTAAATGCAGTTGTCAATCTCAAAAACTGACCATGTGAACGTGGCCAGAGATTTAACTCACACTGGAAAGTCAAAAACTATTAAATGCCCATAAAAAAGATGCAATACTAGAAATTGCACAATTAAGGCGTGATCATTGGACAGCGAAATGCTCATTGACTTGCATAATGATTGTGCACGCACTGTATGTTAACTGTTTATTTTGTGATCAGAAACTTGACCCACCCAGTCATGGAGTCAGCCTCACTTTTGAGTTGGCATAAATGCTGTGTGGTTACAGCCTTTGCATGTGGTTACAGTATTCATGTAGAGCCAGTTACCTTGACAGTTGGGGAGAGTCTCAAAATAGCCCTGCTGTGGCTCTTCCACAGTCTTTTGGTGGTGATTAGCAAGTGCTGTTGAAAGAATTGGTATGTGATGTCTGCCTCCATCAAAACAAATTCCCTTTCGTATGGGAACTCGCATTGTCAAAATACACTTTAGCATTCCCCCAAAGTGTCTTCGGACGCAGTGCAAGTTCCGCTCCTCTGAACCATGGTTATATGCATAACCTGAGACCATTTCTTTGTACTACACAAAGCCTTACTAAAGAGCCGTTGCCTCTAATTAGCAATCAAATGTTTGATATGCTTTATGTTTAGCATGTAAAACCTTGAGTTATAAATGTAATGATTGTAGTTCTGTCCAAACTGTTAAAATGACAAAAGAATTGGGTGAATCTGAAAAAGCAAAACAGTTTTGTAAAGCAACAATTCACAAGAGTCTGTGCAATACATTCATTTTGCTTTGGGTAAGGAGCATCCTTGGGCATGACACAAAATGCTTAAAACTATCAGAAATATCAGTTTTATAAATTTAAACTCACAATTGCTGAAAGATTTCCCTGCTCTACTTGGTGTGAGCAAAGGTCGGACAACAGGACCTGGAGAAAGAAAAAAAAAAGAACTCAGCAGTTATACACACTTGCGTCTAGCAATCATTTAACCAGATTCATTAGTTTACTAGATTCAATGTATTTTTACCTTTTGTCTTTAAGTGTTTTGGGGGTGCTGGAGCTTTTGGTGCTGGTGGAACTTTTGGTGCAGGTGGAACTTTTTCTCTATTAATTTTTTTCTTTTTGTGGGGGGTATCATGAGGCTCATCATCTGATGAGTATATTTTCCTTCTGAGAGCAAAGTCACGGTATTACATTATTTTACAAAGCGGGATTAGTTGGGTAATAACATTGCCCTGTTTGTCAACTGAAAGAAAACTTTGACAACTTACTTGTGAATTCTTTTTCCAGGAATCTCAGATTCGGAAATGTCAGAAGTGTAGCATGCCTTTTTCCATTTTTTGGAAATATTGTCAAAAGATGCTAAAAGAAACAAAGTATCTTAACTCATTTCAAGAAATCATTAGGCCATGGGATGTCTTGTATTAGTGATTTCGTTTTAAGTGATGTTTTAATAATGTTTATTTACAGTGTAGTAGGGCTGGGCGATATATCGCATGCGATTGTCACGCGCATTTCGTCAGTAAAGCCGGTTCCCTGATTACCGCGAAATCGCCATCACCTGCTTTCAAATGGAGCGGCATTTAATAGAAGGAACCGTAGATCACTGATAAGCCACGCAATATCGCGTTCATTATCGAAGGCGATTCATCTGCGATATGAATGCAATATTGCGTATCTTGTCAGTGAACTACGGTTCTGTCTATTAAATGCCGCTCCATTTGAAAGCAGGTGATGGAGATTTAGCGGTAATCAGGGAACCGGCTTTACTGACGAAATGTGCGTGACAATCTCATGCGATATATCGCCCAGCCCTACAGTGTAGTTTAACTTACCTGATTCGTGCAGAATTCTGGCCTGATGTTTTGTCCACCCTTTATCTGGCTGTGGTGCCTCCATCATCCTGACACTCTTCAGCAAACGGTCCAAGTCTTTGAATGGAGGCCACCACGATTGGCCATCTGAGTACCAGGACTTTGCTACAGGTCCAGTTGTCCCTTCTCCCACAAACTCCACTATCAGGTACATGTTTTTTTTTGTTTGTTTTTTTTGGTGTTTTTTTGTTTAAACTGCAACAACCTAGAGCCCCATAATGTTTAACGACATTCATTAAATATCAGTTGTTCATACGCATGATTCAGATATACAAAATACCAAATATATATACCAATACCATATAACAAAACAAAAAACTCATACATTCAAAAGGAAAAAGAATAATTATTGTGTGTGTAAAAGAGGAATTGAAACAAAATAACGGTCGTAAGGAACTAAGAAAGCTTTCCCCTCAATGTTCTCCAGCTTGCAGAAATTGGTTGTTCTTGAGAGGTCATCAACTCGATGAATACCAAGTGCCGAGGATGGAAGGGGATAGTCAAAAAAAAGTTCATGATTGTTGAAGGTACTGTAGGCCACATAAATTTCATCCCTCACTGAAATTATATTTTGCAGCTTTGAAACTTTACCGCCAATGTAAACAAAACTGTTAGCCTGGTCCAGTTTCAGAGTGTAAGAGCATGTTTTTATTTCTTTGTACTGTGAAGCTCCATGAAAAGATTCGGGTAGAGGGCCAGCTGTATGTAGTTTTCTGAGCAGCTGTGGGTTGTTTTTCTCTTTTTCTTTGCTGCACCTTTGCATTTCAGAGAACCTTCTTACAATCTGACTCAGTGGACATGTAGGTTTCCGCAGAAGTCTCTTCAGCTTGTGCAGGTGGTCCTCGTACTTGAAAGCGCTGAAGTTGTCAAGGACGCCGTGGTCCTTTGCATCTTCTGCAAGATGTACAAGACAGTGAACATTGTAGGACAGGAATTTGGGGCCGTATAGCTGTCCAAAGTGTGTGACAAATAGTCGCAGAATATCATTGGCATAGTCAATGTGATCTCCAATTAGGCTGTTATTGCTCAAGATGAAAATTCCAACAAAAAACAGCAGAAAGTTTTTGTACACCTCTGTGGTGAGTAGATCTTTTAGCATAACCGGGCCTGTGTACAATAAAAATTGTCTAAATTCAGTCGCTTTCCATCGATCTATTTCCCTCAGTGCCCTTGGTTTGCGTGCAAATTCCATGGGCACATTTTTCTGGGCACCAACCAATCTTTCTGTCAGAACAGAGACTTGGAATCCTGACAGCCTGGATGTGAGGGGACCCAGCCGAAGCCACAAGAGGAGAAGCCGCCTCATGACTCCAAGGCACACAAGGTGCATGTAATCAAGGGGAAATCCAGAGACCATGTCCAGTGAGGTTTCTTCCAGAGGTGAGGTGCCATGGTGGTGATCCGAATCGGTTTTATTTCTGAAACTCTCATCATTTCTAAGAGGCATGTCATTTCTGGGGAAGGTCATTCTATTCTCCAGGTAAACACCATCCTGAATGCACTTTTCGCACCCATGGTAGCCTGTGTGTCCTTTGACCTTTTTTAGAAATGCACGTGCAGGTGCGTCACAAACCATCGAGGTAATCTTTAGTGTTAACTTAACTCCCTCAAATTCAAAACCATTACCCAATTCTTTTATTTCACAGATAAAGTCTTGGAGATACTCATCCAGTGAGCTAGGTTTACCAGCACCACAAAATAAACCTATTGTCACCGGTTCCTCCTGCACCAAGTTTTGAACAGTTCCGAGAATAGGCCAGAATTGAGTTGCTGAACTCTTATAGAGAGGCAGACCATCAATGTTCACTTGGAGCTCCAAATTGCTCATGTTTCTCAGAATGTCCATGTTCTTGTAGAGTACCCCTGAAATAGATTGAAGAAGGCCAAAATGATAGTACTGGCCACCAGCCTTGTTCTGTATTTCAGATCTGTTGGAACGCACTGTTCCTAATAGTGTCCTGGCATCTTTTGGCAGATTCAAATCATGCTCACGGAGGATATGCAGTAATGAATTTAGTGCCACATGTGTTATTTTATGTTCTGTTGCCCAGGTTGCCAAGTCATCATCCAGGGAATTTGGATGCAGTTCAGACTCTGTGTCTGAGTCTGTGTTAGATTCACTACTATATAAAGCATGTGCCATGGTGCCGCATTCAGGCTCATCGATTTGGGACAGACAATCCATAAATTCGACATCATCATAATCAACGGTGCTGCTTGTGTCACTTTGCATGCTACCATACTCCTCCCTCCATGATGGTGATGATACTGCTTGCATTGACTGCAGTTGTTTGTCCACCTTCTCTTTGGCTTTTCTTCGCAATGTCCAGTACGATTGTTTTTTGCAAGCCATGGTGCTGAGACATTCACAAAACAAAGTACATTGTACTAACCTGCTAAATGCAGTGGTTCTCAACACCAGTTCTGGAAGCCCCTTGCATTGCACATTTTGGATGTCTCCATTAGTACATATGATTCAACTCCTATAATAGAAGCTCTAAACAGCACGATAGATGAGAGAGACATCCATAATGTGTAATTTTGTGGGTCCCCAAGATCGGAATTGAGAACCAATGGCTTAATGCATTAAAGTCAATGAGTGCATATGAGCACATAACTTGTTTTTGACAGTGTATACTGTGGCTACTGTCGTTGAGTGAGTGCTGTTGACTGTAGAGAACTTTCTGTAGTTGGGGAAAAAACATAACATTAACTGTCAGTTTTGTCGTTTTATGTATTGAACCTAAATGTGTGCCTAGAAATTGTATACAAAAGTTTATTAAACCTGTGTGTGGTCACTACTTTTTAGATGTTTATTAATCCATTCAATTCAACTAGTTACTTTGTGACTAAATTTTAAGTCTAGGACAAGGTTGTCAGGTTTATCTCTACTTTTAACTAGTTGATGAATGTTGGTTGAGGGTTAAGAGAACTAAACTCTGAAGAATGGTTGGTAAAATGTCGTCATTGTAGTATTCTTTTGAATGTAAAAATATATTTTGATCTGCCAAATTTTATTTAATTTTATTGTCACGAGACAATGATTTTTAACGTAACAAGCTTTTAAGGACTTCTTTTTTTCTTTTTTATAAGTGCATTTAATTAAGCTTTTATAGTTATGTATGCAAAATCATTTAGTCTTTAGTCTTTTTAGGGCCCAAGCTCAAAATGTGCAGGGCCCAGTTGTTTTCATGTAATTTGTCATATCACCAGAGCATATGAACAATCACATTTGGTATATTTAATATTTGAAGAGTTTTATCAACTTACTTTGTAGTAGTTTTATTAATTTACTTTGTAAATAAAGTTGTGGCTCATGTAAATCATGGCCAAGGGACATTTTTGACCAGTGGGTAAAACATAAGTTTGAATCGAGTGCCATTATAAAAGTCTGCAGGTGTTTGTTGCATGAAAGTTAAATTAAAATTAAATGAAACAAAGTTAAAAATGATTAAAATTAACACTTTTTTTTTTTTTTTTTCTCCTCACAGTTGCCTAAAAATGTTATATAAAGTCATGGAGCTAAAATATTTGTAAATACGTCATGGAGTGGGGTGTGGTTTAATTTCTGGGAAGCACGTGCCAATCACTCTTTCACTTGATTAGAGACGAGGTGACTCGCATGCATGCTATGCAGCACACTTTGCAGGTTTCATTACAGGTAGGTAAAGTAAGTACATTCTGTTTCATGGCATTATTTTCTTGTATAGTAAATGTTTTCGTGGTTATGGTCGGGGGAACGGGGCCAGCACATCCACTGAAGCCGGAGTTTCAGCATTAGGTAACCATTTTAACTACGCATGGCATGAACTAACGTTAGTGCAAGGGTGACCAATCCTGTTCCGGAAGGCCCACTGATCTGCAAAGTTTAGTTCCAACCCAAATTAAATCTGAAACGGCTAATCAATGTATTTCTAGGCATAATAGAAACTTCCAGGCAGGTGTGGAGACCAGTTGAAGCTAAACTGCAGGACCGAGTTTGGACCCTCTGAACTTGTCTACATAATGATTATCACATGTTCATATTGTTTGTTTCGTTAGTTTAGTGTTTATTAAACTTAACCAGTGCAAGCCTTTGTCATCCAGGCTGCTGCTAAAGCTTGTTACGTTTCTCAGCGCTGATGGGCTAAACCAATCATAGTTATCGAAGCAGCTCAACGCTTCAAATTTCCCCGCCCCGCCCTGTGGTTGGATCATGTCGGTTAAATAGCGCTCATGTAAACAGGACACTGTCAGTCAGCCACCGCTGTTTTCTCGGGGAGATTCAGGACCGCTTACGGTTTTTCGGTGAGGTGGTTATTGAATTTGTAACTATTATGGTATTTAGTTGTATCTATTATATTGTTAATTTCAACATGTTATGTCAAAAGGCTAATTAATACTTACCAACAACTTGCTGACGACAAACGGCTTAAAGCCGACTTGACCAAATAAAACTTTAAATATGTAAAAAACGAACTGGCAATTAATAATAAATAGGAACGCTATATATACAAATGTTAGTATTTACAGATTACTGAGGTAAATTGCGAAAGAAATGTTGAGGGGTCAATAGGTCGAGTGTACTATAGTAAATCAACGGTCATCTGATACAAATGGCTTGTGGTCACGTGATTTATGAATGGCCGCGCGACGTGTCACTGAGCTGGATGCAGGAACCCCTATGGCACGTAATAAGCGTTTAGTAATGTTACTGTATTTATAAAGCTTATTAAATGTTTCTTCTCCACACATCCACTGGAGAATCATACTCGTATGATTTTTTTTTTTTTTGTGTGTGTTTATTTTTTAATGTTAATATATTATGTCATTAATATAATATATTGTTTATACCTTTGTTATAGGTGGTTGTTCACCCCATGCATTTTCTTTGCTCGTCTGTTTTGTATTTCGTATGTTATGTAATTTAGTAATTTTTCATGAGATTTTCATTTTCATGAGATTTTCATATTTAATGACTTGCTTAAAGTAGATTATTTTAAGGAGGTTCAACTTTCTGACATCAGGTCAAATATCTTATTTTTCCAGGCATTTCTGATTCTAATTTGTCATAAATGTAGCACGAATGTTGTTTATATGCTGATAGAAATTAAGTTCCTAAATTTCATTTATGAAAGCATTAAGCCATTGGAGGTCTTGTACTTGAAACTTTGCCATCTGTTTTATTAATGTTTTTTCTGCTTACCTGATTCAGAAATCTGGCCTGATGTTTGGCTGTGGTGCCTCCATCATCCTGACACTCTTCGGACTTTGAATGGAGGCCACCATTGGCCATTTGAGTACCATCGTTTTGCTACAGGTCCAGTTGTCTCTTCTCCCACAAACTACATTTTCATGTCCTATATATTTTTATTTTTAACTGCAACAACGATGATTGTATTTTATCCACCGATTTTCACCGTACAAGAGTAAACTGTTCAGGTGGTCCAAAAATTATAAAGTTGGTTGCTTGGCCAATTTTTTTTTTCTTTTTTTTTTTTTTTTTTTGAGTGATGACCTTTTGTATTGGTATTGCAAAACCATTAGATTTTTATTTTATTGTAACCACGCTGGCCGTGCTTGTCTCATGGCTCACAACAAATTGTGGCTATAGACATTTCTAGAAGCCTCAGTATCTCAGCTCAGTATGGTCCGAGCTCCATGAAACAAAAACTGATCTTTAGGGCACATTACAAGGTACATGTACATATTACGGGTGTAACGGTTCTCATTTAACAAAAATAAACCGTACCATTCTCCACTCGCGGTTCGGCACACATTCACACTGTGGTTAATCTCAGATCATTCTGACAGTGTATCTGTTATATGGTTTGAGTTCTGCTAACTTTTGTTCCTCACAGTTCATTAGTGTGTTGTGGTGGCAGTGGAAAGAGACAAGCCACTGATAGAACAATCTTCATCATAAAAATATCCTGTCTGGGAACATTCTGGCTTTATAACGTTTCAACAGCAATGGTGAAAAAACATGGACAAAACAGTCACTCTTTGTAAACTTTGTTTGATACGAGTGTTTGATTATTCAATTTCTGTATCTGAAAACTACTGTTAAGACCATAAAATCTGAAAAGCACTGCTTTGTTTATTTCATTTAATTTATATTTTTGCTTTATTTATTAGTGCTACTGCTTGTACTTTGATTATTTGTACTTTTCTTTTTATTTGACAGCAGTCTTTTCTTTTTTTAACATAGCACATACCGAAGCAGTGACTACGGTGACTCAACCATGATACAGACCAAAATGTGAGTAATTTGAACCATTACACCCCTTGTACATGTATAAATATTTTGCACCTTGTTTTTCCTTACACCATGTCTACACCAGACAGCAGCATTTCAAATGTGTCAGATAGCAAAAGCACTGTTAGGTTAATCAGACATGTCCTGTGCTTTATTCTCATTCATGCATGTTTTTTTATTGCTCTAACATGTCAGTAACTTTAAGTAGCTTTGGGTAACTTTTAAGTAGTAATCTTGGGTGTCTACCTTCCACCACCAAACTTCTTCCCACATGTAGACTATTGTATACATGAATGTTTTATTTTATTAGGGCTGCAACCATGGATTAATTTAATAATATTTTAAGTATATTTGAAAAGCAGGTTATCATTCCCAGTGTTCAAATTGAACGTGGTGTGATCATCTGTGATTCTATTGTAGCACATCCATGCTACCTCAGCTAAAGGTAAGGTGCGCTGTCACTGTTTTCCTGGTGCTCATGTTCTCGATGTTGCTGCGCAGGTATCCACGATCCTGAATGGTGACAAGAGCATCAGAGCTTTAGTGCTCGGGGGTGAACGACATCAGTCTGTGGCAGACGGAGGTTCTGAAGAGGGTCTTCAAGAGCCTGATCGCAACAGTATGCAGCACATCGCCTGCAACAAGGATCATCGTGTCCGGAAAGCTTCTGACATACTGACGAGAACATGAAAGGTTCAGTAGATTGTTTGCTTTAAATTAATGTTAATGTCTTGGTGTAATGAACAGAAGCTGCTCTTTGTAAATAATTAGAATCTTTTCTGGGAGCGACCTAGGCTCTTCCGTGCTGATGGGCCTTTATGGATGAGGAGAGGCTGATTAATTGTAGACATTTTAGAATAGCATTTTTATGACAGTCTTAGTTACTCAAGGAAGATCATTTAAAATCAAGCTAAAACATCACTCAGTAAGTCACAAAAATATTAAACAAAAATGAATAAAACAAGGTATGTGTTTTTGGTTTTAACGGGATAGTTCACCCAAAAATGAAAATTCTGTCACTCACTTACCTTCAACAACAACAACAACAACAAGGTAAGTAAATGACAGAATTTTCATGTTTGGGTGAACTATGCTCTTCTTCTGCGTCAGCGCTTTGTGAGTTTGAAAGAGCGCACAAACGGAGATCAGGGACACGTTCAAGTTCAAACCGCTGCGCAACATTTTGCTATGGTTTTCATGTTGAACAACATGTTTCTTGGAAACGGTGTGCAACGGGGTTTGATTTTTCCTCTTGATTGGTGGGTGTGTCAAATGTCAGCCCAATCAGCAGCAACATGTAAACCACGCGGTATTAAAGAGACAGCTCGCACAATGGGTCCAAGTAAAGTCTTTACAAATGTGTCCGCTGCAGCTCGGTATTCACAACAATTGAAGATATTAGAAGACATGTTTGTCATAGGATTTTTATAGTAAAAATATAGCATATCAGTCCTTCAAAAGGAACACAAAGAATGAAAGAAAAAAATTAAGATTTTTAGAAAAAGAAAACAAAGAATCCTGAAAGTATCACAGGTTATAAAATATTAAGCAGCTCAACTGTTTCCAACATTGATAATAAATTGGCATATCAGACTGATTTCTTAAGGATCATGTGACACTGAAGACTGGAGTAATGATGCTGAAAATTCAGCTTTGATCACAGGAATAAATTAAGTATATTAAAATAGAGAACCATAATTTTAATTTGTAATATTTCACAATATTTGTTTTTTTTCTGTATTTATTATGAAATGAATGCAGCCTTAATGAGCATAAGAAACTCTACCTAAAAGTTTGGAAACATTACCATTTTTAATTTTGAGTTTGTGTAGGTTAATCCTGAAAAAAAGTTATGAAAATACATTTTAAAATGTACATATATAATTTTTCTTTCTTTTTTTAAATCACTTTCCACAATTTAAGTGGAACACAATGCAGTTGAGTTGGGTTTTGATAGCCCTTTCTTTTGCTTTGTTGCGAGGCCATTCATTTTTTTGTAGGTCATGGTGAAACCATGCATCACTACACAGGAAAAAAAAGTTTACAGTTTCATGGAAGTTACACCTGTAGTTTGTGCAAAGCGCTGTGGGGTGTAGGAAAAATGTAGACAAACCTATGGAAATTATGAAAGATGGTAGCTTAAAAACACATTTAATATAAATATAAATTCAAAGCAAACTGCCATAGCTTCATAACAAAAAGTAATAATGCTGTCATTTTATTCTTTTACTTATCTAACACAGTTAATACAGTGGATCTCTAATGGCACGTTGGTTTGATTTATAGAATACTCACAGACTCCATGGTTTGTTGCTTCTCCACTAAAAGAACTTGATTCTACAGTTTTGTTTTTTGTTTTCCTTTTAGCGTGTGTGTGTGTGTGTGTGTGTGTGTGTGTGTTATATCTATTCCTTTCATACATGAGTGATGTGTCTGGGACTTTTTTATTTTCTTCTCCCCCTTCTAGTCTCTTTGATTCTGCCGCCTTGGGTGCACCAGCTGTGGAAACCTGACCTGGTGAGGACCCTCTTATCACACTTGCACAAGGTAATGAATTAAAGATACTGTTAGTCAGTGCATGGTTTTTGTTGGTGCTGTTGTTTTGTTTTGTTTTGTTAAAAAGATTATGAAAAATAAAGTTGATACATTTAATTTATGGAAGCATTAAGCCATGGGAGGTCATGTACTAGTGACTTAACCATTTGTTTTATTAATGTTTATTTACAGTGCATTTTATTCTGCTTGCCTGACTCATGCAGAATTCTGTCCTGTTGGCAAAATAGGCCATGGTAAAATCTAAATACTCGAAACACATTGAATCTCAGAGCTCGCTTAACATCCCGACGTGACCCGCTGCTGAGAGTGGCGTTTCGATAGAATATGTACTGCACACTTACAAAAAAAAAACAAAGTCATCGAATAGACTGACTTCCTGTTGTTAAATACTTTAGAAATTAAAAACTGCTATACTGTGAACCTTTAAAACATATACACCTAAAGAATCCTGCAGTCACTTTACTGTTTTCCCTGTATTTAGATTGCACAAAATAGTGATTGTGATATAAATGCAAATGATTTTTTATTTTTTTTTTTGTCAGGTTTTATGCATATGGTTGTTCTTTATGACCGTTTTTTTTCTAAAATTAGATTCTCTTTCTAAAGATTCTCTTTCCCCTCTCCCCAGAAATATTGCAATATATCGCCTTTCTTACAGTATCGCAATGTATCACAATATATTGGATCGTGGCGCGTATTGCCAGATTCTTGGCAATACACAGCCCTACTGTCATTCATGCCCTCACAGCTCTGTTCTCCTTCACAGATACGTGCTGCACTCTTTATTGCCTTTCATGGGATTGCTCTCACGCTCCGTCCGGATGAGTTTTGATGAGAGCCCACGTTTGAGCTTTCTTCAGGACAGCCACTTCTATTCACATGAGCAGATGACAGCTCTCTACTGAGACAGAATTTTGAACTATCCGTTTCCCCAACCACTGTGTTCAAATTCCAAAAAAAAAGTAAAAAAATAAATGCTACAAATAAGAATATATCACGCCGTTGGGCCGAAACCTTGTATCTCTATATTTCGTCATTGTAACAGTTATGAGCTAATAAAATTAATGCTATTGGTCATCTGTTAAAGTTTGGAGTCAGAGATCTCTGCTTGTTTGCAGTGCAAGGGTAAAATAAAGAACTGAGGTTTGCGTAAGTGCAGGCTTTTCCTTACTCAAGAAAAACTGTCCATTTATAGCTAGTGTTTTTTTGTATTTGAAGAGCCGAGAATAATCTTTGTCTTTGCCATCTAGTTGAAGCATACGGTTTTAAATATCCTTTGTTGTAGCGCTTGATCATATCATGAGGTTTTGATCATGAGATTTCAACAATGAAACCGAGTGCCCATAAGCTACAATAAACTTTATCATCTATGTTGATGAAAACGTAATGGGATGTCTCAGATGCTGTTCCCGTGACGGATTACATACCTGGCTCATGGTAGCTAACAAAAACAGGGAGGCCACACTCAACTCAAGTTGACTCAAAAATATTTATTTAAAGAAGAAACACATAATAAACTAACAAACAAAAATAACAATTCAATATTAAAATGCTCACCAGCTTCACGCAATTGATCTTTCGTGAGACCTTCCAATTTTTTTCCTCCATCGGCGCCGCTAAAAAACTCGTAACTTATCCATTATAAACTATTTGATTTCAACAAGTAGAGTTAGAAATTAATGAAAACGATCGAATCACCCCATTTTCTTTTTGGTTTTTGGTTCATAGGATAGTGGCAGAGGTTGAAGTGCAAGATGAAACTTTTTTATTATTATTATTATCATTATCATTATTATTAGAAAAAGAGTAGGTTTACATAGATTTGCCTCGTAAAATTAACAAAACAAACTCAAACCCTAACCTCTTTAATGTGCCCACATGCAGCTCAGCTGCCACCACCAGCAGTCTACCCGCGTCCGACAAACACAAACTGGTGCTGGAGAGAGATCAAGTCCAAATGAAGCAGGAACCCAAGCGCAGATCCAACGATCTCTAGAAAGACAGATCCTTTTATCAGTCCACTCATTATAGGCAACCTGTTACACCTGTTACTTGACTCCACCCTGCAAAACAAAGACAAACACAGACACAACAGAATCTAGAACGCCACCTAAAGGCGACCAGGTTCCGTTTCGGGAACAGATGTTACCCTTATCCGTAACAGATAATATACCTTTCATTCACTGGTCAAAACCTTGTAACTCCATTTGAGCTTGATTTTCATAAAATGATAATATTGTGGCACATGCAAGTGTTTGACCATAGCTATATAAAGCCACAACAGTGTTAAATTAAATATGAGGTATCTGTCTGACAGCGACAATATGTAAATTCACTTTTAAGCCGGGCACACATTTAACAACTAGCTATAACATTCTAAGACTGTGCTCAACACACAGCGATTGTTTCCTGCTCCTGAAGCAGATTTATATACTTTCACATGGAATTTGAACACCGACTGTAATCACAGACTGAACGCAACTGGCTCTGACTGGACGCGTTTGAGCGCGATCAGTCATATCAATTTACGTTCATAATCGGCCTTACAATCATTAGGTGTGTCCCCGGCTTTATTAGGGCTGCACGATTTGGAGAAAAAATGTAATTGCAAATTTTTTTTTTTTTTTCCCCCTCTTTTCCCTCTCCTGGTTAAAATTTAGATTTTTATAAAACAAATTGAAAAAAGTTAACATTACCAGGCTTGTTTTGCTTGTTTGTAGGGCTGCACAATTTGGCCTGAAATTTTGTGCTAATATATTAACTTTTTTATTTATTATCATTATTGCTAAATAAAAATATTAAACCTTATAAGAAATATTACTGTTGTAATAACTTTCATTATTAAAGTATTTAGCATTAGTATTTAATTATAAATATAACTATAATAATTAGAAAATATTTAAAATTATTGTATGTTGTGCATGTTGCTGCCTTGTACATGGTGTTCAATGCCCAATATTGTTTGTGAGAAATAAGTATTTTAACCCACAGTAAACTTGTCCATTTCCTTATAAAATGCTCTAACATCTTTTTCTATTTCTTTTCTCCACCAAACAGCTTTGGAGATGGTTCAGCCTAGATGCACAGATCTACCACTGGTCCGGCTTCATTCCCACATCTGGCACCAAAGATTCATTAAGTGCAGTCCATAACCAGTGTCTGCACCTTGTCCATTGCAAATGTTATGGATTGTTCTTTTAGAGCTCATTATAATCTTTATTTGCATAGATGCAAACTCCTCACCTTTCAGTGAGAACTCACCTTTTTGAGATCAAAATAGGTCACCAATGGGATTTGTATAGATCCAATGATCTTACAATGGTACTTGTGAACTTATTAGGGTAAATAAAGAACTGGTTGTTTCAGTAAGTACTGTACAGTGTTTTCTTTACTCTTTACTTTAAAATTACTATGTCTATAATGGGTAATGTTTTATGTATTTGAGGTCTGAGATGTGGCAAACAGCATTGCCATCTAATCAGCCAATATTGTCTTTAAATATCCTGCATAGCACTTTGTCTTTTATAACATGAGATTTGAACCAAATGTTGATTTTGGTAAAATGCTGCAACAATTAAATTTTTTTTTTTCATGAAAAATTATAGTTTTGGACATATAGGGTAATAAAGAATAACTACAAATGAGCATGTAAAGCAAATAAAAAAAACTTTTTTCCCCCCCTTACCTGTTTGCATCCCTGTTATTTGAGACTGGTATTATGTAGAGGCTGTTGTGAGTAAAGTTCACCCCCTTGTGAAACAGTTTCCCTTATTTGTGAGAATATTTTACCTTAATGCTCTCAGGAGTTCCTACATTAAAGTGTCTTTTTATTATTACTATTTTTTTTTATTATTGAAATATTGCTTTAGTGTTCATTCAACTTTGGGACATAATCAACTCTGGGAAGTTAGTATCATTAATTCTGTAAAGTGCTTGGAATCAAATGAATATTTGTATAGCGTGTTTCCTCCAAAGGCTGCTTTCTCATTCCTCAAACATCAAAAAGGGTCACCTTTGGCTTGCTCATTGGAGTTTGTAAGCATCATTATTTGGAACAAAATATGAAAATGGCTCGGTGTTACACTATTTCAGTGCATGGCAGAGAGTCGAAGAACCACCTGACACAAAGCCATGGATCACCCCCTTATACAGAGCATGGTAGGCTATGAGGGGTCAAATTCATGCTTTCTGCATAACGAAATTATGTGAACCACAATAAGCAGGCAGAATTACAGTTAGCTTGAAACGAGCTTTACGCTGGCAATTTTTTTTGCATGTATTTTTTTTATTATTATTATGAGGGATCAAACAAAGGGATAGATGAACAAACTGTTGTACATTATGGGTTAGAGCTTGTATTTTTATTAGTATTTTAATTTATATATTCTGATTTGTAACCAGAAGCACCCTTTGCAAATCATTTAAAGCATTTTAAAAATTAAATCCATGAATGCAGTGTTTATGAGTGCCTTTTTGATAATTCTGAGCCAAAAGCAAAAAAGCTTTTTAAATGTAAACTTGCAAAATGTAAAACTAAATGTATCAGTGAGACTGCATTTATCAATGCAGAATCTTCAGGCTTACTGTACATTGTTTACAAGTTACGTAGGCTGCTCGTTGGGGAAAATGCAACGCAAATATGAATTCGATGCTTGTCAAATTGTATGTAGATATAATTATTTCCGTGACTACACTGGACGCGTGCGGCGCGATGCGATTAAAGAATAGACACCGCTTTGTCACGTCCATGCAGACATCTGCTGATCTGTTGATCCGGCGCTGCATGGCAGCACGTAATTTCAAATATTGAAGATTCATCGTATAGACGTCGTATAGAGGTAAGGACGACGGCTCATTATCCACTAAAAATGGAAGATGGAAGACGGATTTCAAATATTGAAGATTCATCGTATAGACGTCTTATAGAGGTAAGGACGACGGCTCATTATCCACTAAAAACGGAAGATGGAAGACGGATTTCAAATATTGAAGATTCATCGTATAGACGTCTTATAGAGGTAAGGACGACGGCTCATTATCCACTAAAAACGGAAGATGGAAGACGGATTTCAAATATTGAAGATTCATCGTATAGACGTCGTATAGAGGTAAGGACGACGGCTCATTAACCACTAAAAACGGTCGATCGAACGCGATGTTTACGATCTTTCACAGACGTCTCCGCGACGTACCTGTGCTATCTGGGTAGTTTTCCGTAACGAGACAAGGCTTGCGTTAAAACAACATCGCTAATAAATGGCGGGACGTTCGAGAGAGTAACTCTTTTAGACGGTAATGAAAGTGGAAGAACGGGGATAAGAACACCTTCTAAAATAATTCCCCTCTGAACTACTTCGTTTGCTTTTTCTACTGTACTCAAAAAAATTACAATAGCGCTATTCATCTTTGAGGCAGACAAAACATTCTCATGTCCCACAATTTCCCCTACAGCTAAACAGCAACTCTCCACACTCGCTGTCGCTGCCACTTTTACACCGTGACGACGCGTGAGTGAACCCAAACCATGAGCACCTGGAACCGCCATGTTCCCCCCACCCCCAAAAAACACTCACCCCCCTCCAAAAACAAAACAAAAAAAAAAAAACTCAAAAAACGTGCCTAAAACACCAAAAACAACAACAACAAAAAAGATAGAAAAGTAAGAGAAAAAACAACTCAAGCACGAGTCACCGCTCACACTCACTCCCAGCATGCACTCCGAAGAGAGAGAGAGAGGATTTCTTCAACTTACGCATTAACGCTATCAGCAATCTTTCTCCAACAGTCCTCTCTTGCTTTGGCAGCAGAGACAGTGTTGCTTCGCGCTTGAAAAACATTTTTATGTTCTTCATATTTCTGCAGTATTATCTCCTGCTCCTCCGCTGTAAAATACAACGCTCTCGCTCTTTCCATATTGAACGCGATTGGTTGTTCGGTGCCGACGTCACTCTTTTATGTGCACGCGCGCGTGGAGTAATCATAGCTTAAGGATCAAAGCCTGAGTTGACAGAGAAAGTTGATGAGCTGCATCATGGTACCAATAAAGCCTGATTGCATCGGTTTGGTTTTGTCAACTCAAAACTAATCCTATAACCCTGAGTTTGTTCAACTACCATCATGGTACAGGCCCCGGATACAATTAATTTCATCAACATGATCAATCACACCTGTTACAAATCATCATACTCATCACCCAATAATTGTATCAACACTAGTAACAAATTCTATTCATTTGATTGTATGATGCATGCTCATAGTTTCTTTTGCGCTTTATTTAAGCTATATAATAAAGTAATTATGCAGCACGCGCCGGCGCATTTCCGCATGCAATTCTTGAGTGCGCGCCACAAGCACAGTATAACGGCTGATTGGACAGTCATGTTAATTTTTCTGTGTTTTACCAACATAGCCTGACAACATTACATCAGATGTTCAAAAGAAGTTCCCTCGTTGTCGCCTGCACCTTTTCCGCTCGTCTGACTTGCAACTGGCGCTGAGCCCTAATGCGCGTCTGAAAAGTGAAAAGTTCTATATAAACGCAGCATTTTACTTGGTGATGTTTTAACAAAAGATTTTTATTTTTGGTAGTTTCTATGCTCTGTTGGTGGTTTGTGGAGTACCATCACCCTGGGGGGATATTTTTTTATCCCCAGATTCCCCACCGCCGGGGATAAAAATAATTCAGCAGAGGCAGGGATGCATAGACCAGAAGGGGGGAAATCCCCCCCCCCACCCCTACAAATCTCACCCTGTATATATATATATATATATATATATATATATATATATATATATATATATATATATATATACACTAGGGGTGCAACGGTTCTCGGTAAAAAAATCTAACCGTATGGTTCTCCAATTACGGTTCGGTACGCACTTGCACCGCGGTCCATCTCGAATGACGAAGCATCTATTGGTTAATATGGTTTGTTTAAAATAGCAACGTGGAAAACAGACAGACAGAGTTCAGATGTTAACTGCGAGTGCCGCATGCTCTAATGTCCAGTCATTTACGCCGTCATCACCCGGGTGTTGATAGCGCGTCAGCACAGGTGAGACCTGAACAGCACACGTTGCTGTCTGTGTTTAAATTAAACTAATTTAAGCCTTGCTGATTTAAACCTTCAAGAACAAGACACGAAAGAGAACTCGCACGCACTGTGAGAAGATTTGTGTGCGTTCATCCGAAGCGCGCTTACGCTTATTTCAGTCAGCGCTGAAACACTGAGTTCTCTTTCAAGTCTTGCGCTTCAGCGGACAAATTCATACAAAAATTATGTCAACATGCCCGTCTTGGCGAGTATCCTAGCAAACATAGTCGGTTGTCTTAAGTGAACGTATATTAGTCGAGAAAGACAGCGCATGTGTAACAGTATATGTACTGGATCGTGCATGTCTTAAAGGGAAAACAACTATTCCTGCTGCCTGTATTTAATGTTAAATCAAACAACAAATAACAAAGAAATCACTCACTGCTCTTGACTGAATAGTTTTTGTAACTTCAATAATGATTAATCTTTATTTATTTTATACAGTAAAGATAATATGCAGTGTTATTTTATATTTGATTACTTTATCCATTTTCTGTACCTGAAAACTACTGTTTATTTTATGTGAATATTTGCTTTATTGTACGTATTTGTGATGTTGCTTGAAGTTTGATTGTTTGTTCTTATTTTCTTTATTTTTATTTGACAGTAGTCCTATTTTCCCTAAACTTAGCACATACCGAACCGTACCGAAACCGTGACACGAACCAAACGGTGCGCAATTTGAACCGTTGCACCCCTAATATACACACACACACAAACACACACACACACACAGAGCGGGTACGGAAAGTATTCAGACCCCCTTAAATTTTTCACTCTTTGTTCAACTAAAAAATTCTTTTTTTCCTCATTAATGTACACACAGCACCCCATATTGACAGAAAAACACAGAATTGTTGACATTTTTGCAGATTTATTAAAAAAGAAAAACTGAAATATTACATGGTCCTAAGTATTCAGACCCTTTGTTAACTCAGGTGCTGTCCATTTCTTCTGATCATCCTTGAGATGGTTCTACACCTTCATTTGAGTCCACCTGTGTTTGATTATACTGATTGGACTTGATTAGGAAAGCCGAGAAGAGAGAGGTAAAGAAGAACCCAAAGATCACTGTGGCTGAGCTCCAGAGATGCAGTCGGGAGATGGGAGAAAGTTGTAGAAAGTCAACCATCACTGCAGCCCTCCACCAGTCGGGGCTTTATGGCAGAGTGGCCCGACGGAAGCCTCTCCTCAGTGCAAGACACATGAAAGCCCGCATGGAGTTTGCCAAGATGGTGAGAAATAAGATTCTCTGGTCTGATGAGACCAAGATAGAACTTTTTGGCCTTAATTCTAAGCGGTATGTGTGGAGAAAACCAGGCACTGCTCATCACCTGTCCAATACAGTCCCAACAGTGAAGCATGGTGGTGGCAGCATCATGCTGTGGAGGTGTTTTTCAGCTGCAGGGACAGGATGACTGGTTGCAATTAAGGGAAAGATGAATGCGGCCAAGTACAGGGATATCCTGGACGAAAACCTTCTCCAGAGCGCTCAGGACCTCAGACTGGGCCGAAGGTTTACCTTCCAACAAGACAATGACCCTAAGCACACAGCTAAAATAATGGAGTGGCTTCACAACAACTTTGTGACTGTTCTTGAATGGCCCAGCCAGAGCCCTGACTTAAACCCAATTGAGCATCTCTGGAGAGACCTAAAAATGGCTGTCCACCAATGTTTACCATCCAACCTGACAGAACTGGAGAGGATCTGCAAGGAGGAATGGCAGAGGATCCCCAAATCCAGGTGTGAAAAACTTGTTGCATCTTTCCCAAAAAGACACATGGCTGTATTAGATCAAAAGGGTGGTTCTACTAAAAACTGAGCAAAGGGTCTGAAAACTTAGGACCATGTGATATTTCAGTTTTTCTTTTTTAATAAATCTGCAAAAATGTCAACAATTCTGTGTTTTTCTGTCAATATGGGGTGCTGTGTGTACATTAATGAGGGAAAAAAATTAACTTAAATGATTTTAGCAAATGGCTGCAATATAACAAAGAGTGAAAAATTTATGGGGGTCTGAATACTTTCCGTACCCGCTATATTAAACTTTGACACAGAGTAGCTTTTATTGTTATAATTGTGATTTCATAATATTTAGATATAAATCCAACTGAACAATACTTGTGAAAATGTATTTCAGTCAGTCAAATAGCAAATAGTGGAGAATTTACTGGTAAAAGTGATTTTTTTTTTTACATTTAAAACTGCATTTTCCAAAAGATGGGCAAAAATCCTACACTAAACCATGTCAAATTATCTATATATACCATTAATTATCTTATATACCATTACTATTTTTCTGTAATTTTAATTACATTTACTTCTGATGTAATTGAACTAAATACTGTGTTTAAAACAATACAATACAATAGTGGATTTTCCATCAAAATTAGGGCTGTCAATAGATTCAATTTTAATCGCAATTAATCACAGTTAATCTCACACTTATCAGGAAATTAAGCATACATCAGATTCAAGTGTGATTCTCACAAAACTGTATTTTTCAGCTTTTTTCAAGGTAAATTTAGGTCTGCAAGAGGACACTTGCAGACTCCAAAAGGACAACAAATAACTAAATGCTATAGTCCAAATAATTCATACATTTATGTACACTAAAGCATCCACAAAAAAATAAAAATAAAAAAATAACGTTTGAGAATTCACAGTGTATAGCATGCAACGTCAACTGGCGGCCCGTGGGCCAAATCCGGCCCGCTAGAAATTTCCATCCGGCCCCCAGAATAATACTGAATTCAGGAATAGCCTTGTAAGAGCTTCACATATTTTTTGAGCTTCGAAGCTTCGGTATAAATGAACATCTTTTTCTCTCTAATAAAGGCAGAATCTGTGTCTGTATGTCCGTTTGCATTTTTATTATTTCGAGAACCGTTCATCCAATCGACTTCACAAGGGAGTGCAGTGTCGCATTTGGTGTAATATAGATGGACACGCAAGACGTGACCCATTCAGAATTAATAAACTTTTAGTAAACTACAGTCAGAACAGCGCAAGCAGGAAGCGGCGCACCTCACGCGGGCAGGGCTCAAGCCTCGTTTACACTGCACGCGTGTGCGGCGCGTTACGACTGCGACGCGGCTACCGGAGCTGATACGCGGCCACTCTAGTCAATGCTTGTGTTTACACCAGCCGCGCCGCGGTGCGTTAGAGAAGCGTCCCAGAAGCGGCTCGCCGCGCCGCTTCGCTAAAGATATGCGCCTCGCCTATTTCTGACGGACGCCGCGTCCAAGACGCGCAGCTCAAATACAAAATATAAAGTCAAAATAATCACCCTGAGTAAACTCCTGCTCATATTTCACATCATTACGATGCCAGAAACTGACGACAAGAGATTTGAAGTTGAAAAACTTGAAATTTCTTTGTTTTTGTTGTCCATAACTGGAATTTTAAGTGTATTAACTTCATCTGTATGGCTACCAGGGGCGGTTTCTTCATTAGGGCAATAGGGCGACGCACCACCAAAGTGAGAAAGGGGCGGATTTTTCCAATCACATTCAACCACAGAGTTACGCTAGCTGTCACTGCTAGGCTGTTTGTTCTGCCTCTGGATATAGTCCAATCAGCGTCGAGTCACGCTCTGTGGAGTACCGCCTCTTTTTGGGCGATTTCAGTCTGGCCGAGATTTGCCCCGAGTGCTCCCATAGACTTCCATTCAAAGAACTTTTTTTTGAACAGCAGACACTGCCATGCATTCTCTATGGGTTCCGGGAGGGCTCGCACTAATGTGCCTTCGTCATCATACGTAACCTGAACTTTTCATACGATTGGTGGAAACAAACATACTTCTATTAATTTTTTTATGCTGAAGTGACATCCAATAATTTCCTCAGTGCATTATTTACATTTAACAGATATATTCTCCATCTGCAAATGTTAGAAAGTCAAGAAAATATTTCAATTTTGCAGTCAGGCGTGGACGAGCCTTCAGCAAGCACAAACTTCCATGAACGAGCGCCGCCGTGCGCATGCGCGCCAAACACACGGAGTTCAATCTGAGTAAAATACATTTTGCTAAAAATATTTGTTGTTGAAAATTTGTTTTTGTTGGCGAACATAATTATGCCATATGTAGAATTTCGAAAACACAACTAAGTGTATTCGTACGATAGCAGTAACTGTGTAAAGTGACTGTTGTAGGGTAATCAAAATAATAATATTAGTCTGTTCTTTTGTTTTTATTTATTTAAATTTTTAGTTTAGTGTATTTAACTTCTGCTTTAAAAAACATTTTGTTTTTAGATTGTAAAGTTACAATTTTAGAATATAGCCTAGGCCTAATGTAATTTGACCCCTTTTTTGCACATAATATAGCATATACTATACAGTTACATTCATATTTGTTTTTATAGCCTTCAATATCAACATTGTTTCTAAGACAATATTGGGCAGGATGTAATTTTTTTTTAAAAATTAAATAAAGATTTTTTTTTTTTTAGATCTATCTATTTAGATCTACCTATTGCATGCTTTAAATACTGAATTTTCCATGTTTTAGATAAGCAGTAATGATACATTATTATATCACTTGTTAAATGATTATTTAAAGGTCCCCTAGAACATGTTTTTAAAAGATGTAATATAAGTCTAAGGTGTCTCCTGAATGTGTCTGTGAAGTTTCAGCTCAAAATACCCCATAGTTTTTTTTTTTATCTGCCAATTTTGGGGCATCATTAACAATGCACTGATTTACACTCGACCCCGCCCCCTGCCAATCGCGTCTTCCCTGCCACACGAGCTCTGGACTATATTACAGTCCATTTACAAAGTTCACACAGCTAATATAACCCTCAAATGGAACTTTACAAGATGTTCGTCATGCACGCTGTATGCATGCTTCCAATTATGTGAGTAAATGATTTATTTTGGATGTTAACGGTTGTTTCTCTATGAGTTTGAGGCTGTGCTCCATGGCTAACGGCTAATGCTACACTGTTGGAGAGATTTATAAAGAATGAAGTTGTGTTTATGAATTATACAGACTGCAAGTGTTTAATAATGAAAATAGCGACGGCTCTTGTCTCCGTGAATACAGTAAGAAACGATGGTAACTTTAACCACATTTAACAGTACATTAGCAACATGCTAACGAAACATTTAGAAAGACAATTTACAAATATCACTAAAAATATCATGCTATCATGGATCATGTCAGTTATTTTTGCTCCATCTGCCCTTTTTCGCTGTTGTCCTTGCTTGCTTACCTAGTCTGATGATTCAGCTGTGCACATCCAGACGTTACTGGCTGCCCTTGTGTAATGCATTGAACACTGGCAATATGCAAATATTGGGGGCGGAGCCCCCGACTGTTACGTAACAGTCAGTGTTATGTTGAGATCCGCGTGTTTTCTGGAAGTCTTTTAAACAAATGAGATTTATACAAGAAGGCGGAAACAATGGAGTTTGAGACTCACTGTATGTCTTTTCCATGTACTGAACTCTTGTTATTTAACTATGCCGAGGTAAATTCAATTTTTTTAATTTTCAATTTTTAATATTGCATAATTTTGACCCAAAACATGTATTGTTGGCTATTATATAAATATACCTGTGCGACTTACGGTTTTGTGGTCTGGGGTCACAATTAATGGAAACACTGAATTTTAAAGTGATGTTACGGGTGTGGAACGGCATGAGGGTAAGTAATAAATGACAGAATTTAGATTTTTGGGTGAACTAACCCTTTAATTACAAGTAACCAGCCCTAATCCAAACCCTAACTCTTGCTCTACAGTAAGTCCACTTGAATGAAACGAATTCAGACACTGAGTGCGCCAGAAGAGCTGCTGATTTCACAGAGTTTGTGCTGCTGTTTAACAATCATTTGAAACTGGAAATTCATTCAGCATGAGCAAACCTTAATTAAACAATTTCATGATCAATTAAACAGGAATTTATATCTGAATGATATTATGCTGGAGTGAATGGATTCTGTAATATTATCTGTAAAATTATACTTCTGTATATTCTCTATTTCTGTAGAGCTGGACATTTTAATAATGATCAAATTTAGCTGTGAGAATAAAACCAACCTGTTTGTTCCTCAGTATCTTCATGTTTCACTCTGCATGTTTCTTCAATCTTTATTTCTTCAAACTCCTCTTTATTAAACTCAATCTTCATGTCTTCAGTTTCCTCTTTAATAAACTCAATCTTCATGTCTTCAGTCTCCTCTTTAATAAACTCAATCTTCATGTCTTCAGTCTCCTCTTTAATAAACTCAATCTTCATGTCTTCAGTTTCCTCTTTAATAAACTCCATCTGTAAGAAGAGAATAATTAACAGAGTTAAAAGTCTTCAATGACCTGTTGGACTAAAAAAAACACTCAAAACTAACGCTGCAAATTAATAAACTTCATATTTCAGGCATTTATGATCTACATTTGGTATTTAATGAATTATAGATTATATTTAAATGATTACACTTGGATGAAAACATGATTAGTTTGTGTTTGTTGTTCTCGTTCATGTTGACTGTTTGAGCAGCACGAGTCGTGATTCACTGAATCATTTCTCAGTATTTGATTCAATTGACTCGGAGTTGAAAAGTTCAGTTTCTCCATCATGACTCTCCAGAGACTGAACTCGTGTTCATGATAAACTGATTTATGATATATATAGAGAGAAATGAGACGCAAGTTTACTGTGTCTCATCAGTGGATATGAGCTTTACTCACACAAATATCATTCATTACAGTTAGATAAACAATAACAATGTTACATTAAATAGTAAATAAACTCATTTAACATCGCTGAAAAAAACAATTGAAACTACAAAACTGTTTCTGTCGATTAAAACAACTTAAATTCTTAAAACAAACCTTTATTCAGCAGAATCACAGATGCAGGAGCGCTGCGCAGTCTTATGACATCATGTCGTCACTCCAAAATAAAAGTCATGCATCGTCTACAATCAGAAAAAACAGTGACAAATATGGTACAAACGATTTTTAAAAAAATATTTGTGAAAAAACAGAAGAAGGGATGTTTTGAAAAGTTTTTTTTATTATTATTTTGTTAAAAACCAAAGAGGAGCTATATACTATTTTTTGGCAGCTGTTACAGAAACATTTTTACAAAAAAATCTTCTGATTTAACCTTGAGATTTGAAGTATTAGATAGCTTAGATTTTTTGCAACACTATCTACGATGACACTAATAATTCTTAATTTCTGATAGAAATACAAAATCAATCGGTAGTTATTAATAGAATAATGAGACACAAACCTTTATATTCTATTGCGTTTGGCCCCATTTATTTAATAGATACAGATTTTACACATTAACTTTAAAGTGTAAAAAAGGCAACAGTTATTTTTCATTATATGATAAACATACTTTTTTCTAGATCATTTAAAACTTCTTCTGATTCATTCTTTAAAGTGTAAAAAAGGCAACAGTTATTTTTCATTATATGATAAACATACTTTTTTCTAGATCATTTAAAACTTCTTCATGAAAAATTCATTCTGATGTTGTTTTTTTGTTTGTTTGTTTTTTAGAGATCTGTGATTCGTGATGATTCGGATGATCTGTTTGAAAATTCCAGTGTAAACAGTAAAGATGACCATACAGACATTCAAGATGACGTCAGACGGAATCATGCACCATTTGCAATGAGTGAACAACATTCTGCTTGTACCACAGCATCAAAAAGAGCAAAAAACACCAGAGTAAGTGTTAATTACTTTAATAGAATAGAATAGAGAATAGCCCATGATAGAGGATTAAATGAACTGAATGGTCATTGTCTGTCAAGGCTAGAGCGAAGATTGCTGAGTACTCAGATGGTTCGAGTGAAGATGAGTTATCTGTCAGTGAGGAAGAGTACATTCCTGACACATCAGAGAGTTACACATCAGATAGTAGCCTTACTGCTTCACCAAAAGGTAAAGAAAAAGTTACAGACTTTGCCAGTCCTGAGCAGCTCAGCTGTGAACAGAATCAAAAAGTTCAGTACTCAAAGCAGTGGTGACTTAGGGAGCTCCCAGAACCACGACATAGCCAAAGTTCCTGACACATCTTCCATTCTTGACAGCGCAACATCAGTAGTTATCCCAACTATAATTAAAAAGAAAGGTGGATTGAGAATGTACAGCAAAAAACAGCAGTGCTTTTTTTGTGACGGTGCTTTTACAAAAATTTCTAGACATCTGGAACGAAAGCATAGAAATGAGGTAGAGGTAGCGAAAGCATTAAGTCATCCAAAGGGCTCAAAAGAAAGGAGGATGCAACTGGAGTATCTACGCAACAAAGGGAACTTTGCTTACAACAGTACTGTTATTAATACAGGTGCAGGACTGATGATTTCACGGAAACTGCCCAAAAAGAACCTGGATGGGGAAAGTTTTATGCACTGTATTTACTGCAAAGGACTCTTCTTAAAGAAAACTCTGTGGCGACATTTCAAGGTTTGCAAATTCAGGCCTGGTGATGAGAAGCCGAAACCTGGAAAAACCCGTGTCCAGGTTCTTTGTGGCTTTGCAGAACCTCCCCCACCAGGAGTAACTCATGGTGTTTGGAAGCTGTTAAATTCCATGAACCAGGACCAAGTGGCACTTGAAACTAGAAATGACTGGTGCATTTTAGAGTTAGGAAAGCATCTTTACAACAAGTATGGATCAAGAGTTAAAATGCATGAACACATCCGCCAAAAGATGAGGGAGTTTGGAAGACTCCTAATATGTGCAAGAGAGGTATCCCCCTTACATCTATTAAAGAGCTCATTCATCCATCAAACTTCATGCATACCATCAATGCAGTTAAAAGGGCTGCTGGCTACAATGAAGATACCAATGTATTTGAAAAGTCTAGTGTGGCTGTGAAACTTGGACAGAGTCTAGACAAAAAAGCAATGCTCATTGAGAGCCACTCTACTATTAGTGGAGATGAAGAGACAAAAGCTTGGCGAACACTGGAGGAAGCAAAATGGAATTCCCCACAATTACTTCCATTCACCGAAGATGTTAAGCTCCTTCATATATATCTTGATGAGCAAGAGAAGACCCCTCGCAAACTCTTGTTATCGCAGCCGTCGTCTCAGCAATGGGCAAGACTGGCCAAGATTACGTTAACTCAGGTTATGCTTTTCAATCGTAGACGAGAAGGGGAAGTGTCCCAGATGCCGTTGTCTGCATACATCTCCAGCAACCAAACGGACGCTCATCCAGATATTACCATGGCCCTCACATATTTAGAAAACAAACTGTGTCCGTACTTCAGGCGTGTAGAAATCCGAGGCAAAAGAGGCAGAAAGGTTCCCGTGCTTCTCACACCTTCCATGCAAGAATCAATCAGCCTGCTTATTGAAAATCAGAGTAGGTGTGGAATACCAAATGAAAACCCTTTCCTTTTTGCACGTCCATAAGCAATGACGTTTTTCAGAGGCTCTGATTGCATTCGAGAATTTGCTGTTGCATGCGGCGCAAAAAATCCTCAGACTCTTACTTCAACAAAGTTGAGGAAACAGATCGGGACACTTTCTGAAGTTCTTAATCTTAGCAACACCGAACTAAATCAGTTGGCAGACTTTCTAGGCCATGACATTAGAGTTCATTGTCAATTTTACAGGTTACCCGAAGGCACCCTCCAACTGGCTAAAATCAGTAAAATTTTACTGGCTCTTGAAAAAGGACGCTTGGCAGACTTTAAAGGGCAAAATCTCAATGAAATCAACATTGATCCAGAAGGTAGTATACTATACAGTATACACCATACACAACATGGGTTCAGATTTTGCTTAAAATAACATTTACCTTGTGTTTATATATTTCTGTATTTTCTACCTTTTTAGAGGAAGTTACAGTGGACAGTGATTTGGAGGAGTCCACTTCTAGCCTGAAAGGTAATGATTACATATTGTCAGTTTGTTCCATTTATGTTTGCCTAATTAATGGAACATCGGATACCCATGTTTCATGAGTTGGACTGATTCTTTAGGGTCTTCGTGGAATGTCTGCAAAATACCCATCTGCCGACTCTGAAACCCGGAAGCAGTTCAAGCGGATATGTGTACGTGTGTATAAAATATATACAGGTCCTTCTCAAAAAATTAGCATATTGTGATAAAGTTCATTATTTTCCATAATGTAATGATAAAAATTAAACTTTCATATATTTTAGATTCATTGCACACCAACTGAAATATTTCAGGTCTTTTATTGTTTTAATACTGATGATTTTGGCATACAGCTCATGAAAACCCAAAATTCCTATCTCAAAAAATTAGCATATTTCATCCGACCAATAAAAGAAAAGTGTTTTTAATACAAAAAAAGTCAACCTTCAAATAATTATGTTCAGTTATGCACTCAATACTTGGTCGGGAATCCTTTTGCAGAAATGACTGCTTCAATGCGGCGTGGCATGGAGGCAATCAGCCTGTGGCACTGCTGAGGTGTTATGGAGGCCCAGGATGCTTCGATAGCGGCCTTAAGCTCATCCAGAGTGTTGGGTCTTGCGTCTCTCAACTTTCTCTTCACAATATCCCACAGATTCTCTATGGGGTTCAGGTCAGGAGAGTTGGCAGGCCAATTGAGCACAGTAATACCATGGTCAGTAAACCATTTACCAGTGGTTTTGGCACTGTGAGCAGGTGCCAGGTCGTGCTGAAAAAACGAAATCTTCATCTCCATAAAGCTTTTCAGCAGATGGAAGCATGAAGTGCTCCAAAATCTCCTGATAGCTAGCTGCATTGACCCTGCCCTTGATAAAACACAGTGGACCAACACCAGCAGCTGACATGGCAACCCAGACCATCACTGACTGTGGGTACTTGACACTGGACTTCAGGCATTTTGGCATTTCCTTCTCCCCAGTCTTCCTCCAGACTCTGGCACCTTGATTTCCGAATGACATGCAAAATTTGCTTTTATCCGAAAAAAGTACTTTGGACCACTGAGCAACAGTCCAGTGCTGCTTCTCTGTAGCCCAGGTCAGGTGCTTCTGCCGCTGTTTCTGGTTCAAAAGTGGCTTGACCTGGGGAATGCGGCACCTGTCCACCTGTCTGACTCAGTCCACTGCTTCCGCAGGTCCCCCAAGGTCTGGAATCGGTCCTTCTCCACAATCTTCCTCAGGGTCCGGTCACCTCTTCTCGTTGTGCAGCGTTTTTTGCCACACTTTTTCCTTCCCACAGACTTCCCACTGAGGTGCCTTGATACAGCACTCTGGGAACAGCCTATTCGTTCAGAAATTTCTTTCTGTGTCTTACCCTCTCGCTTGAGGGTGTCAATGATGGCCTTCTGGTCGGCAGTCTTACCCATGATTGCGGTTTTGAGTAATGAACCAGGCTGGGAGTTTTTAAAAGCCTCAGGAATCTTTTGCAGGTGTTTAGAGTTAATTAGTTGATTCAGATGATTAGGTTAATAGCTCGTTTAGAGAACCTTTTCATGATATGCTAATTTTTTGAGATAGGAATTTTGGGTTTTCATGAGCTGTATGCCAAAATCATCAGTATTAAAACAATAAAAGACCTGAAATATTTCACAGTTGGTGTGCAATGAATCTAAAATATATGAAAGTTTAATTTTTATCATTACATTATGGAAAATAATGAACTTTATCACAATATGCTAATTTTTTGAGAAGGACCTGTATATAATCAGAGGTCGCGTTAGACTTTCTCATTGTCCACGTCCACTATATGCCAAAATTGTCACAGATTGGCCTGTTTCTTCCTCTTATTATCACAGCACTCTCTTTCACCTGGCTCCTGATCATGAGCCATGAGCACTCCAATCAACTCATTCATCAAGCCCCACATAAAAGCACACACCTCCAGAATCATTCACCATCCGGCCTCGTAAAATCTACGTGGACTCTACCCTTGGTATCTTTACCCTAAGCAAGCCATTACCTACCTGTGATACTTACCACCTTTCTCCTTCCTCAGTGATCCTTACGGTCTCCAGCTCCATTCTCCAGTTGAGGTGTGCCCGTGCAGCTCCCCTGAGCCTCAGCTGGTCCCGTCCAGCTCTGCTCCTCCAGAGGACCCTCACGTGCCAGTGGCAATGGCTGAGTTAAGGGTGGGTGGGCTATGGGCCAAGATTATTGTCCTCGCCATGGCCCCTCGAGGTACCTGATCTGCCCTGGAGGTCGTGGCAGCCCCTCCACTATCAGTTCCACCTGCTGTTCCCCATCTGAGTTCGGATTTGCCAACCGCCGGTGCCTCAAGTCCTGAATCACTGTCCGCGGCTCCGCTGTTCAGCCCACACTCGTGCCACTCAGGCTGCTATATAGCCATGGCTGAGTTAAGGGTGGGTGGGCTATGGGCCAAGATTATCGTCCTCAAGCTGCCTGATCTCCCATGGCCTCCTGGATCTCCTACTCCGCCATGGCTCTTCGAGTTCCTGTTCCTTTCTCTTCTCATCACAGCGCTCACCTGGCTCCTGATCATGCACACCTGGACTCCATGAGTACTTTGCTGAACACAAAAGCACAAACCTCAGAATCGTTCACTGTCCGGTCTCGTAAACTCTATGTGGACTCTACCCTTTGTATCTTTATCCTAAGCAAGCTTTTACCTACCTGTGATACTTATCACCTGTCTCCTTCCTCTGTGATCCCTCCCCTCTCCAGCTCCATTTTCCAGTCGAGGTGTATGTTTCCCGTCAGTCCTGGACTCCACTCTCCATCCGCATGAGTCTCCTGTAAGGCAAGAAAGATCTGATTATTTCCTGGATCATCCTCTAGACGAATCTCAGTGCTGGCATACTCACCTGAACAATCTCCACTCAGCTCCTTTGCTCTCCTGTTGTTTAATAAACGTCACTGTTGTTTACTTAACTCTGCGACCGACCAGTGACTGTTACAGAAATATTTCCATCAAAAACCTAAATTTCCTTTCGACTGAAGACAGAAATACATACACATCTTGGATGACATGGGGATGAGTAAATTGTCATGAAATTTTATCTTTGAAAGTGGTCCTAGAATAAGTTTTACATTTTTCCTTTCTCTTTGGAGTATTACAACCCAGCCAGCAATGACACGTGGGGCCCAGATGGGTTAACTACGGGTTCCATGGGTACTGTGTGGGCATGGGCTTTGGCTGGGTGAAATCAGCGGGTCCCATGTAGGTTTTGTAGTACGAGTCCCACATAGGAAGCCCATATGAGGTGATTACATGGGCCCCATAAGGGACAGCCATGGGCCAAGTGGGCATGGGTTTGATCTGGGAACACATATATGGGTCTTGAATGACATATTTATGGGCCAAGTGGGCATGGGTTTGAACTGGGAACACATATATGGGTCTTGCATGACATATTTATGGGCCAAGTGGGCATGGGTTTGATCTGGGAACACATATATGGGTCTTGAATGGCATATTTATGGGCCAAGTGGACATGGGTTTGAACTGGGAATGCACATATGGGTCCTGCATAGAAATTTTATGGGCCACGTGGGCATGGGTTTGAACTGGGAATACATATATGGGTCTTGCATGACAAATTTATGGCCCAAGTGGGCATGGGTTTGATCTGGGAACACATATATGGGTCTTGAATGGCATATTTATGGGCCAAGTAGACATGGGTTTGAACTGGGAATGCACATATGGGTCCTGCATAGAAATTGTATGGGCCAAGTGGGCATGGGTTTGAACTGGGAATACATATATGGGTCTTGAATGGCATATTTATGGGTCAAGTGGGCATGGGTTTGAACTGGGAATGCACATATGGGTCCTGCATAGAAATTTTATGGGCCAAGTGGGCATGGGTTTGAACTGGGAATACATATATGGGTCTTGAATGGCATATTTATGGGCCAAGTAGACATGGGTTTGAACTGGGAATGCACATATGGGTCCTGCATAGAAATTTTATGGGCCACGTGGGCATGGGTTTGAACTGGGAACACATATATGGGTCTTGCATGACATATTTATGGGCCAAGTGGGCATGGGTTTGATCTGGGAACACATATATGGGTCTTGAATGGCATATTTATGGGTCAAGTGGGCATGGGTTTGAACTGGGAATGCACATATGGGTCCTGCATAGAATTTTTATGGGTCAAGTGGGCATGGGTTTGAACTGGGAAAACATATATGGGTCTTGCATGATATATTTATGGGCCAAGTTGGCATGGGTTTGAACTGGGAACACATATATGGGTCTTGCATGACATATTTATGGGCCAAGTGGGCATGGGTTTGATCTGGGAACACATATATGGGTCTTGAATGGCATATTTATGGGCCAAGTGGCCATGGGTTTGAACTGCGTACATATAAACCGGTCTTGCATGGCATATTTATGGGCCGAATGGGCATGGCTTTGATCTGGGAACACATATATGGGTCCTGCATGGCATATTTATTGGCCAAGTGGCCATGGGTTTGGGTGATTGGTTCAGGTCCAGCAATATTATGTAATGCTCATCTACAAACAAGCATCAAAAATAAAATAAAATAAAATAAGCTTAACTTAGGATATCAAGGGGAGCCTTATCATTCAAGCTCCTCTTGGCAAAGCAAAATCTGCTCGTCACAACATGGCAGACAGAGCATCATTCTGCTTGCTTCGATGCTGGACAGGACAAGAGGAAAAAAGAAAAAAAAGAAAAAAAAAGGACTTGCAGGAGGCCTCATCATCAATCTGTCTGCCACTTCTGTGTTGTTAGATGTCCTTGGACCAAGGAGTAGCATGTGTTTCTATCAAGGTGTAGCTCATACACCAACAATGACTGATGTGTTGGCTGTAAAAGGTACAGTAGATCTGTTTGGTTAGGCTATCTGAAGATCTTCAGGATGCATTGACATATACATGGTTTATGGTTTAAGACGGTAAAGGGAGGGGCTGAGGTAGTTAAAGAAGTAGGCCTGTAAGGACAGAGGCCCTTTCAATTTAAGTAAAAGAATAAAGCTGCAGAAAGCCTTCCGACAGTGCATGGAGCATTCACATAAACACTTTCATTGGTGCAGTGACCCAGATTGGGACAGATTTATGGGGATAAGTGTAAAGGAGACAGCATTGCAACTGCTGGCATTTGAATATTTACAATATTTATATTGTTTGAATATTTTGCTAACTTAACATAAGTTGCTTATAACATATATTTGCCTGTAGAATGTTGGGTAAATCCCTCCCTGATGCCTCATAGGACCCATTTTGCTACCCAATTGACTTTTGGTCAGTTTGCACATCCATCTACCACGCCGGATACCCAGATTCAAGACCCGCTTGGGGAGTGGTTTCTGGTATCAGAGGTGGAAGTCATTAATTACAAATACTCAGATTACTGTAATTAAGTAGTTTTTTGGGGTACTTGTACTTTTACAGGGTACCCCCAGGATCCTCCAAATGAAATTCAAGGCTTTTTAAGACCTTTTTAATACCATTTTAAATGAAATTCAATGCCAACTTCGTACACATTCTGACAGAAGTATGAGGGGAAAATGTCAAATCTGTATAAATTTTGAACCCTAGAAAATAATTAATTCGGCATATATTTTTATACCTACTATAAATATTTTATTTACCATAGGCCTACTAAATGTAAACAGCAGTGTCTCTCTCATTGTTACAGAGTGTAATATAATTATATAGGCTAATGATGTAATTGATGTAATACTACTAATGTAATTGATGTAATACTACTAATATACTAATATAATACTACTAATATAATACTATTAATTGCAATAGTCTGGTGCAACTTCTCACATCCAACAAGGTGCATGGAATAAAAAAAAATAAGTAATTAGGAACAAAACCAGCAACACTCATAGATGCCATGGAGGGGTCAGAAATAAACAAAAAACTGAAGCTATATATATCTACTTTATTTTGCCAAAAAATAAAAATCTCTCATTGTTATTAGTTTTTAACATTTAGTGGAAGTAGGCTGTTTTCCTTTACTTCATGCTAGCTTAAATAAAATTAAAATCTTGCAATAAACAACACTGTACAGAACAAATACAACCCTTGAATACATTTGTACACTCTTCTGTTTCTTGACATGGTAGCATCGGACGCGTTTCGGTGATTTAAAACGACGCTCGTGACTTAAAGTCGAGTGCTTTTACTGTAATTTAGGCAAGCGCGCTCATAATAGAAGCGACGCGGTTGAGAGCGCGGCTCATGGTTGCATAGCAACGACAGACACCACGGGAGCGAAAGCGCATTGAAAAGAAGGACGATGCCGGCGCGGCCGCGTATGTGACGCGTACTAGAGAATAATAATTACAATAATAATAATAATAATTTAGCGGGCCGGATTATGTTTTATTTTTGAGATCAGTTGCGGGCCGTAAATGGCCTGCGGGCCGGCAGTTTGAGACCACTGGACTAGACTATCACAGAACGCTGACACAATCAGCTACCCGATGATGATTTTCATTCAATCCGAGCACAGATATTGACTCGTATTACTCGTATAATACTCGTACTCGGCAGAAGTGCTTTATCCGTACCGGATACTCGTTTCAGCCGAGTATCCGGTTCATCTCTAGTAATTTACCTCACTTGCCTAGTAACCATAGTAACGGGTGCGCGAGCTTTCGCGCTTACTGCTATGACGTGGAGCGCGAGGTGCACTCAACATTACGCTGCATGAATTTTTAATTAGCCTACACTAGTAACAGTTCATTTTGTTACGGTATGAACTTAATCCTAGGAAAAGTTAAAAAATAAAAAAAATAAAAATAAGACCTTTGTAACGAAATCCAAGACTTTGTATACCAAATTCAAGGCTATTAAGGCCTTAATTTTAGATTATCAAATTTAAGACTTTTTCAATGCTTTTAAGACCCCGCGGGTACCCTGTTTTATGAGTAGATTTTCAAGCCTGTACTTTTACTTGTAATATTCATTAATCCATGTAATCTACTAAGTTACTTTTAAAATCATAGTTGAGTACTGAGTACAATTTTAATTCATATCCAAACCTTTTATCTGCATTTTTGTAGCCAGTAAGGTGATTTGATAGCAAACAAGCCGATGAAAACCGGGTCATGAGGACGGAAAACAAAACAAAACAAAAAAAGGACGTTAATGATTGATCTTTCATTGATTCTGAATGAAGATTTTAACCAGTTAAAAATGTATTCATGGATATTTAATCAATAGTCGTGGCTCCTCATGTAATTTAGTTTTTTGTCTGCTGGAGACATTTGCTTAATAAGGAAATACAAACTTAAATGAGAAAAAAATGAGGGAAAAACACTTATTAATTATAAATGATTAATAGATTGTTGGCATGTTAACTTCTGGTAGAGGAAAAATTGGCGACAGGTGGAATAATTCTTTGACATGGTTAAAAATAATGAATGGTTTGTTTTTGTTGGTTTGTTTAGCATATGTTGTCGCCGATTACGTTCCCCTCCAGTGTATTTCGTATAGTAATATGATCCGTTGTGCTCTCTCTTACTGCCTGTATCCACTTTTGTGTCCTTAAACATTCGTTTTTTTGGGGTCGACAGCTTATAAAAACTTATTTCTGGGTTTTTTAGCCTGTTAGCTGTACACCTTGTCACACAGCAGCTTTTAGGCAATGTTCTATTTTTGTAATAAGTCAGAAAAGACAAGGAGGCAGCCTCACGCAATACAAAGTCTATGGAGACGGTTGGATTGTTCCTCCCCCCCCGGTGGGCGTGGTCTTCAGATTATAATAAATGCGCTCTGTCTCTATGCAAAGGCCGTGTTTCACGCTCAAAACGTTAACAGTCCATTCGGAATCGGAAAGCAAGCTGGCTGTGACTTGGAGGTGAAATGCATATTTCTTCCGACCAACGCCGAATTTCCATAAAATTAAGGTAAGTTGAAATATTATGTTGCCATACAAACACTGCAGATTGTACAGTAGTCTGTATTTTTGGTTTGTGCTGTTTAATCTCATGTAGAATCTAACCAAAAGGAAAAACAGCGGGTTTGGTTTAGCTATAGGGCTGGACAATAATTCAGTATCAATATATCACAATATACTTTTATTCAATAACGGTGATATGATATAAAATATATTCATCATTATTTCACTTCAAATTCATCTGAGTCAATATCAGATTCAGAGTTTGGTTCCGTCCCAAACCCTTCCTCATGCTTTAAACATAAAAACATATTGCACATATTGCATAACACATACTTCAACATATTGCACTGTCCCCACCTTTTGCTCTAAGAATAAATTGGAACAAATCAAATCAAACTAAATGTGTAAGCAAACAGTCTCAAATGTTTTGGGCTTGTAAACATCATAATGTCGGTCTCCCCGGTCTCCCTGTGCATCTTGCTGGCTTCTATCGTTAGTTGTAGTGTTGCAGTTACAACTGCACTAGCAGCTAATACAAAATGAAGGATAAATATTGACTAAGGTTGAATTTTGTTTGCTTGCATAACCCAAAGAGCAAATATAGCTGCAGATATCTTATTATAAAAATATAAGAATTATTAAAACTCGTAAAATATTCTGACAAAGGAGCTAAATAAATGATAATTGTATAATAATAATATAATTACCTACATTTTAAGTATATGAAAGTAAAACAAGCACAGCCAATTTGATGGAGCTGAATTAATATCAGCCTTATGACTCCCAGGAACATCTGAGTGGTTTGGCATCATGAGCATCAACCGTGATGTTCCTGGGATAAGGCTGATATTAATTTTAATCACTTAATTATCTCATTACCTCCAACACTGATTAAGTGTTACATTAAACAGCCTGTAGTGTGCACACTAAGCAGTGTTCATTTCATCTGGGCAAATCCATGTGGGGCCTACATGGAAACTGGGTGCAAAACTGGCTGGGTCCCAGTTAGATAGCCCAGGTCAAACCCATTTGGGCTCTGCTGGCTGGGCCATATTCAGCCTAAATATATCGGGATATGACTTTTGGTCCACATCGCAGTAGTATCGCCTAGACGCAGTATATGTAAACAAACTTAAGGTCCTTCATCGCCAGACTGATGACTGTGTCACCGGAAGCGGCAGTGCACAAACATCACTATAAGCAGAAGTACTACGTTTCAGCGTGATAATCCCCTATTGTTGATCAAGTCGAAGACAAATTTGTGATAGACAAAGTTTTGGTTATCTTAAAACAACTACTTTACATACCCCGCAATCACATCCAAAGGTATTGAAGTTAGCTGTTAGACAGAAACATTGAATAAAATAATCAAACTTGCAATATAAACTGTTCAAAATGTCACCCCACGGTGGCTTCAATGTAGTAATTTGGAATGAGCAGCATACGGAGTCATCTCACCTAAAAAGCACCGCATGCATGCGCACATCCTTATCAATTTGTTCGGAGTCTCCAGATGTATATGATCTCCGCTGGTGTTGAACATCTGACAGCGCTTCGCATTTCACTGGCAGCTGTCGTGTCTGTGATTCGACTGGAAGTTATATGATATGACATGATATATTCATGGAAAACTGTTTCTAATGTCGCTCAAATCTGGTGTGCATTTGAGGCTAAATTTCAACATGTAATGGAAAAAGGGTTATAGGTTGGCATAAAACTCCATAGTAAATGTCACCCTAGGGGTAACATTTTAGCTTACCACATGTGGAAATGTGTTACTTGAATGAATGATTTGAAGAGTTGCAAGTTGGAGCAAAAAAGAACCTTGCTAAATTGACTTATGCTCCCTTGTTTTTAGGTGCACTGAAGAGTAATGTTATAACTCAGAATGTGAACCGAAAGGATGTGGAAATGGCACTGGGGAAATGGTTCACAGGCGCACGTGACCGTGGCGGGGAGAGGGCTGCAAGAGCCCTAAGAGAAAAAAGAACATCGACAACACAAACGCCATGACTGTTTTGGATGTATTTTTTGGAGAGATGTTTTGTTTTCTTTTTTTCAGACATTTTTAAAAAATATATTTTTTTTATTTATTTACCGGTATGTTGTAAAATTTAAATTGTTAAAGATTATGTTTGTTGTTCAATGTATTATATAATGAGTGTATTTTGTATTTTTGTATTTTTGGAGGTTTTTATTTCAGAGATTTTTTTTAAAATATATTTTTTAGTTTACCGTATGTTGTGACATTGTTTTTTTAAAGATAATTTTTTGTTGTTCAATTTAATATATTTCTTGCAGTTCAAAGCATCAAGTGTCTTGTATTTATCTTGTACTTACATTCATTCTTCGTTTTTAATTTTTCTTAGATTGTTTCCTTAAATGAATGGTTGGGCTTACCTTGCATGAATTGCCCAGTTAGGACCAACATAAGATCCTTACAGAGCCCACTTTAATCCCATATGGACATTCACGGTTGAATCATGGTACAAGCCCACTTTAAACCCCTTTAGGCAGGTGGGGCCCAAATGAGTCTGACACAAATTGCCCGGTTAAGACCCACATAAGACCCTTACAGATCCCACTTAAAACCCTCCTGGGCATCCACGGCTGGCCCCCATGTGGATCCCGGGTGCAAACCCACTTTAAACCCCTTTGGGCAGGTGGGGCCCAAATGGGTTTGGCATGAATTGCCCAGTTAGGACCCACATAAGACTCTTACAGATCCCATTTAAAGCCCATCTGTGTAGCCATCTTGCAAAGCCCACTTTGGACCCCTTTGGGCAGGTGGGGCCCAAATGGGTCTGACATGAATTGCCCAATTAAGACCCATGCAGTACCCTTACAGGTCCCACTTTTAGCACGTCTGGGCTTCCACGGCTTGCCCCAATGTGGATCCCGGGTGCAAGCCCATAATGGGGCCCACATTTGCCGCCCATGAAGCCCTCATCTGGACCCCACATGTCATTGCTGGCTGGGTCTTGACCAGCGGCTTGTTGTGGTCGCTTCCTTTTCCCTTCTACTCATGTTGTAAGTAGGTCTTGTCTCGGGTTAAACTCAGGTGCACGCAGTGACCATTGCGACCTTCACGCCATATCACTATATTACGTTATCTGGGCCCATAAGCTGTTAACAGAGTACGCTCAAATAAGACGCAAACAACTGTGTACTCTTTCCCATATTTCCAGTCGCTCTGACTGGCACACTTTTATTAAACAACATAAGCACGTGTAATCATTCAATCAATGATTAGGTCACATGACATGTACTCAGCACTGTGATTGGAATGCTTGTTACAGAGAAAAAAAACAAAGCTGGGAAAATAAGTTACAAATATAATACAAATGAGAGCATAATACTTATGAATCTTAACAGATTGATCGTTGTTTAGATCGGCTGATCGAATTGATCACTTGTAACTTAATAAGGTTTTTTTTAAATGATTGCAGTTTTTTATTCCAGTTGATGTAAAGTTCACATGCTTCTGCTTTAAGACTTATTTAAAACTATTTTATGTTTGTATGTGAAACATAGACATTTTGTTTTCTTACTCGTGTCCTCCAGTGAGAAGAATGACATTAACTTAAATCACATATTCCATGTTTTTATTTCAGACATTTAAGAGACCAACTTTCATCCAGATAATCCAGTGATCCAGAATCTTCTAATGGACAGAAACAGTTCTGGGAAAAGCTCATCTGGAAACACTATACTGAGAGATTCCAGGTTTAAAGAGCACGAGTCTGAAGTGTGTGATGGTAAAACACAGATGGGAGAAAAACATGTGCATGTGATTATTTCTCCAGATCTACTGGATCCAGATCTGAATGAAGAGCAGCTGGAGATGAAGAAAGAGCAGCTGGTCTCTGGTTGTTCAGCAGGTCTCAGTTCAGTTCTGCTCACCATTCCTCTAGAGCAGTGGATCTCAATTCCAGTCCTCGGGACCCCTTGCTCTGCACATTTTGTATGTCTCCCTTATCTGACACACTCAGTTCAGTTCATAATGAGCTGATGATCTGGTTCAGGTGTGTTAAATAAGGGAGACATACAAACTTGTTCGAGATGCATCGGCGCTGCGCAGACCGATCGGCGTATGACATCAAGGTACCGCGAGAGCGATTCAAAAGCATAGGAGTTGAATGCTCTCCAATCACTCTCGCGGTACTTTGATGTCATATGCCGATCGGTCTGCGCAGCGCCGATGCATCTCGAACAAGCCTAAAATGTGCAGAGCAAGGGGTCCCGAGGACTGGAATTCAGAAGTGCATCATGATTCTGTTCACACATGGAGATGAACTGGAGGATCTGGAACAGGCATTGATGAACATCTTAAACTGAAAGATTGTGATGTTGACTGAATGTGGAGGATGATTTTACTGTTGCAATATCAAGAGTAAATCAGACATTCAGGTGCAAGAACTACTGCAGAAGATCGAAGGAATGATGGTGGGAGATTTATCATGGATTAAATGAAGATGAGCAACAACAAGTTAATAATCAGTTTTTAGGATATTTAGGTTATTTTTATAAATGCCTCATTCATTCATTCATTCATTCATTTTATTATGTTGTAAATGACAATAATAGAAACATGGCAGTTTGTTCACTAAGTGTAAGTCACTAGTTTGTCACACTGACCTTGAGGGAAAAATCCATACAGTCTGTTTTAACAGTGATTTGATCGTTCTGTTGTAGTTTCAGGAGAAGTTTTAGATTTTCCAAGCAGGAAACTACTTTGTTGTTCAGCACATAAAGATGAACTACTTATCATGATTTCAGACTGTGGTTATGTGGTTTCTCCACTGCATGGATCTTCATGTGTATCTTCAGGTTACTTTTAATAGTGAAACTCTTTCCACACTGATCACACGTGTGCAGCTTCTCTCTGCTGTGGATCCTCTCGTGTGTTTTCAGAGATGATGACTGATTGAATCTCTTGTCACAGTGTGAACACTTGTAAGGTTTTTCTCCAGTGTGGATCCTCTCATGTGTTTTCAGATTTGATGACTTATTGAATCTCTTGTCACAGTGTGAACACTTGTAAGGTTTTTCTCCAGTGTGGATCCTCTCATGTGTTTTCAGTGATGATGACTGACTGAATCTCTTGTCGCAGTATGAACACTTGTAAGGTTTTTCTCCAGTGTGAATTCTTTGGTGTAGTTTTAAATGGTTTGCTGTAGTAAAAGTCTTCTCACACTCAAAGCACATGTACTCTCTCACACCAGTGTGTATTTTCTCATGTTCATGTAAATATGACAGCAGTGAAAAACTCTTTCCACACACAGAACATGAATGTGGCTTCTCCTTTGCATGAACTCTCTGGTGTGACTTCAGGTTTGATGCCCAGAGAAATGTTTTGCCGCATTCATTACATGCGAACAGCTTCTCTCCGGTATGAACTGCACTGTGAATCTCAAGACTTTGTTTTGTTGTGAAACTCTTTCCACACTGATCACAAGTGAACGGCTTCTCTCCTGTATGAATTCTCATGTGTTCTTTAAGGCTTGATGATCGCATGAAACTCTTCCCACATTGATCACATGTGTGTGGCTTCTCTCCTGTATGAACTTTCATGTGTTCTATAAGATGTCCTCTTTGTGAGAAACTCTTTCCACACTGATCACATGTGAACGGCTTCTCTCCTGTATGAACTCTCATGTGAACCTTAAGATGTTGTTTGTTTGAGAAACTCTTTCCACACTGAGTGCAGGTGAAAGATTTCTTGGCTCTTTTCTTTAGAAAAGTCTTTTTAGTCTTTGAGCGACTCAAAGGTTTTTCTCCAGGTTTGTCATGATGTTCCTCCTCCACTTCACTCAGTTCTTCACTCTCCTCCTTCACTTCTATCAGCTCTGAAATCACAACAAAAGTTAATTTTCAGTATATTAAAGTGATTCAAAATGAGGATTATGAAGTGAAAAAACATAAAAGTGAACCTTCATGTACTGAAGTAGACAACTGCTATGAAATATTCTGATCACTTTGATGCCTTTTTATATATTTATTATATGTCCCTGAAGCAATTATTATATTTAAAACATTACAGTCAAATCACCATGTCTCTGTAGTGAGAACTATTACATATTTTAATGAATGACACAATTATTGCCATATTTTGACACCAACTTTTAGATTGATATTTATTTTACTAAAACTTTAATGATTAAGGGTTGGTCACACTTTTTCTTTCTCAGACTTCCACACATGTGAATGTGGGACACTGAAAACAAACTCAAGTGAATTTTGACCCTCAACCCTGTTATGAATTTTCCTCATCTTAAAACTGTGATGCCCAGGAAGTGACATCATCTGGGCTCTTTCTACAGCATGATGGGAGGACAAGAAAATAATCTCAATCCATCGTCTCATTTTTACACAAACTGTACAGTGTTGATCACATTCAACCCTGTTACCAAAGTTACTGTAAGAAGAATAATCTATATAACTATGAATAACTTCCTCATTTTATGAAAAATACAACTTTATCAGTAACTATAAATCAGCTTTTGCTTAAATCAAGCTTACAACACTGTCAGCCATTCTGGAAAGTGAATTTACTTGATACAGTTTGGTGTTTACTGATATTACTATTTTTTTTATTTTGAAACTTGTCTAAAATTTTGGTAACATTGTTGCAAATTTTGAACCAGATATAAAATAAATGTAAAATAATCTGCATTTTGACCTGATATTGACAATCGATATGAACATTTTTCAAATCTCACTTTACTGACCATTTGTTGAACATTAGTTTAACTGCATATCTAAATGTGTAGTTGAATCTTTCTAACATGAATGTTGTTCAGCATCATGAATGAATGAAGAATAAACACCAACCTCTTTGTTCTTCAGTATCTTCAGTGTGTTTCATTCTGCAGGGTTCTGGATCACTCATGTTCTCACTGTCCTCTTTAATAAACTCAGTCTTTACTGGTTTCAGCTCTTCTTGATGCTCCTTTGATGGGAAAATCCCAGCATTTATTGATGCATTCCAGTGGGAGGAGCTTAACTGATGATGAATCCCAGTGTGGGAGGAGCTTCACTGATGATGAATCCCAGTGTGGGAGGAGCTGATCTGCCAAAATAAAAATATATCAGTTACAGGGTTTGTTTTATATATATAAATGATAACTGAATATAATGTAGCAAAATTATTCCAAATATGTATAATGGTAAGGAAAACAGCTCTACGCATGAAGACAAAAATAATTGTACATATCTGTAGTCAACAAATCCCCTCAGTCTGTTGACAGCAATGAAATGAGCTTTAAGTGTCAATTTACAGCAGATCTGAAGACATCAGCATAATAAATGAGGTGAAAACAGGAACTATTGACATGAAATAAAGAGTGTTTTCAGCAGTTTCTCTGTTAATATTGATGATCTTCAGACTATCAACACTCATTCAACAAGACATTCACATCATCTCACTTTATTCTGAGTGTTTGCTGTTAGAAACTGATTATTAGAGTCAGGATATATGAGAAAATCCTATAAACTACTTTAATTAAAGACAATACTGTTATTTCTCAAAAGATGACGTGGATAAAAAACAAATAACACAAAAACAAACACTAATGACACATCTTCATCAACTGCTGCTAAATAACTACAGGTGCTGGTCATACAATTAGAATATCATCAAAAAGTGAAACTTGTATATTATATTCATTCATTACACACAGCCTGATATATTTCAAATGTTTATTTCTTTTAATTTTGATGATTATAACTGACAACTAAGGAAAGTCCCAAATTCAGTATCTCAGAAAATTAGAATATTGTGAAAAGGTTCAATATTGAAGACACCTGGTGCCACACTCTAATCAGCTAATTAACTCAAAACATCTGCAAAGGCCTTTAAATGGTCTCTCAGTCTAGTTCTGTAGGCTACACAATCATGGGGAAGACAGCTGACTTGACCGTTGTCCAAAAGACGATCTTACACCCACACCTTACACAAGGAGGGCGAGACATAAAAGTTCACTGCAAAAGAGGCTGGCTGTTCACAGAGCTCTGTGTCCAAGCACATTAATAGAGAGGCGAAGGGAAGGAAAAGATGTGGTAGAAAAAAGTGTACAAGCAATAGGGATAACTGCACCCTGGAGAGGATTGTGAAACAAAACCCATTCAAAAATGTGGGGGAGATTCACAAAGAGTGGACTGCAGCTGGAGTCAGTGCTTCAAGAACCACTACGCACAGATGTATGCAAGACATGGGTTTCAGCTGTCGCATTCCTTGTGTCAAGCCACTCTTGAACAACAGACAGCACCAGAAGCGGCTAAAGACAAAAGGGACTGGACTGCTGCTGAGTGGTCCAAAGTTATGTTCTCTGATGAAGAGGAAGATGCGATATGCCAGACCCAACAATGCAGAAGATCTGAAGGCCACTATCAGAGCAACCTGGGCTCTCATAACACCTGAGCAGTGCCACAGACTGATGGACTCCATGCCACGCCGCATCGCTGCAGTAATTCAGGCAAAAGGAGCCCCAACTAAGTATTGAGTACTGTACATGCTCATACTTTTCATGTTCATACTTTTCAGTTGGTCAAGATTTCTAAAAATCCTTTCTTTGTATTGGTCTTAAGTAATTTTCTAATTTTCTGAGATACTGAATTTGGGACTTTCCTTAGTTGTCAGTTATAATCAAAATCAAAATTAAAAGAAATAAACATTTGAAATATATCAGTCTGTGTGTAATAATGAATGAATATAATATACAAGTTTCACTTTTTGAATGGAATTAGTGAAATAAATAAACTTTTTGATGATATTCTAATTATATGACCAGCACCTGTATGATTTGACGATAACCATGAAACATGGTTTGATTTTATGATAACATTCATTGTAAGAAAGTAATTTAGATCTTTAACATGTAACAGTTTTATGTGCAGAAACTGAAAACTCTCCCCGTCTCAGACTCACAAATCCTGCTGGAAAGATCTCACTTAGAGAAAAACTCGGAGATTTTAGATTTCTACTTAAACTATATGCAATTTTTGTAAAGCTTTCATTCACGGTATGGACATCATTGTCACTTTCTAGAGCATGTTTTTTTTATTAATATGGTCATTTATCTAAAACTATTATAAATGTTTTGCTTTTAATTAAGTATGATGTTGTTATTAAACAGTGTTTTGTTTCTGAATGAAATCGGGTGAATCAATGATTTAGTGGTGCACTCATAAAGAGAGCCATTTACTTCATTCCTGAATGAATCAGCCGTTTGAACAAATCAAATGAATGAAGGAGTTGTTGGCAATCTCAGAAGCATAGACCAGGAGACTTTGGGATCTCTTGAAGCAGAAGTTACTCTTTATTGAGAAACACGCTGTGCGTCGCTGTGGTCATCCAAAATCTAACTAAGGCAGTGTAAATTGAAGTTTATATACATTCAAGGGGGAGGGATACATAGAGTAGAGGTGGAGAAAAACTAAACAATGCATGCAAATGCAGTGCAGGAAATCAGCCCATTCCCTACATTTCCCAGCCATGATCTAATCAGCATAACTGTGTCATTCAAATGCATAGGTGCTAATCCAAACAGTCTGACAGTATTGTCCATACCTTTACATTATCATAGAGACAAAAGCACAGCTGTAACTTGAGCTTGTCATGGCTTATGGTCAGGAAGTGCATGAAGACAAAAGGTTAGTGTCTCAGACACCTGGGCTGACTGCCTTGATCTCCTTTAGAATGTCATTATCTTTACCTCAAAATGTAAAACACAATGTACATAAAGTTTTCAGTTCATATACTATTACATTGGAACTTAGATATAACATAGTACAAATTTGTAATCCCACAATTGTGACACAACTCACACTATTTGTTTTTCATCTGTCAGCGCATGTACTCGCACCATTACATTTCCTACAGCTCACCTGAAAACATTTCATGACTTTAAATTTGTTATGAAAATGGCTGTAAGGCATGCTGAATCATTTGATAATGTCTAAGTAGTAAGCATAGGTCAGCTTTTTAAGTGCCTTTTGTTAGCAGTAGAGTAAAATTGTCTTCCTTAGGATAATTTCTTTTTAAAATAATAGGACACATTCCTAATGTTAACCAAAGACAAATACCTTGTTCGGAAAGGCACAGGTAATGAATAACATTCTAGCACCTAAAGCAACATAATAGAAGAAGAAAGAAATTTATCCCCTCTCAATTTTTCCATTACCTTGTCCCATTATAGGCTCTGTAGAATGCATTGTTCATTAATATTTTCTGTTCTATGCAATATAAAAAATAGTTTTGGGTGGATAATCTATTTAACGTAATTCCTTTTATTAAGTGTTAACATCTTTATGTAAATTATTATAAATATCTTCTACACAACATTTACAATTATTACTTATTTCATATGTCTGAATATGTACATGTCATGAAATTCTATACAATAAATCATTAAGTGTTAAAATCTTCACGTAAATTTTTATAAATCTCTTCTCCACAACATTTACAATGATTACTTATTTTGTATGTCTGAATATGTACAAACTTTTTTAATTGTCCACTGCAGATAAAATTTTAGACAGTCATTGTGTTGTTGTCAACATTCTTTTAACATATTGAAGCAAAGATGTATAAATATCCAGGGGTGCACATAACTTTTTTGGTCTGGTTCTCAAGGGAGTACCTGGAGATGTTGCTTGGTACTCACACTTTACACGACACATCCTAAAAGCTGTCCTTATCACTTTCCTCCTGACTGCTCTCCTCACTATCTTCTTTTCTCTCGAACATGGTAGATGATAATAATGATTTTTTTATTTTACTAACATTAATGACAGCAAAGGCTGCTGTCACTTTAAGAAGGAAAGCACGGACCGAAAAACTGACACACATCCGGTTTCTTTCTCAACACTTCACTTATGACATAACCGAGAGAGCACTTGCCGAGACAGGTATTTTGACATAATTTTGTGTGTATGTTTCCTTTCAAGCGCAAGTAAACGCGAAAGCGGAATTAATTCGGTGTTCGAGCCGGTTCGAGCGCTGTCTGACTCTCATCATGCGCGCGTTTCGGGGGGCTGTGTGCACAGATTACAGTTCGCGAGTCCCGATTTTCGCCTCTTCTTCCGCTTTTAAAGTCGTTTGAATGTGTTAATTGGCGAGACAAAACACGTCCAAATTACAAACTTTCACTCTATGATGGTTAAATATAGCAGTTAATCCGCGAATCACATGCGTGCCGAACCGTTGGACCTTATCCGTATGGATCACGGATTAACTGCGATCCGTTGCACACCTAATAATTAAAGAACACACATATTATCATGATTGCTATCTTACCAGAGATGGAGAAAAATCCTACTCCAGTAAGTAAACGTATCCCTGTGAACCGGTACTCAAAAGCGCTTCCCTCCATGTTTTCTGGTACGCATAGTTTATTTTTTACCGCGCATGCGTACCTGCGTACCTCTAATGTGCACCCCTGTAAATATCTCTTCCATAAGAGTCAGATGGTGCAAGAGGATCAATTGTTGATTTTACAATTTCCATCGCAGCAGCAGTCAGTGGGCACTGAATTTCTGGTACGTGAACTCCTCCAGCTTCATCTACGCTGTCAAATGTCTCCCAGTCTGTTCCAAACAGCTCCAGATTCTTAAATGTATTATAGAAAACTGTTGCATTATACTTTAAGCAACAGTAACAAATAATTTGACAACACAGCAAAAGTATATAGAATTTAATAAAAATTTAAGCTGCAATTCCTCCTCATCCTGGGTTGAATTCTGCATGTGTCCCAAAACCCACAGCTGGTTAGGGGTGAGTCCACCTTCAGACCGTAATGGGTGATTATCCCAGCCTTCAGAAAAAGTATGGAGGTCGCGCTGCAGGCGTGGGATGAATACATAGTGTGTACAGAACACATGAAGAGAATCAGATAAGTCCAACAAACCATCTTCCTCAGGGCTGTGGAGAACATCATAATACAGCTGTGTTACACCAATCCAGACGTCTCGCCACAGACGTTCAATTCTAAAAGGGGAAAACAATTTTTTTTTAAATCAGTTTAGTTGGTCACACTTTACAATAAGTCACATTTGTTAAAAGGGATAGTTCACCCAAAAATAAAAATTGTCACTATTTACACACACTCAAGTTGTTCCATGTGCTGCATAACCAATGAGGTTAATTCTCATTACATTCTGTCATCAAAATCTTACTTTGTTTTCTGAAGATAAAAGTCGTACATGATTGGAACGACATGAAGGGGAGTAATTAGACAATTTTCATTTTGGAGTGAACTATCCCTTTAATGTATTAAATAACATGAACTAACATTGAGCGATACAGTTAATGTTAGTTTAAAATACAGTCGCTCCTTGTTCATATTAGTCCACCTTACATTGTTAACAAATACAACTTTATATTTTAATGTGTAAGTAAATGTTGAAATGAACAATGATAAATGATTAATAAATGCTAAAGAGATAATTACTTGAATATGAAGAATGAACTAGTATTAACTAATGAAACCCTTAAACCTGTAAGATTTTTTTTTTTTGTACAGTGGAACATCAAAGGGGATGTCAGGCAGAAAGTTAACAAATCACTTTTTTCTGCTAACATTCTGCTTTGGTTTTCCACAAAATAAAGTCGTACAGGTTTAAAATACAAGGGTGAGTAAATGTCAAATGTAGTTTTAGGCTAAATTATTCATAAGTTCTGTAACTTGAATGTTTATTATATAGTTTTCATAAATCCAAATTTACAGCAATGAGATGTTTCATTTCTTACCTTTGATTATGTGCGCTTTTGCCAGTGATAAAGCTCCCTCTTCCTGTGCCTTTCACTCTGAACATGGTTTCTGCAACTCTCACATTTTCCACACCTTCATCACCCCTAACCCTAAATAAATACAACATTTAAAACAAAAAAAACATGAGAAGAAAACATGAACAAACACTGAACATTAACAGACACTCCACATATAAAGACGGGTAACTGGGAGAAAATGTGGAAAAACCTGCAACCTGCCTTTAAGAGACTTTGACACTACTAAAAATAGAAACAAGGATTGGGGAGCAGCAAAACTAGTTTAAACAACTTACCTTGAAGGCCAGCCATGGTTCTGCACAGACTTAAGAACGAATGTAAGGGCATTGCTCGAGCAATTGTTAGATGCTGGTTCCAGGTACATGATCTATATAAAGACAAAGATAAGGCATATACAAATATGTATTACAAAAAAATGAAACGAAGAAAAAAAATGCAGAACTACGAGACTAGACTACCTGTTATTAGTATTTTGTCATTTTAAAATTAACCTACCTTTCGCGAGTACCCATCTATCCTCCCGAATATGACAATGTTGTACCTAAAAAGAAAAAAAGGTTGAATTTTTTTTTTTTGATTGCATAATATTAGTTATTAGATTTCCTTAAACATAAAATAACTCTACAATTACCTTATGAGTTTGTGATTGGTGTCAATATGGACCAAAGACAAAGGTTGTTGTACGAAATATGTCCTCCTGACAATGCACCCCAGCTGTGTCATCCTTTCTAAAATGCCAGGAGCATCAACTCCATTGAACTCTGTGTCCCTCTGCTTGCAGGCAACCTTTTACCATCCCATATCCTGCATTTGGTACTCTTCTTTTGATGGCCACAATGACATTGTCCAATTCCTGGTCAGTAAGGGTACTATAAGTATTTTTTGTAGAAAGTCCTAATTCACGCATTCGGAGGAAGATGGTTGACTGGCTGACTTCTAAATTATTTGCAATGCAAGAAATGGGTAAAGACATGTCAATGAGTCGGGACAGCAGTTCTTCAGAAACAATGTACTTAGGCCGGCCTCGTCCACCAGCAGATTCTGTTATTAGAATTGGGGAGGCCTCTTGTTCAAGCGCTGCATGAACTTTTCTTTGTAGAGTCATAAAGGGTCTCCAAAATGTCATGAGGCACCTCAAAAATTGTGGAGGCAGATATCAAAATAAAGACTTCCTGATTTAGGATGTGGTGAAAATAGTCAAGGTCCAGCTGATGCCCATTTATAACAGTATTTACTGTTGACCTGAGGCGTTCTAATGTTTGTGTAATCAGTGGTTCCTGTGAAAGACGGATAAGAATTCAATATGTTAAAATATTACTGTCCGAGACCCTGGAGACTGCAGAGTACAGTGAAACTGTTTAAAAGCTTTGTTTAAAAGGTGTGCTATAAATAACTAATCCTCATAAACTGCTGTTTAACACTTTAAACAATAGAGCCTTGAACCTGGAAACAGTATTGTTTACGTCACTATTGGATCACTTGAGCTACACTGACCCAATGATAAACAATGAAAACTTAAACAATAAATTACATGCTATAGTTATTGGGCATGAGACGCATTGATTATGTTTAAAGCATCATTTTATTAAGCAAAATTAAGTGCAACTCTGCCAAGTGACGAAATCTGACATTAAAAACAGCAAAAAAATTAAAAACAGATTTGCCTGTTCTTCTGAGGTCTTTTAACCTGTTAGTCAGCACCCCCACTTTTAGAAAATCCCCAAAAATGACATACCCAAACTAAAACAGATATAGTTCATGAACCCTTTGCACTAAAAGCATAAGTAAGGTCTTATTTGAAAGCAGACACTTTACAGTTTATTGTAAATTCATAATTAATTATTGTCACAATGAAGAAAATAGTTAAAAATAGCTTCAAAGTTTTGAAAAGTTATTAGAAATTTATTTTTATGAAATATCTTTATGGAAATAAAAGTGAAGTTGGCCTAGTTTTAGCAATCTAGAAATGCACTGCAGCTAAAGCCACATGTCTGACCATGTTACATTTCAAATCTGAAGATGATACAACTCTGAGTTTTATTACATGTTTTTTAAGACCATGTCATGTGATTTTATTTTGAAAAGACTAAAATGTTAACTGATGTTTATTGTCATCTATTCAAGTGTATGGTCAATATTCTTTTGTGGTGCTAAGTGCCCCATTCAGTTTCAGTCTCCCCTGAACACATTCACACCTCTCCAACCTGCTTATGGCTCTAATTATTCTTTTCTTTTGTCTTTATTATAATTAGACTGACGATGTCCTATTCAAGATTTAATCCCTAATTTCTTTCACCAAACTTCTCAATTCACCTTCTTTGAAACTGTATCTAATGCCCTTCTTGAAAAAAAGAAAACAAAAATCGGTGAGCTGTACAATTCAATATTATTTATTTGCATTAGCTCAGAACAGGTGCATCTTTGGGCTCGTTACCATGTTAGCTTAGCACACCAACAAAACATGATAATTTATAAGATTAAAACCACATTTTTGCTACAAACGTACAAGTCGAGTGTTTTAAATAACCTTCTGTAATGTGATGTGGCTTCGGATCAAAAATCAGACAGAAAATATATCATTTTAGGCTATTCTGCACAATGGGAAAAGCTATCTCGATTAGCATTGCATTATAAATATAATCTACTATTACGAATACCTGACATGGCATGAAGAACACAGATAAACCACATATCGTCACAATCGTGTATTTATTACTTTCAAAAGTGTCGATTTACACATAATATACCAAATAACAACATAGGATAATATAGCATAGCATAACGATGTAGGGAAGCCTGGAAGGTCACATGATTTTTCCTTCTTCGAGCCATAATTCTTGGACTAAGTGTGTACAGAGCGCCCTCCGGCTGCAGGTATGAGTTGAAAATACAGTAGATCAGTGTATACAGCGTTAATATGAGGACAACGGCCCGTTTTGGGTTAAAATTGGATAAATATTACTTATGGCGGCATTATAATGCCAATAATAGAGTGCCTCAGGGATGATGCGTTTTTGTAGGCAAAACCCGGAAGCGAGTTAGCATTTTAGAACTTCCGGTTCCAACGGTGTAAAGTCAATGGGTTTTTTGAATGGGTTTTTGCTAAATCGCCTGAAATAAGGTCTGTGGTTAACAAAGCCTCTAAATACTTTCACGTTTTGATCTATGACATAAAACACACCAGTTATAACCCACTTGTGATTTTTTAAACTTTTACTGTGTCTTAAAATCGGCGGTTGCTAACAAGTTGCTAAAAGGGACTACTTCCTTTGGCGGGGACTTTAGACGTCATCATTAAAAACGGGACATTTGGACAGCATTTCTCATGAAAAAGTGGATAAGTATTCATACACAGCGCAGATCATAATCAGCGAGCATGTTTGTAAATAAAGTTGTTTTTTAAATAAAGTTTGAGGACGCTTGGTGGTGACGACGTTGATCCGCAACCATGGTGTGCTGTAGTCCGTTTATAGCCTACTGTTAGCCTTTTATATCTGACGACTTTATTTAGGCTTCAAAATCTATAAATATTGTGTTAACTTGTAAAGATTATATTGATAGACACAACTTGTAAGTGTCATAACCCTTTGTTAAACACAGAGCTTATTTTCTGCGATTTTCCAAAAGTCTATGGGAAAAATGCATAGGCTTTCAACCGAGGGAACCCGTGCGCCGTTAACTTCCGGGTTGGCCTACAAAAACGCGTCATCCCTGGGGCACTCTAGAGTAACCTAGGTTACACAAGCTTACATACAAACTGTCCTCTCTCTCGCTCATTTGCAATGCTGAAACATTTAATTCATTCTAGTGAAATCAGTCATCCTAGACCCTCCTTTTTTGCTCATATGAAGTGTTGAAATGTTTGATTCAGTCTATTGAATTAGTCATCCCAAAGGACCCTGTTTTTTGAAAAATTTGAAAATTCTGCTTCATTCTAGTGAATCAGTTCAACCTAAACTGTTTTAACCTCAAAAAGTTTTTTTTTTTTTTTGTTCGGGCGCCAGACAGTAAAAACTGTCAAATATTTCCCAGATAGCTCAAAAGCCACCAGTTACAATAAACAAAAACTCAAATTCTCAAGTTCATTCCATTTAATTACAAAAAAGGGAGGGGAAAAAGAAAAAAAAATTACATCAACAGAGTAACAAATTGAAAAAAAAACAACAACAACAACAACACCACCGCTCATGAGTCCAGTAGTAAAGAAACAACTTGAATACAAGGTCAACTTTCGAATAACTGGTGACTGGCTGTCCAGATAAATGGGTCCATTAAGTAGAGGTTTTTTTTCTCTCACTCACAAATCATACGATATGGCAGTACAATGAAAGTTCCAAAAACGTGCCAGATAAATGCGTTTCTTTCCACATCCGCATGCCCAAATCAGGTTTGAGCAGATTTCACATAGACATCATATAAGTAAACGCCCTATTGGCTGCTGGGCGCTGAGATTTGCGGCCGCCATTTTAGACCGGTCGTACTCCTAAGCTGCGTCCAAATTCGCCTACTTATACTACGTCCTAAAAGTATGTACTGTTTTTGTAAAGAAAAAGTACATACTTTTGAGTGTGTAGCAGAAGAGTATGAAAGCTTTGGGACATACTACCTCGTCATAACTGCATCTTTAACGGACGTTCTTTCGCTTATTTACGCAACCTGTAACTGTTTAAACTACCCTGTCAATCATCTTGTCACAGTTAAAATCATCCACATTGAATTACATTTATTTTCCTACCTTTCGGAGAGAAATGTAGTCGCACGTTGATCTGCCAGTCATGGGTCTTTCATGCAGAGAACTCTCCTCATCTTTGCATAATGATGCATTTAAAAGTTAATGACCAAACGCATCGTTATAAAAGTTCACAATGCTGTTGCAGATGAAATATAATGTGGATAACATTTAATAAATATCTTTTTGTCAGGTTATATTGATTATTAATTATTCAAGCCCCTTAATCTTAACCGCTCTGCTTAACCGTCGGACCCAGTGCCTGCCCTAGCCTCTTTGGCGCCCTAGGCAAGATTTTTTTTGCCGCCCCCTTATATTGTGATTTATCCAAAGGGGCGAATCTACAAAATTATTTATAGGGTGGCAAAGGGGTGGCAACACCAAAGCAAGCGCTCATGTATAGTTTTTGGAGATTTAGAGCCTCACATACACAATTGTGTTCACAAACATTGCATTACCAGATAGTATCTATATACTGTATGAAATTAATAAATAACAAAATTTCAATATCCATCATGGCACCAAGTAAACACTATATGAAAAACTTCTAAATGAGTCTGAGCTTGTATCACTAAAGGAGATGAGCAGTTTTATTAATATTACACAGGCTACTTCGATGGTATAAATCACATTTTAGTGCAAGTTAAAGAGCAACAAAACAATTTTTGAGTTTCTGTTATTAGCAGAGGTAGGAATATCTGTGTGTTCACCCAGAACACCCTATCAATCACATACTCTAGCAACACATCAGCAACTGCATAGCAAGAGCCTAGCAACCACCCAGAATCTCCTAGCAACCACCTAACAACACTTTAGCAATCACCCAGAACATCTATATTCTGGCCTAACTGACCAAAGTTTTTACATTTTTTTTAAACAAGACTTGAAGTTGGGTTTATGACAAGCCAACATAAATTTGTCCTTCAAACTTTTCAGTCTCTATTGTTTTTCTTGATTGCTAACGCACAATTCATGAAACAATTCAACATTTTCTCACAACTAAACACAATATCAAAACTATACACCAACTTGCACAAACGTCCAGGTCAAAATAAAATGTTCTAGTCAAAAACTTATTCTTGTCTGACAAAATCAAACTTTGGCATCAGATGACACACAAAACATAACAAATACACAGACTACTGCACTGCCCAGTGAACACTAGTGAGATCAATTCATATAACATGGTTAACAAAAATACCTCTTTTTCATTTTACTATTATAAATTTATCTTGCAGTAGATGAAAAGCATGAGAAAAATAAGTATGAACTTGGTATGAACACAATACAGTATACTGTCAATTGCAGTAAAAGTAAATTCAGCATCCTCTGCACATTTGGCTAAATTTCATTACAGTATATACAGTACTATAGCAGTGTATTGGTCTTCTGACACAAGACTATATACCTAGGCAATCATTTCTCAGCGCTGCAAAAAATACAGTATACATATAACAAATGGCTAAGAAAACTGACAATCACAACATTGAGGGTGTAAAACGTGACATTTCCCTCATCTAAAGTAGCATACTGGTACTGTGAAAGTTTAAAACCCCTGTAAATTATTCATTCAGCTCTCTCAGATTTTGACTGGTGTGTCATCAGTTTTGCTACCTAATGTTGTCATTGTTAAACGTTTTGAGAAATGTGTCTTTGTTTTGATAACTTAACGAATGGTTTGGGAAACTGGGCCAACTGAATCACTTCTAATGTGTTAGCAATCGAGAAAAGCTAAAATACGTTTAGATTCTTACCCTAACTCTACTGCCTACAAACAAGGGACGTCCCCCGAACGTTGTGAACGTCCGTTAAGGTCCGCTTTGTAACGTTCGCTGACGGATGTTCTGAGGACATTCAAGTCCTTGCCAGTTTGCGAAAGTACTGACGTCCCTCATCTGATATTTCCATAACAACACTTGCAAAAACCAGTCGCCCATGCATTGCCTTTTATCAACAGACCTGACACCTTGCAACTCAGACAAAGGACAAATGGTAACACTTTAGAATACTGATCCTTCGTTAATGAATAACTACACAGGAACAAATGAGTAATACCATATTAACAACATAGTAACTACTAATAACTAACAAGAAACTTTGATTAACTAATTAGTAAGTAATAGCGCTCAGATGAAAGTGGTAGTTATCTATTAGCTAATTAATAACTACTGTTTTTTTTATTGCTTCCTAGAGAACTACTGAAAAAGTTTCATAATTCATGCAAAACTAATCAATAACTAATGCAGGACAAATGACTAGCACTACATTAACATTTTAACTACTACTGTAAATGAATACACAAGGTTGCTTACATTGTCAATATGTAATAGCAGACTTATGGTTTGGTAAAACTGTCAATAATAAGTCTATACTGTCTCCTAGAGAACTATTTATCAACTGAATAATTTTAAAGAAATGGATTTTAAAATGCAGTTGTCGGGATCTTACTTGTCATGTGGCCAATTTTGCAGCATACCTCTGGACTGTCATTGAATCACTAGAGAGTTGTGTACTGGAACATGTTAAGTCATCAGCCATCCAAATGCTATGAATAATATCAGTATTCTAAAGTGAAGAATGTTACTTCAGGTGTTACTACATGCTTATAAAGGGGTTAATAATTATTTGGATCAGTATTCTAAAGTGAAGATCATGGTAACTAACTAGTAATGACTCAGGTGTTACTACATACTTATAAAGGGGTTATCTAAAAATATACAAAATTTCACCAAAAATCTCAAACATGATTTTAGTGTTTGGTTGCACAAATCATGACTGGAAATTGCTTTAAACATGAGGCATGAAACAAGTAACTTTTATAAACATTTATACATTTTATAATTATTTATTAAGCGTCTAGTACCATTTTCATTTAATGTGACAGCCTCACATAAACATTAAACCATGTAATGCCTGAACTAGGGAAATTTTTTTTTATTTTTTTTGCCTTCTAGAAATTAATTGCTGAAATGCCTTCTAATGTCTTTCAGAAGATGACCTAGAGGGCCATCTTTGTGCTTGTATCCCAGCCAGTAAGTCCACTCACTAAAAGACAAATGTTCTTTTAGAAGCTTCTCTGTCCTATTTCCCCTCAGGCGCCAAATTTGGCTTTTGTAGGTTAACCAAGCTCTTTCATTATTTTGCGTGTGTCCACCATGGTTTGGATCAACAAACCATCTGCTGTGGTTTACTGAGTAGTGAGTGTAGCCAAGACTTGATAGAGCTCTGTAGGGTCTCCACTCATCGCTTAAAATGGTAGACCCTCGGCGAACATGTCTTCTAATAATAGGAAGCAGGTAATTTCTGGAGCGCCGTTCTATGACCCTTTATGGCAAGCATGCCAAAGACCCACTTCTTTCTCCTCCATGTCTGACCAGCTCTTCCTTGTCCATACTACAATTACAAAAACAACTTTAATAACTTCACATCAACAAAACAAAACAATGGCATTGACATATATTAGGTTATGCTACTGTAAATTGCTTTTAGTTAAAACAGCTCAAACATGCATTTTAGTAGAACTAGGCTTAAACCTTGTCTGTGAAACGGAGGTAAAAGAGCAAAAAAAAAAAAAAAAAAGTAAACGAATACAAGTCGACTTACAGCAGCAGTATTGTTTAATCGACTAGTCGAATAATCTTGCACATCTCTAGTATAAGAATTAGTCTATGTTAACCAATGTAGTTAACTAATGTTAATGCCTTCATTCTGTATTTGTGGTTCTACAGCTCAGAGGTTTGTTTTCGAAAACCATCATTAGCCAACTATGGTTGGACATTTCAACATTACCAACACTGGAACTGTGTTTTTGGGAAACACCAACTTTGAACTAAGACTTTGTGTGGTTGGAATTTAAGCTTCCAACCTGTGGTTAGAATTTATTGTTAATATGATGAGTAGACTCAAATGTATAATGCTCTTGAGCAAAATAAATGAGATAAAGTATAGTACCTTTTGAGTGTCATATTTAGATTTATTAGCACCAATGCACTATTCATGATGGCTGATTCTGATTGCCAATTTAGTACTGGGGTGAGTGGGGCACAATAATGTGGGGCACACACATGGTTCAAAACTTTCCACAAATGCCAGTATGACAAAACTTAGTGTATTTACCAGTTGCCATATCACTATATATGTATAAAAAAAAATTAAAAAAAAACCTTTAAAAATTTTTGGAAGATATTTTTAAAAAATATATTTAACCACAGCAAAAGTAAATTTCTAACTGAAATTATTTTTTCTTCTCAGTTTTTAGTGTTTAAATAAAACGAGACAAATCTGCTTTTATTTAAATCTTTAATCTGTTATTTAGCCATTTATATAGTTATTTAATTCTGATCAAACCAGAAGAAGACAGTCCAGTTGTGCAGAAAGGGCACGTTGTAACACTGCATTACAATGTGCCCCTATTAGAACTATGCTATTCTACATAATTTACGTTAACAACTTTCATTAATTATATTGAGAAGAAGGTAAATAAAGAGTCAATGTTCAGAAATGATGAATTATTGGTATGAACTATACTCTATAGTAAAGTCTCAACTATCTAAAGTCTCTATAGCAGCACTTCTCAAAGTCCGGACTCCGGTCCGGATCCGGACCCGGAGGGGATTCAATCCGGACCCGCCTCCATTTCGTATTTCAACAGCAGTAATTGTGTGTAAGGGATTAAAAGTCTGGATTTCCTACTTTGATAAACGCATGTCAAAATCATTTGTTTAGTGTTTTATGTCTTTTTGGAGATGGTCCGAAATTAAAGCGAAGGCAAGATATTTAAAGTTTTCCTCCGTGTTTCAGTTGCCATGACATCCAGTGAGCATATAGGCTACTTTTGATGTAATTGGGCGCGAGTTGCGCGACGCGACACTTCACGCGCAGTAAGCGTTTGAATGGGTGTGGAGCAGTGGTTCTCAACCTGCGGCCCGTCACAAATGTAAATCCGGCCCGAGATATGCCGACCACAATAATAATAATAATAATAAAAAAAAATTAGCATACAATTTATTTTTGTTTTAAAATTTAAATAAAGTGAATTAACAAAAATATAAATGAGCTATAATGCTTTATTTGTCATATAAAATAATTTTGGTGAGTATTTATTATTTTCAGACATCAGGCAATGTAGGCTAATGATGCAATCACTCAGTTAACGAAACAAACACAAGTGCGCGCTTAGGAAGAATTCAAACAGTAGCCATTAATTTTGTAAATTTAAGCCTCAAAATGGTCAAATTTGTTATTAAAGGAAAAAAAACTAAATGTGGAAGATAAATGAAGGAACACAAGCAAACAAGAAGAGTCGCAGCATCAGCAGTAAAGGTAAGAAGAATGGAAGAATCAGTTTGCTGTTAATGAGCGAGATGGGCAGCCTTCCTGTTTGCTCTGTAGTAAAGTAGCCTACTTGATAAGCAAAACCTACAATTTCAAAAGAATGAACTGTGAATTCGATGTGTTTGATTGATGTATTTTAAATCAGTAAAAATAACCGCATCAGCGCACCCGCGGCTGGATGAGCCCAACTCGGCCGCGCGCTATAGCGGATCCGATGCTGCGCGAGGGATTGCGACATGACAGAAAGCTTGATATCGTCAGATTGTAATTAGCCTACAGTGCACTCATTGTTGTTTGTAAAAAGAGCTGAGTAATATTTGCTTATTAAGGCGTTTATGTGATTGTTTGATGACTATTGCGATGATGTTGAAGAGAGTCATAAAGTCATACAGAATTAAATAGCAACTTAAAGTGATTGTATATACAGTTTGTGTGTTCATTGAGCATTACTGATTATTATTGTGAAGCTAATGTCAGTAAGTTAGTTTTTATTTGTTATTTATTGTGTGCAACATCTAAGTATAATAATAGTATTATCTGCTAATACCATAACATTAAATCTGATTGGTTTGCATTGGTGACGTCATATGTAAATTATATGCGGACCGTGAGACTTGCACTTGGACCATTGTGCGGCCCACTGGGAAAAAAGTTTGAGAACCACTGGTATAGAGGGTCACCATGGTCCAATATTTTTTTTTTTCTTTAATGAAAAACATGGTAAGTTTTGCTGAATCTAAGTTTAAATAAAAACTATTGGATTTGTCAATGAAATATGTCTCTTCATTAGTGATGTTGTTACATTTTATTTATTTTAATGGCCTTGAAAACAAATGCATTCAACTTTGGGAAAATGTGTTAAACTGTATTTAAATAGTAGCACAACTGTATTGTGTGAGATTATGTAATTCAAAGTACAGTAGTCAACATTTGAAGTGGATCAAAAAAGTTAGGACAACATTGATTAAAGGTTTTGATCCGCTTCAAATGTTGACTATTATACAAAGTATAAGTAATAACAAAGTGTATTGTTATTGACTGCAAAGTGTGTAATGTTTAATATTTGGAATAAGCCAAAGGTACTGAGCATACAGTATATACTATTACCTGTAAAATAATATATTCAGTGTATATTGCTTGTGTTTTCTGAGGACACTCGTAATTATTTTGTAATGTACTTAAATCACAAATAAAGTGTACTTATAACACAAAGTGTACTCATAACAGAAATAAAGTATACTTATAACAGAAATAAAGTATATTTATAATGCAACTTATAGCTATTGTAACAAAAAATATATACTTATAACACAAATAAAGTATACTTATAACACAAATTAAGTACACTTTAATATCACTAATCAAGCATGTAATTAGTCCCTACACAGACATATACTTAAAGTGTACTAAATATACTTGAAGTTGTTCCAATTTAGCACACATAAGTATACATAATCACATTATGAAATAAATGTTTTTCTCCAAAACACATTGGCCACAATTATTGGCACCCTTTTATTCAAAACTTTTTGCAACCTCCTTTTGCCAAGATAACAGCTCTGAGTCTTCTTCTATAATGCCTGATGAGTTTGGAGAACACCTGACAAGAGATCAGAGACCATTCCTTCATGCAGAATCTCTCCAGATCCTTCAGATTCCAGCTCCATGTTGGTGCTTCTTCTCTTCAGTTCACTCCACTCATTTTCTTTAGGGTTCAGGTCAGGGGACTGGGACGGCCATGGCAGAAGCTTCATTTTGTGCTCAGTGACACATTTTTGTGTTGGTTTTGATGTTTGTTTTGGATCATTGTCCTGATGGAAGATCCACGGCCCATTATTGGATTTCTAGCAGAAGCGGTCAGGTTTTGATTTTTTATCTGTTGGTATTTGCTAGAATCCATGAAGCCATGTATCTGAACAAGTTGTCCAGGACCTCCAGCAGAAAAATAGGCTCACAACATTAAAGATCCATTAGTATATTTAACCGTGGGCATGGGGTACTTTTTATCCATGTGCCAAAAAGCTCTTGTTTTAGTGTCATCTGACCATAGAAGCCGGTCCCGTTTGAAGTTCCAGTCTTGTCTGACAACTGAATATGCTGGAGATTGTTTCTGGATGAGCGCAGAGGATTTTTCTTGAAACCCTCCTGAACATCTTGTGGGGATGTAGGTGCTGTTTGATCATTTTTTTAGGCTTTCTGAGACTCAAGACTCAACTAATTTCTGCAATTCTCCAGCTGTGATCCTTGGAGAGTCTTTGTCCACCCAAACTTTCCTCCTCACTTCACATTAGGACGATTGAGACACACTGATTGGAACTTCTTAATTATTGCCCTGATGGTGGAAATGGGGATTTTCAATGCTTTAGCTATTTTCTTACAGCCACTTTCTATTTTGTGAAGCTCGACAATCTTTTGCTGCAAATCAGAACTATATTCTTTGTTTTTTCTCATTGTGATGAATGATTAAGGGAATTTGGCCTTTGTGTTTCCTCATGTTTGTACTCCTGTGGAACAGGAAGTCCTGGCTGGACAATTTCATGCTCCTAGTCACCCTGGTGTGCTAAAAATTTTTAAATATGAATGGGAATATACTTCAGAGATATTTTACTCATAAGAATTTCTAGGGGTGCCAATAATTGTGACCAACATGATTTGGAGAAAAAAAAAAATTTCATAATGTGATTTTCCCTCCACTTTTAATGGTTTTACTTCGATGAAAGGTTATAATAGTCAGAATATGGATGACTGCTTTTTATATAGTGACGTGACATACAGCGCGTGCCCACAGTATGTTGACAAGTGAGTGAAGTTAATTTTTCTGAGAGAAGAATTTATTTTTCCGAGGTGACAACGAATAAATGGCTTTTATAAAAATGTATAAAGTTAACTTTGGAAAGACACAAAACCTTTTTTTATTGTTATGTTTTTACGTTAGTGCTGGTGGCCGTTAGAGTTGCCATGGCAACCGGGAAAACATTCAAGCTGCTGGAGAGGACAGCGTCAACGTTTCTCCGTGTTTCTCGTCAGTTTTATAGCAATAAAGTTCAACAACTGCGTCAGATTGGTTAAGTAACATTACCCACAGTCTACTTTAAGTACTTTTGTTAATATTTTTACCTCTGTGATTATATGGTATCTTTCCTTGATCGTCTGAAATATATGTTAGCAAAATGTTATGCTAGCATAGCATATGTTTTTAATAATACTGAGTGCAAAACGTCTCGAATTTTATTTTATGTTTCGCTGTAGGCTATATGTTTTATTTTATTATTTTTATTTAGAGTTTTGATCATGTTCTGTGTGTTTTTCACAATAAATGAATTTAATTCATTTTGAGGTCTGCATTCATCATTCACAGCTGTTGGAATAGCCTTTAAATTAGTTTGGGAAAATGAGGACATAAATTAGGTTAAACTACTGCATGTCCGCCCATAGAAAAACAAATAAATATAAAAGTTACCAACTGATTACCAGCACACAACTATTGATACACAACGTTGCCACGACGTCGCAGTTACTAACTGGCAACGTCACAAAGTTACCTTGTGGCAACGTACCCGGGAATTTCACTTTTCCGGTTGCCACAACATAACTAGTTACGTCGCCACAACGAAAGTCTGGTCACCAAATTACGTTGCAGTTACGTAACAGTCACGTATTTTGGTTAGCTGGGGTATATATTACGTTCCTGTTCAGTCGTTACACATTTTTTTAATTTGTTGTTTTTCTAGTTCATTATTAGTCGGCTTTAAGTTTGTTTGTAGTTTGTCTTCAGTTCGGCGAGTTGTTGGTAAGTATATGTATACAGTATTAATCAGCCTTTTGATATCTTGAAGTTTGATTACATTCGAAATAAGTATTATTATACATGTATACACAGACAATAAATAATCACCAACACAAACGTCGTAATTAAAACAAAATGCCTACAAGTTTTTATAGGCGCGTTTTTTCCGTTCCTCACAAAACAGCTGTGACTGACAACATCCGCGGGGGGCGGGGGAAAGGGGCGGGAAAATCTAAAGTGTTGCTTTGCTCAATACTGATTGGTTAGACCATACGTGTCCAAACTCGGTCCTTGAAGGCCGCTGTCCTGCAGAGTTTAGCTCCAATTTGCCTCAACACAGCTACTTCAAGTGTGTTTAATTGTGGCTGGAGCTCAGCGCAGAGAAAAGTAACGTGTAAAAAATTGAAGTGCTGCTCTACTTAACACTTGTGCCGAATGCAAAAATCGCCATTTTATGCCATCAAACAGAGCACTTTAAGTATTTGGTGTCCGAAACCATAGCGGACGTTATCGAGTGTACTCACATTTTTCACAGACGGATTAAGTTACACAAGCACTAAACATATGATGGTCATTATGCAAGACCCACTATTTATTAACATGCACAGCTAACAGGTCGTGTTAAACATGATTAACGTTACCTTCGTGAGTGACGATGACACCCTGGGACAGACCAAGGCCGTTTCCAGCTTGAATTCAGACGCGCTTCGGTGAATCACAGAAGGAGCCTGTACGTATGGCAAGCCGTATTAACATTTAACAGCTAGACTGGATATGCGTTGCGGATATCTGTATTTCAGTTTTGCCTCGTCGAAAAGAACGTTTCGGATATCCGCAACTACGTTCTTCCTATCCATAATTGTCATTTCAGATATCCACAAAGACATTCTTCCTAGGACAAATGACATCACTTTTGCCATTCATTTGTATGGGGTTTATCATTACAGATATCTACAATTCAGTTGCAGATATCCACTATGTGAATTACGGATATCTGTAACTGGATTGTAGATATCTGTAATTCCAGTTTGAGATATCTGCAATTTGATTCTGACTAGTCACAACTCCAGTTCAAGATATCTTTAATTCAACTCAATTCAAGATATCTACATGTTCCTTTTCAGATATCTCAAATTAAGTTTTGACTAGGCGAAATGACGTTGTAGATATCTGTAACCGGAATTACGACTAGTCAAAATGGCATTGTAGATATCTCAAACTGGAGTTAGGGATAGTCATAATTTAATTGTAGATATCTATTATCAAGTTATGGATATCTTGAAATGAATTTTGATTAGAGATATCTGAAATTTGAGATATCTGTAACTTTCATTCCGCCTAGTCAAAATGTAATTGCAGATATCTCGAATTAGAGTTTTGACTAGGCGAAATGACGTTGCAGATATCTTTATGCAAATTAGGCCGGCACTTTTAGGCGGGAGCTGAGCGTGTTGTTGTTCTAATCATTCAAATCGCACCTGTTAACTCGCAATTAGCACTGATTGGCACCATGCCATAATCACTAGTCATAATGACGTTTGAGATATCTTTAACCTTCATTCTGCCTAGGCAAAACTGAATTACGGATATCTGCAATTGTCATTTAAGATGTGTGACGAGTTGAATGTCGTTTTCAATGACGTCATTGCAGATATCCGTAATTCAGTTTTGCCTAGTCGAAACCGCATTACAGATATCTCTTTCTGTCGTTTCGACTAGTCACAATTACGTTACAGATATCTCGAATGACAATTCCGACTATCCAAAATGTAATTCCGACTAGTCAGAAAGACGTCGGTGATATCTACAACGTTAATTCCGGATAGTCGAACTTAACTTTTAAATGTTAAAAAGGCTTTCCATATGTACGAGAATGGCAGTGCAACACCATAGACTGTAAAAAAATATGGACGTAGCGTCCGTGACGTCACCCATAGAGTTCTGAACAGCAGTTTTTACGCCTAAATGAGGCCGCGGCCATCTTAGCTGCGCGTCACAGCACGTCACTCCCGGATAACTGAAAATGGGCAAAGAGGCGGGGAGGTGGTTTGAGTTGATGTGACGGTTGCTGAAACCACGCCTGCCTAGCTCGACGTGACTATGTTAGCAGCAAAGGAGCTAACGTTATATATCTAAATAAGATACGATCAAAAATATTAATGAAGATAAGTTTTATCATCAGAACGTTCTAAAGGTTTACTGTCAATCTACGGTGTTTTTTAAGATATAGATGCTCCAACACCAGTAGTGTTGGTTGTGCAAATAACAACATGGAAAATCAAATGGGACTTCATACCTTTATAATGAAATAGAGATCGCGAGATGAATCCAATCCGTGGCACTTGGGTAAAATATGAATGTCCATTGCAAAACAAAAAAACATGTCACATTTCTTCTGAATGATCTGCTCTCTGTCGTCGTTCTTCAATAAAGGATGAGCAGCGATCGTATCTAACAAACAAATGAGCCTGTGTCCAAAGTATATTTTTTTCAAAATAGTGCAGCAGTTTTAGTTATAATATCCAAGCAGTGCTGTCGGATTTTGATATCCTCCCGCCATTGTCATTGCAGTATAAATCTCACAACCAAAACTTTCAGCCAATGCCACGATCCAACAACGTGTGTTCTGTGTCTCTTCCGCATGCATGCACATCTACACAGACACACATCAGTCTCGAATATTATGCAGCAAGCCATATTTTATAATTGTATAAAATAATCGAGCACAAATACGGCTGAGATGCCAAATTCAGCGGCAGCTGAGGTAACATGACGGCTCAGACAGCAGCGCAATCTACCTGTCACTCAAGTGACCACGCCCTTAATTATGCAGAACTTTAAGGCTTAATATAATTTAAACGGATAAGTTATAAAAAAATTCACCCCCCTCAGAGTTGTCATGAAGGGCAAAAATAGCAGTATAGACCAAAACCACAATTTGAACCAACTTGTAAACATGTTTTTTTCTGCTATAAACTTGGCCAATTTAACATGGGACTCTATGAGATTCTGCTCTCTTTTGGAGCCTGTCCCTAGCGGCCAGTCGATGAATCGCAGTTTAAGTTACTTCCGTATTGGCTTCACGAGAGAAAGGGGGAGGTTGCCGCTTGTGCAACACACAGTCAAGATCACGAAACCAAAGGCTTGTTCGAGATGCATCGGCGCTGCACAGACCGATCAGTGTATGACATCAAAGTACCGCGAGAGCGATTCAAAAGCATAAGGAGTAGTCTGGTCTCCAATCGCTCTCGCGGTACTTTGATGTCATTCGCCGATCGGTCTGTGCAGCGCCGATGTATCTCGAACAAGCCTCAAGATATGCATACTTTGCTGGTACCATGACGCCGATCAAACTCCGTCCATCCGTCGACTTGGGATTTGAACTGGAGTTCTTGGGCGCGCGCACTTGAAAGTGTGACATCAGCAGCGAACAGCCAATCGCATGCCCTGAAACAGAGAATCCGAATTCACTTCCCGCGAGACACTTTGCTATTCAATACTCTCATTTGAAGAACAGATTGAATATGAAGTACAGAAATGGATCTAGACAGCAAGATAACTTTTATGATACAGCAAGATATTTAGTTTATATTGTTGAGTATAAATATGACCAAGACTCCATTTATTAAATCAAATGCAGTAAAACAGTAAAATGGCTAAATTTTATTACAAATTAAAATAGCTTTTCTTTTTGAACATATTTTAAAATGTAATTTATCCCTGTGATCAAAGCTGAATTTTAAGCATCATTATATGGTCTTCAGTGTCACATGATCCTTCAGAAATCATTCTGATGTTTCTAACATTTCTTATCAAATGATTATCAACACCACTGGAATACATACCATTCTTAAATATTTAAATAAAATTAATTTTTTTACAATTGTTTTTACTGTATTTGATCAGATAAACATAGCCTTTCTAAACATAAGAAACTCATTATCCTCCTTACTAGTCCAAACTTCAAAATTTTGTGTGTGTGTTATGTATGTGTCTGTGTAGACTTCAGATGCAAAAGCCTCCAAGTGCCATCTGAAATTTTCTTATAAAATGTGCATCTTTATCAGGCTCCTATGTTTAGGTTCAGTAATTTCACTTTAATGGCAATTGATAGGTCCTGTTCATTGCCATTTAAAACAGGAGCCTGATAAAAATGCTCACTTTATAAGAACATTTTAGATGACACTTAAAGGATGATGACTTCAGATGCAAAAGCCTCTAAGTTCAACTGATAATGCTTTATAATACATCAATTGTGTTGATGCAAATATCTTGGTAGGCCAGTAAACAAACAACAAAAAAGGGTTTGTTTGTGTTAAGGTCTTAATACTATGGCTTGCAATGAGCCGTCTTATTGGACACTGAGGAGAAAAGCCAAGGAGAAGGTGGATCAACAACTGCAGACAATAAATGCAACAACTTCAGGGACGGAGTTGAGTTGCATTCACAGTGACTCACGTAACATCTGTCCATGTCAAATCGATGATGAAGACACATTTATGGACTGTCTTTCTCAGATTGACGAGACTGAAGCCGTCAATATGGCAAGTGTTCTTGATGACAGTGAATCAGACCCCGAGTCAGAGTCTGAAACCGATCCAACTTCCCTAGAAGAAGATTTGGCAACCTGGGCTACTGAAAACAAAATCTCACACGTGGCATTAAATTCATTACTAAACATACTACGTCAACATAGTTTGAATCTGCCAAAAGACTCAAGAACGTTGCTAGGAACGGTGCGTGGGAACCCTCAAATACAACACAAAGCTGGTGGCCAGTATTACCATTTTGGAGTACTAAATTCAATCACAGAGGTGCTACATCAGAATGTCAAGATTCTGACCAACATTCACACATTGGAGCTTCAGGTCAACATCGATGGTCTGCCCCTCTACAAGAGTTCGTCAACACAGTTCTGGCCCATTCTTGGAACACTGCAAAATATCCAACAAGAAGAACCAGTGACAATAGCTTTATTTTGTGGCACAGGTAAACCTACCTCACTGACCGAGTATCTCGAAGACTTCATCACGGAAGTAAATGAATTGGGTAATGGATTTGAGTTTGAAGGAGTGAGGTTAGCTTTACAACTTTCTTCGATGGTTTGCGACGCACCTGCTCGTGCATTCCTAAAAAACATCAAAGGTCACACAGGCTATCATGGATGTGAAAAATGCACACAGGATGGAGTGTACCTGGAAAACAGGATGACATTTCCAAGAAGCGACATGCCTCTAAGAACCAATGAGAGCTTCAGAAACAAGACCGATTCTGATCACCATCATGGCATGTCACCCCTTGAACAAACTTCCCTGGATATGGTCTCTGGCATCCCCCTCGATTACATGCACCTCGTGTGCCTCGGAATCATGAGAAGACCTCCACTTGTGGTTGAAGATGGGTCCTCTCACTTGTAGGCTGTCGGGATTTCAAATAAACACATTAACAGAAAGGTTAGTGAGTGCTCAGAGAAGCGTGCCCATGGAGTTCGCAAGGAAACCAAGGGCACTGAGGGAAATTGACAGGTGGAAGGCAACAGAGTTCAGGCAGTTTTTACTGTATACCAGACCTGTTATGTTGAAAGATCTCCTTACCACAGAGGTGTACAAAAACTTCTTGCTGCTTTTTGTGGGAATCTTCATCCTGTGCAACAACAGTCTGATGGAAGATTACTGTGATTATGCCAACTAGACATACTGGTTCTCTTCGTCAATCACTTCGGTCAACTGTATGGGCCACAATTCCTGTCCTATAATGCACACTGCCTTGTACATCTTGCAGATGAAGCAAAAAAGCATGGCGTGCTAGACAACTTCAGTGCTTTCAAGTATGAGAATCACCTGAACAAACTCTAAAGGCTTCTGAGGAAACCAACATGCCCTCTGAGTCAAATAATAAAAAGATTCTCAGAGATGCAAAGAAGCTGCAAAAAACCTCACAAAACCAGGCCGCATCTGCTCAAAAAACAGCATGCAACTGGTCCTCTACCTGCATCCTTTCATGAAGCGACACAGTATAAAGAGTTAAGGACAAGCCCTTACGCTCTTAAACTGGACTGGGCAAACAGTCACGTTTACATCGGCGGTAAAGTTGCAAAATATAATTTCATTCAGGGATGAAATTTATGTAGCTTACAGCACCTTCAACCATCAGGAATCTTTTTTTGACTATCCCCTACCATCCTCTACACTCGGCATTTATTTAGTTGACGATCTCTCAACCACCGTCGAGTTCTGCAAATTTGAGGAAATAGAGAACAAAATTTTTCTTGTCCCACATCAACATCATTTTGTTGCAATTCCACTTTTACATACAGATTAATTCTTTATCAGCACTTTTTGTTCCATAGTTTATGCATTTGAATTACATAGTTGAATTTATCCAAGTTAATACACAATATGGGTTTCAGGCTGGCAGTTCTCTTATATATATATATAAAAAAAAAAAATGTACCTAATAGTGGAGTTTGAGGGAGAAGGGACGACTGGACCAGTTGCCAAGTCCTGGTATGCTGACGGATACTCCCGGTGGCCACCATATAAAGACATTGACAGGCTGTTAAAGAGTGTTAAAATCATGGAGACACCACAGCCAGAGAAGGGGTGGACCCGGCATAAAACAAGAATCCTGCACGAGTCAGGTAAGAGTAAATTATACTGTAAATTAAACATGATCTTACCCAGCATACCTGCATTTCATTTTTCAGAATCTTTGTACATTTATCTATACTGTAAAATGTGGTCTCACATAAAGCTTTAATAAACAAAACTGAAACCTTACCTGTATTTCATTTTTCAGCATCTTTTCAAAATGTAGCCAACAACTGGAAGAAGGCCAGCTATACATCCGACATAAATTCAGAACCCGAAATTGCTGGAAAAAGGATTCCAAAGTAAGTCCTCACAAAAGACAAAGAAATGTTTTAACACATGTAAATGCCATATACTTTCATTTCAACCAACTTTACCATAGTTCAACTGAATATTTAAATAATTGAATAGCAGCTTCAGTATGATTGTTACAGGTTTTAAAGTGTTTCTGCCATCAAGTACTCACCCTCAAGTCGTTTCAAACCTGCAAGACTTTCATTCATCTTCTGAACACAAATTATGTTGACGTCTACGCTCAGACATCAACGCAACTACCCCCTCAAGGACCAGAAAGGTAGTAAAGACATTGTTAAAAATATAACATCACAAGTCCATGTGACTATAGTGGTTCAACCACAATTTTATGAAGCGATGAGAACCCTTTTTCTGAGCAAGAAACAACAACAACAACAACAAAAATTGTTGAAAATAATTCAACAATTTCCTCTACCATGTCAGATTCCATCACGCATGCACAAGAGCACCACGATGTACAGGTATGTGCGTGGTGCTGAAGCAGGAGCCGGCGTTTTGACACAGAACCCGCTGCATTTGTGCTGCGTTTACCAAAAAGAGGTGGTAGTGGCATTGCTGTCTACGGGGGGTCAGAAAGTTACTGGATGTCATCAAAAATATTTTCATTTGTGTTCTGAAGATGAACAAAGGTCTTACAGTAAATTATGAAAATGATTATTTTTGGGTGAACTATCCCTTTAAGGAGAAATAAAGCATAAAATGTTTTTAGTCCATTTATATGAGTATTTGCTACATCACACAAGGGGCAATTACTGTGTGCAGTTGTACTTTTTTCTTTGTGTTCCTAGAAAGAAACTGTGCTCCAACCACATCTACTCATCGGATGATGAGGCACCAGAACAACCACCTCTTAAAAAAAGAAAAACTGCAGACAAAGAAAGTGTTCCACCAGCACCAAAACCTCCATCAATTCCAAAACGCACAAAGAAAAAAGGTAATGGAAAATAAATGTAAAAACATGTAAAACATGGTAATAAAATGAATGCTATGAATAACAATACACATTACATTTAAACTCCAATTTTAATTTTTTTTCCCCCCTGGTGAAAGAAATGCATAAATGAAGAAAGCCAAACTATTAAATGTCATGGATGTATATTTGAGTAATCCATGATTTTTTGTGTGTGTGTGCGTCAAAATTAATTTTTTTTTTCAAAACGTTATTTTTACAGAGATCGGTAGTATATTAGTAAAATCTTATGTGTTGATGACAATTAAAAAAAAATTCATGATCCTGTTACAATGGTGTACGTGCTGAAGAGAAGATACTTAAATGGATTTCCACACACAGGGTATTTACTGAAGAACGCAGGAGAATACACACTTTACACACATTAACCATCTAACATAACATTAAGAACGGACAAGGAGTGAAGGGAGTGAGTCCAATATAAAGGCAGTGCAGATGAGAGAGTACAGGTGACGATGATCTGTGATGATGGGGAGATGACGAGGGAAGTGAGTGCAGGTGTGGAGAACAGGAGGATCATGGGATTTGGAGTTCTGGGGACAAGGGATCCGTGACAGATCCATGACATTCAATATTTTTGCTTTCATCACCATTTGTTTTTCTTTCTTCAACATTTTTTTTCAACATCAAAAAATTGATCTATGTAATTCTCAAATTTGGTTGATTTACACAGAACGGCCCAGTATGAAATAAGTAAGATTAAAAGTGCATAACAGCCAGAATACAAAAACAAAATTTCCCTTTTATCAGGTCCTGTTGTGCAACCTCAGGTTTTGCAGAGCAGAGCTGTAAACTCTTTAAGCAACTGTAAGTCTGAAGATCTCTTATCTTAAATCATTTTAATTGTTCTATCCAAATCTACAATTATTATTTAAAGCTACAACTATGTCAGCGGTTCTTAATCCTGTTCGTCACATTTTGTATATCTCTTATCACTTCAGACATTTGTGCTATTCGACCGTGGATTTCACAGGATCCACCATGATTCCAGTTCGAAGGGAGCATATATTTTCCATTCAAAGGACATTAAAGTGCATAAGACATCCCTTTAAATTGTATTTATTCATAGAGTTATATTACGTCACACTTCTCTAGTTTCATCAGGCAGTGGCGTTGCGCAAATCCGTGAATGAATGTTCCTAATTGAACTAAACCTTAACAGATTTCCTGTGCAGGAAAAGAATTAAGAACCGCTGAATTAAATAACTGTTGAAACATACAGCTGCAGAACCGTAGCTATCAAAATGAACATCACTAATGACCCCCCGACTGTCAACAGCATTTGTTAATCAGCAACAAAGTGATATGGAAGACCAACAGCAGACCTGGTGTGAGAGTCTCCCCAGCTTTCAAGGTAAATTATTAGTTGTATCTGGCTGGTGGGAATGCTCAAATGAAGTCAAACATGTGATCCAATTAATGGGTTATTTTAACTTTTGTGAATTGTGTCATTCCTAACCCATAAACTATTTTTTATTTTTCTGTGAGAGCGTGCACACACTTATTTCAGACAACGCGCAAATACAGAGTTCTCTATCAAGTCTTGCGTAGCAGTAATATTGGAGTGGAGGCTATCAATACATAGAGAAACTTCATATGCATTACTTTTACAATTATGTTTATCATCTTTAAAGTGTGTAAGTTATGGGGAAATGCCCTATTGATGGAGGAACAGTAACCTCACAATTACATGTGCAACTTACACAATCCACCTTTTGCAGCTCCAGTGCGTGTTTCTCAGCCAGACCATCACGGAGCCGGTTGGAGTATTGATCCACCTAACACACAAGGTACAAGAGCACAATCAGGGATGAGGAAATCAGAAACACATTCACAGCATTTAAACAATCTAAAACTAAATAACATATTTTGCGTTCAAACCATAGAGCACACCTTTTCTGTCTTGAGACCCTCAGGGGACCACCTTGGAAGAACGCAGAGTAAGATAAATGCACATAAATTCACTTAAGTAAATTTTACACCCAAATAGAATCAAGTTAATGAAAAAAAAAAAGAAAAAAAAAACACAGTTCAAATTGCAATTGCAATGTACTGTTAATTTGCAAATGTAATAAATGCAACTTACCCACTCCAATTTTCTCAGCGACTGTGGGCATCTCTCAGGCAGACCATCACGGAGCCGGCTGGAGTGTTCATCCACCTAACACACAAGGTACAAGAGCATTAATTACAATAAGGAGGAGGAAACAAGAGAAGCTATTTAGAGCACTTTACAGAATTTTAAACAGCATAATATTAGATCTTTTCAATCCATAGAGCACACCTTTTCTGTCCTGAGACCCTCAGGGGACCACCGAGGAAGAACACAGAGTAAGTTACATTTGATCACTATTACAGAGTTGTAATAAAGCAATAAGCCCCAAGAAGCTGTGGTTTTCAGTGAATTTATAACAGCTAAGGAGATGCACACCAGTAATGTTTTTTTTCTAGTGTACATTTATAAAAGCTACTTAAATATCCTAATTGAACTAGGATATAAGTTATGAGATATATAACTAAGGCCTAATCCTGGCTTAGCCTAAGCCCTGTCTGTGAAACCGGGCCTATATCACGGATCATATCGAATCATATCACCGATACATATCATCGCGTTTTATATCGCGATATAACGATGTATCGTTACACCCCTATTTTTAACTGTTAATGCGTTTGTTGTGTTAATTTTAATTTTCTTCACACACACAGCAAGATTTGCCGTCTAAACACTTTTTTCCAGCCCGTTTTGATTGAGAACATATAAACTGTCCTGAATATCAGCAGTTTCTAAACAATCAGCTGATAACAGAAATAATTGCTTGTATTGGCTGATACATCGGTGTATCTCTAGTTGTAATTCATGTAATTCTTTGGTTTTATTCTTTCCTAAAATTTCAATTAGCAACACATTTTTCTGTGCGTTTACTTGTGTTGATAAGCAAATCTTACCTTCTCCACCTTTCTCAGCGACTGTGGGCATCCCTCAGCCAGACCATCACGGAGCCGGCTATGGTGTTGATCCACCTAACACACAAGGTACAAGAGCATTAATTACAATAGAATAGGGAGGAAGAAACCAAAAACATTTCAACTTCAACAAAATCTAAAACTGTTTATTACATTATCTTTTCAAATCCACAGAGCACACCTTTTCTGTCCTGAGACCCTCAGGTGATTGTGACCACCAAGGAAGAACACAGAGTAAGAAAAAAAATAATGAAAATAAATAAAACAAAAGAAGAAACAACAGCACACTCAAGTTCACTTGTGCATTCACATCATTTTGTGCAGATATATAATACAACCAGAAAGTATTCTCAGTTACAGCCTTATTCCAAAAAGGATTAAATACATTTTTTCCCCTCAAAAATTCTACAAACAAGTGACAACATGAAAGAAGTTTGTTTGAAATCTTTGCAAATTTATTTAAAAAACAAACAAACAAAAAAACATGTGCTTAAGTATAGAGGGTATGCACCAACGTCACTTTCCCGCCGGAACGCGCTCCCTCAGCTGGACTGAGTGGCAAAAGGACCTTCTGCGTGACTGGATTTAACAGAGGAAACTCCGAAAACACAAGTAAAACTAACGATTACACTAAAGGTTGGGCTTGAAAGTGTTCCTTACAACTTGTCAAATAAACCTAATCCATGGATATTGACATGCAGCCAGAAGTCGTGTTTCAGGACATTTATATGTGCCTGATTTATTTTTAATACCGTATATATTCAAAACTGTAATGCAGAATATTTAAGACAATATTGGCTGAATAGACGGCAATACTGAGCTAAACTGCAAACTGTTTGCTCTCTCTCTCTTCACCGTTCCCACATCTCAGACCTCAAATACATAAAATATTCCCCTTTAAAAGACATTAGTTTTTAAAGTAAGCGTAAAGGAAACAATGTACAGTACTTATTGAAACCACCAAGTACCCTTGTAAGACCCCACCCCCTCACCTCCATAAAAACACTTTCTCATTGGATCTATGCAAATCCCATAATTGACCTATTTTAATCTCAAAAAGGTGAGTTGTCACTGAAAGGTGAGGAGTTTGCATCCATGTTTGATGGGTGAACTTGCGCTTCAATTAGTCTCGTCACGTCAAAAGTGATAATACTTTTCAGTTTTATGGACGTCGCCATCTTTAATGTTATGTTGGTCACTGTTGTTATGGTTACTAGTAAGAGAATATGGGCTTGACTCTCGTTGGACGTTCATACAGACGCTACTGTGTTCCAGACGCTACTGTAAGTTGCTGTGTGAACGAGACTTTAAGACTGACACCTGTAAGTAAATGCGATTGTCAATCCCAAAAACTGACAGTGAGAACGTGGCCTTAGTCAGGGAGGTGACCAAGAACCCAGTGGTCACTCTGACAGAGCTCCAGCATTTCTCTGGTGGAGCTTGAGAGGTCCTGCAAAGATGAATGAAACTGCCCAAAAATAGGTGTGCCAAGCTTACCACATCATACTCAAAAAGACTTGAGGCTGTAATTGGTGCCAAAGGTGCTATAACAAAGTAGTGAGCAAAGGCTGTGTATACTTATGTACATGAGATTTGTTTTAATTTTTTTATTTTTAATATATTTGAAAAGATTTCAAACAAACTTCTTTCACATTGTCATGGTGGGGTATTGTGTTAATCACTTTTGGAATAAGGCTGTAACACAAAATGTGGAAAAAGTTAAGCGCTGTGAATACTTTCTGGATGTACTGTAAGTCGTAATTAGGGATGTCAATTTACACAAATACCCAAGACTGATCATTTACATGAACTGATCGATTAATCATTAGCCTTAATACTGTGATATGCGTTTACTGCAGTGGCATATAGCCAACAGCATGACAGGGAGTGCACATGCCGCTTTTTAATCTAAATAAAGGGCTAATAAGATTGTAAAATGAGTTGATGTGATTGATCATTTATTAAATCACTTATTTTAATAATCAAATATAACTACTAATACAACGCGTCACGAACGCTGCCTCAGATGCTTGATTGTCAGAATGTGAGCTGAAAACAGTAACAAAACTCAATGAATTCACAATGATTTATTAAAGGGTTAGTTCACCCAAAAATGAAGTTTCTGTCATCAAGTACTCACCCTCATGTCAGCCGAAACCCATAAGACCTTCGTTCATCTTCAGAACACAAATTAAGATATTGTTGATGAAATCCATTGGTTCCTGAACCACACATAGGCAGCAACATCATTGCACCTTTTGATGTCTGTAGTCAAGGTAGTCAAGACATAGTTAAAATAGTCAACCTGACTACAGTGGTTCAACCTTAATGTTATGAAGCGATACGAATACTTTTTGAGCGCAAAACGAAAATAAAAACAGTACTGGCTGAAGCTGTACACGTGAGCACAACGATGGATGCGTGTGATGCTGACACAGGATTCAGCCAATACTGAGCTGGTGTTCGGACATAAACATGGAAGACTGCACTACATCAACTCCATATGACAACAGTTCAAATTGTTAAATAAAGTCACTATTTTTGTTTTGGTTTTGCGCACAAAAAGTATTCTTGTCCCTTCATAACATTAAAGGGTTAGTTCACCAAAAATGAAAATTTTGTCATGAATTACTCCCACTTATGTCGTTCCACACCCGTAAGACCTTCATTAATCTTCAGAACAGAAATTAAGATATTTTAGTTGAAATCCGATGGCTCCGTGAGGCCTCCATAGGGAGTAATGTCACTTCCTCTGTCAAGATCCATAAAGGCACTAAAACACATCTAAATCAGTTCATGTGCATACAGTGGTTTAATATTAATATTATAAAACGACGAGAATATTTTTGGTGCGCCAAAAAATAAATAAATAACTTATATAGTGATGGTCGATTTCAAAACACTGCTTCATGAATCATCGGAGCGTTATGAATCTGTGTGTCGAATCTGCAGTTCGGAGCGCCAAAGTCACGTGATTTCAGCAGTTTGGCGGGTTTGAACCGCGATCCGAATCATGATTCGATACAAAAGATTCATAACGCTCCAAAGCTTCCTGAAGCAGTGTTTTGAAATCGGCCATCACTAAATAAGTCTTTTTTTTTTTTTTTTTGCCGCACCAAAAATATTCTCGTCATTTTATAATATTAATATTGAACCACTGTACTCACATGAACTGATTTAAATATGTTTTTAGTACCTTTATGGATCTTGAGAGAGGAAGTGACATTACTCCCTATGGAGGCCTCACGGAGACATCGGATTTCAACTAAAATATCTTAATTTGTGTTCTGAAGATGAATGAAGGTCTTACGGGTGTGGAACGACATGAGGGTGAGTAATTAATGACAGAATTTCCACTTTTGGGTGAACTAATCCTTTAAGGTTGAAGCACTGTAGTCGTATTGACTACAGAATAGGGATGTCTCACGATTTTCGAATAATCGATTTGTTCATTTAATTATAGAATATTGAACAGGTTGTGCGATTTTCATCTTTAAAAAATCCTCAATGGTGATACGTTCATGTAAACAGAGGGTGGCGCGTGCTGCCAATAACGCACCTACAAGCTGTCAATCACGTTGTCTTACACACAAACTGTAGACTAGCGTGGCACGTAACAGAGACGTTAAAATCAATGTTCACACAAGTGCTGTGATTCAGGCTGTTCACAACGCCTGTTCTGTTATAACACGTTTAGTCATTAGTTAATCATTCTATGGCTTAGGTTAAGACAGCCTATTCCCCAATGAATTGTCTCTTTCCCTCCCTCTGTGTGTAGTGTATTATAGTAGGCCTACATGCATGTGTGTATGCAGGGGAGGGGTGCGATTTTCGAATAATATTTGAATAATTCCCAGTGATCTTCAAATATTATTTTTGTTTGAAATGCCCATCCCTACTACAGAAACCCCCAGATTTCATCAAAAAAATTTTAATTTGTGTTGCGAAGATGAACAAAGGACTTACAGGTGTAAATTTTATTTTTGGGTGAAGTAACCCTTTAAAGAGGAAAAGATGATCACGTTCTCTCTCACACTTTGCGCCTGTACAGAGATCTGTCATGCCATATCAAGGAGCGTAAAAATGGACGTTTTTGTTTGAATTTTGAGAATGGACAGGGGTACGTTCAGTACACCATGAGTATCACAGTACGTACCGTACCCTAGACCAGACCAAAGCTGCAGGGGGGGCCAGGAATAAATCACACTCAAATATGGACTACAACACATCCCCAGTGTGAAAACTACATTAGAGTCCTTAATGTACTCATAAAAACCCTGATTTACTGACTGGAGATTGTTGGTAATGCCAGTGTAATAATGAATAAATGAACCATACTGTTATAATAAGAAGTGAACCAAAATCTGTGTTATGCTTTTCTGTTAAAATATTAGTGTTTGTTAACTTGTGTTGGTAACAAGCAAATCTTACCTGCTCCACCTTTCTCAGCGACACTGGGCATCTCTCAGGCAGGCCATCACGGAGCCGGCTATGGTGTTGATCCACCCAACACACAAGGTACAAGAGCATTAATTAGGCCTGAGGAAATCAAACACATTCACAACATTTAAACAATCTAATGCTTATAATTACATCTGTTCAATCCATAGAGCACACCTTTTCTGTCCTGAGACCCTCAGGTGACCACCAAGGAAGAGAACAGAGTATGTTACCTACAAAGTATTTTTGTACATATATTGTTTTATGCTATCATGAAAACTTAAAGTAAGCTGAGGCTGATAGTTTTTACTTTCCAACTCCACCATTTTCAGCTCCAGTGTGTCTCTTAAAGGGTTCGTTCACCCCAAAATGAGATTTGTCATTTATTACTCACCCTCATGTTGTTCCACACCAGTAAGACCTTCGTTCAGAACACAAATTAAGATATTTTTGATAAAATTTGAGAGATGTCAGTTCCTCCATTGATGGTCTTTGCATCTGACACTTTAACTCTTCAAAACGATCATAAAGGGCCCATTTACATCTGGTCACTTCATGCGTTTTTACAGATTGGACGATTTAATTTACTCTTGGCCACATAAATGTGTCACCGCAAAACGGATATAAATCCGATCTTCAATTCCCATGCTATATGCATATTTAATGTATTATACGTCAATGAAAGAAAAATATATGAGCTGCATTTTATTGATCATCAGCAAGCTAATTTCAGAATCAAAGGCCGCAATAGGAGAGAGAGCGGCATCAGCACTGGTAAGATCAATGATCAATGTTTACATGTGAGTAAAAACCTAAATTGAATCTGTTCATCAAATAAAGCAATCAAGTCTTCAGACTGATAACTAATCCATATGAATTTTTCTGATCTCTTTATAAACTTTCTGAAGAGTCAAAGTGTTCATAGCAAAGGCAGTATGAAGGAACTGACAGCCCTCAGATTTCATCAAAAATATCTTAATTTGTGTTCTGAAGATGAACAAAGGTCTTACGGGTTTGGACGTCATGAGGGTGAGTAATTGAGGACATGATTTTCATTTTTGGGTGAACTAAACCTTTCACCAATCCAGGTAAAAGAGTGAAACAAACAAACAAACAAAAAATGTATTAAGAGTGGGGGTCATTTCATGAAAATGTCACATTATTTAGAGTGAAATGTAACCCAGATATGTTCTTGGTAACATCCACCAAGTCAGAGGCACACGTGACAATGAAAACATTGTCACAAAACATTGAAAACCTCACAGTAAATTTTTACTTATAGGTACTTCTGGTGTGAGACAGGAAAATCCAGTCTTGCGTCTGGTTCCAAATCAATGTACATGTAAGTTATTTGTTATTTATCAACTTAAAAAAAAAAATAAAAAAATGGTAAAATGCATTATTTTATTAATTAAAACTACATGCCAAATTAAATGTTCTTCTGTACTGCAGCTGTAGAAAGGGCCATTCTAGAAACACTAGAGAAAATGGACATGAAGATCAACCACCTGACTTCACTGGTCCAGTCTCTAGTGGGAAACAGGCGCTTTTTACCCCCAGTGGCAGTGCAAAATGATGAGGAAGATGGCATCTTTCCTCTTGCATCCACTGAGGATCTAGACCGGCTGGAGCAAAGTCTGTCAGACAGAGGTTTTATGCAGAGAATGGTAAGAAATGGAATTGTCAACCTACAACTACTAAAGAAATGTAGTGTGTGTGTTTATATGCTACTTGCCAAAAGTTTGAAATCAAGATTGAAAACATTAAAGGGTTAGTTCACTCAAAAATTAAAATTCTGTCATTTACTCACCCTCATGCCGTTCCACACCTGTAAGACCTTCATTAATCTTCAGAACACAAATTAAGATATTTTTGTTGAAATCCGATAGCTCCGTGAGGCCTTCATAGCAATGACATTTCCTCTCTCAAGATCCATTAATGTACTAAAAACACATTTAAATCAGTTCATGTGAGTACAGTGGTTCAATATTAATATTATAAAGCGACAAGAATATTTTTGGAGCGCCAAAAAAAAAAAAAAAAAAAGACTTATATAGTGATGGCCGATTTCAAACACTGCTTCAGGAAGCATCGGAGCGTTATGAATCTGTGTGACGAATCATGATTCGGATCGTGCGTCAAACTACCAAACTGCTAAAATCATGTGATTTTGGCGCTCCGAACTGCTGATTTAATACTCTGATTCATTTGTGCTCTGAATCTTCCTGAAGCAGTGTTTTGAAATCGTCCATCACTAAATAAGTCGTTATTTTGTTTTTTTTGGCGCACCAAAAATATTCTCGTGGCTTTATAATATTAATATTGAAGCACTGTACTCACATGAACTGATTTAAATATGTTTTTAGTACATTAATGGATCTTGAGAGAGGAAATGTCATTGCTGGCTATACAGGCCTCACAGAGTCATCGGATTTCAACAAAAATATCTTAATTTGTGTTCTGAAGATTAATGAAGGACTTACAGGTGTGGAACGGCATGACGGAGAGTAATACATGACAGGATTTTCATTTCTGGGTAAACTAACCCTTTAACAGTTAAAGGAACACTCCACTTTTTTTTGAAAATAGGCTCATTTCCAACTCTCCTAGAGTTAAACAGTTGAGTTTTACCGTTTTCGAATCCATTTCATGATATTACGCAGCGCCTGTGACCTGTGGATTTGAAAACGGTAAGTTTAGGGGAGTTGGAAAATGAGCCTTTTTTCAAAAAAAGTGTTCCTTTAAATATTATTACTATTTTAAATAATTTTTCTATTTGAATATTTTGTAAATTTCATTTATTCTGATCAAAGCTTGATTTTCAACATCATTACTCCAGTCTTCAGTGTCACATGACATTCTCATAAGCCGTTTTTATGCTTGGATATTAGCAGTTACTATTGGTGATCAATTATTGATTATGGTTCTTATTATCTACATTAAATAGTTTTTTCCACTTCATGTTTGAGGAAACAGCGATTCTTTTTTATGATTCTTTGATGAACAAAGTTCAAATGAACAGCATTTATTTGAAATGTAAATCTTCTGAAATGTTATAAATGTGTTTGTCATTTTTGATTTTGCTTATTAAAATTGTTACTCACCATAAACCAGGGGTCTCCAAACTCAGTCCTGGAGGGCCACTGTCCTGCAAAGTTTAGCTCTAGCTTGCCTCAACACACCTGCCTCAAAGTTTCCTTCCAGCCTAATTAGAGCTTGATGGGCTGGTTCTGGTGTTTAATTGGGGTTTGAGATAAACTCTGCAGGACAGTGGCCCTCCAGGACCAAGTTTGCCCATTCCTGCCCTAAACTTTTGAAAGGTAGTTTATCACAGTTTCCACAAAACTATGAAGCAGCACAACTTTCAACATTAATAATAATCAGAAATGTTTCTTGAGCAGAAAATCAGCATATTAGACTGATTTCTGAAGTATCATGTGCTGCTGAAAATTCAGCTTTGCAAAGCAAGAATTGCTTTTCAAAATAGTAAACAGTTCATATGAATATTACAAAAATGTTTGCTGTTGGATTAAATTTTGTATCAAATCAATGCAATCGGTGAACATGAACAGACTTTCAAAAACATTACATAAGATTAATTAATTCCAAACATTTGACGGGTACTAGTGTTTAGTACAGTACAGAAGAGGTCCATTTCTTTGCTAAAACGTATTTAAATGTACCTGTTGAAGGTGAACAGATTATCCATCAGCGGCGGGCCAAATATGAAGAAGACCATCTGGAGAATCTGCTCCAAGGTCTTCAGCACCAACGTCGCCCGCCAACTGAACTGGTGTGGGAGAGGTGACAAGCGGGGGATAAGGAGGACAAACGTCGGGTCACTGTTAACCGGTACGTTACGTTGTATGCATTAGATCCAATAGGCGGGAAGTTACAGCGTTAAGTTAAATAAGTACTTGGCAAACATGTTCATGAGTCAAACATAATCAAACATGTGGTAATACCAACAGTAAAGTGCCATTTTAAAAAATAGTTAACAAATATAATGGCTTTGTTTAACGAACCTTGGGTTAACCGATCAGTTTAAGTGTCGTTGCCCAACCACAAAAACGGGCACAACTCGCTCGTTAGGTGATTATCATGATCAACTCAATCAACATATCGTCATTTCAAGGTTATTATATAACCGATCACAGACACCACACGATTAGTATTAAAATATATTTGTTTTATACTTACCTTAAGCACATTTTCCCTCACAACTCGTCAGGACACGTGTCTTCTCCACGCAGCATCACATAGACTCGCGCACATAGCTCGCGCAGGAAGAGAACTCGCTGATAGGCTCTCTCTTTGGCAGATTTATTCGTTTTAAAAAATAAAGTGTTTTTGTTTGTTTGTTTTTTACATGCAGCTTCAGCCATGAGGAATCCCGTCCTGCCGTCACCAACAGAAGCAGAGGCGGAAAAATATATAAAAGATTTCCTCCGCTTGGCTCCAAGGAGGGAGTAATTGTTTATTTAATTTTATTCTTAATTTATTTAATTGTTTATTGTTTTGTTTGAATATGCCGTTATGTTAATATAGTTTTTAGAATTAATTAAAAGTTGTAATCAATATAATACTTTTTTTTGCCTAATAAATATTTTTAAAACCATCAACAAATGCGTGTTTTATTGTGGTTATTTAATCATGTGAGGATGTGGCTGGATTTTATGGGGGTTAATTTTATTAATGGGAGGAATCATATCTTAAAACGATGTCTGGGCTACATAAATCAGATGTCTTGCAGACGTATAAACATCTGATAAACGTCTGTAAAAGAGCGGATTGCCGACGTTCTAAATTATTAACGTCATATAGACATCGCCTAGACGTCGTTCTAACAGCTGGCAGGGACGTCTCGGCGACGTATTGCAGATGAGCAAACGCTCTAAAATATACGTCTTCCAGACGAAAATGACGACGTCGCACAGATGTCTGCACGACGTACGTGTGCTATCTGGGGAAAGGTTGAAGCTGTAATGACAGCAACTTTTTGCCTCATAACTGAAAAACTTTGTTAATGTCGTAATTTTACTCGTGATATTGTAATAATGTCGATTAAAAAATACATTGAACGTTTTTGTGTGGGGAGGAGAAGGTCATTTGTATGCCGCACAGAGGAGAACCGTTTATGAATTAGCTTGTTAATTACTTTGTATGCATTAGAAAATCATTTTTACTTAAAAAAAAAAAAAAAAGTAGCATAAAAAACAAAAGGATTATAAAGTAATATCTTACTTGCATCGCATCTGCATTCAGTTTTCAGAGTGCGTCACACACTGACTGAAATTCCCCTTAGAAAGTCCTGCGTCACTGACTGAGCACATGGTGAGAACCATAATGTCTATGGTGAGAACGCTGTCTGTACACGATCCGTTCCACCTGCACGATCCGGTGTTATGAAATATTCGGTGTCTGAGATTTTCGGTGACACTGGGCGGAGCATACATGAATATTCACGAGTTTCCTGTTTTGAGTTAAAGCGCCACTGAAAATGTTACTGCACGCTCTTCGGCTTACATTAAAGGTAATTAGCCTATGTTTCAACGTTAAACGAAGTCAAGCTTATATTCTAACTGTTATTGATGCACAATATTTTATATATAAGCTATATTGTGTTATGTTGTGTCATGTGCTAGCTATGTTTGATATGAACACTGATTCGCCAGAGGTGTCGTTTAGGTGTCGTTAGGATTCGCTAAACGAGCCAATAGCGTTTTAAGTAGCATATTTTTGTTGTTTCTGTATAACCTTGAGTCTTTTAAGCATATAGCTAGTTTTGAAAGGTTGCCAAAATGTATGGTAGCATAATAATAATAATTGTGAACTGTGGTGAAGGCAGCAGTAAACTTTCCTAGTTTGCAGAAGCACTAATCTGGGTAGACTTGAATTTCTAGTGTTATATGCAGAGTATGTTTCAAAAATTGCACACATGCATGAAAACATGTTAATGTACTTTAAATATAGTTTATTACCCAAATCCATGATGAATTATGCATGTGATAACTAATATAATATCTATAGATAATATCCTTGATTCATTCCCAAATATAACTTTTGCCAATAAATATCCCTGTACACCAGACAAAGCAGACACTTTTATTTTTCACTTTGTTTTGAATATGACAGTGTATTAAAAATTTTAATAATACAGGTTTGTAGTAATGTCATTTTATTATATATTTCAGATTGAATGTGTCAGTAGCAAAGGCTGGTATCACTGAGATTGCATGAGCAGACCAAACTTTCATTTGTCTGAGATCACAAGACCCTGTGTAAAGTGTGTTAATGTGTGTTTAAATACGTGTTTTTGCTAATTAAATATGTCGTATTATATGTCGTGACTTCTCCTCATTTGTGAATAAAATTTCAACAAAGAATCATTTGCTCTTTTTTTTTTAATTCAAAATGAAACTACTCTCATTATTTACTTTCATCTTTGATATTACAGATATGCAAATTACATGTTCTATTATTTTAGCAGCTAATTTAACATAAATAAAATTTTAATTGTTATGGAAAGCTTGTAGAATATAACTAATACATTTCATTGTGAATATACTGCAGGTTTGATCATTTAGTTCCATATAGTTTCATATCAACACTGTGTTAAACTGAATACTGATTCACAGTGCTACATGTTTTTTCCACATTTAAAATGTTTTGTCAATGAAAGCATCATTTTGTGGGAAAAAGTTTGAGAATGTTTCCTAATAATATGAAAAAAAATAACACTTCATTTTAGGATTTAACAAAGTCTCTTAAAACTTACTTACCAACTGAGCAAGCAATTAAGAAATGACAGAACAATCACAGTGGTGAGTGTATGTCTGATTATCCACATAACAATTGCTAATATTCTTCATACTTTTGCCAATTGTCTTCTCCATATAAATATTTGTAAATAAAACCCACATTAGTAACTTTTAGTTTTGTAGCTGATCAATTTAACCACTTGTAATTCAATTTTAACATTTTAATTGTTGTGGAAAGCTTGTAGAATTAAACTAAAACCTTATGAATGTGCTGCAGGGAAGCTAATATCACTGTCTCATCATGTTTCTATTCATATAGAGAGCATTGTGTGTTTTGCAGAAAAAGATAAAGAAGGTTTACATTAATTCATACATGTCAAAAACATAAACAAAACAAACCTAACCCTCATTGTGTTTTAAAAATAATGTCTGGTTAAAGTTATGCAGCCTATCAACTGAGAAAGCAACAGGGAATGACTAAATAATTACAACTGAAACTTTTATTATGCAACCACAGATACATACAAGTTATCTTCTCAAACGAACTAAATTAAAATCAAAACAGTTACAAACAAACTCGATGGCTGTTGGCTCATTTCCTAACGATACGCCAACGAGTGGCTGTAATCACTACTAAATTATATCTCACGTCACGACACAATGTAACCTACAAACTATTGAGCATACATAAAGAGTTATTAATAAAAAGAATCTTAACTTCATTCGATGCGGAAACACAATCACGTTACCGAAAACAGTTCTGTGATCCAAGGACAAGTAAAAATTTTCAGTGGCACTAAAATTTTCAAGGACAATTAAACATTTTCAGTGACACTAAAATTTTCAGTGGCGCTTTAACTCAAAACAGGAATCTCGTGAATATTCATGTAAGCTCCGCCCAGTGTCACCGGAAATCTCAGACACCGAATATTTCATAACACCGTTCCACCTGCACGATTCGTTCTATGCATGCGTAGTAGACTCTTTAGAAAACGCACATGCGCAAATGATAATTCCACGCATGCGCACTTCAGTTAGTGTGATTAAAGTGTTTACATGGCCGCATACTGCGATTAAAAACGGCGTACGCCACCTGTTTTAATACGATTATAGTTGATGCGATTATGAGCTTAATCACATTATTAAGTATTGTGTTTACATGAGGTAAAGTATTATCGAAATATTGCTAAAATCCCATTATAATCGCATTATGAGGGTGCATGTAAACGTGGTCAATGTTTCACCCTTTGTTACATTGCAGATGTCTGCAATGTCTCCTAAAGACATTTGTTAATTTTTATTCTTCTTAATCTACACTCAGTACCCCATAGTGACAGCAAAATACCAGAATTGTAGAAGTTTTTGCAAATTAATAAAAAATAAACTGAAATATCCAGAATTTCAGAAATTGGAACCTGCTCACACCTGTTTATTGGTTGTATGTGATATTCTAAGTTTGTGAGATACTGAATTTTGGAGTTTCTTTAGATATAAGCCATAGTAATCAAAATTAACACACATAATAGAAATATTTCTATATTTCTAGAAATATTAATATATATCTAATGAATCTATATAATGTATGAGTTTCACGTTTTACATTTGAATTATTGAAATTGACAAACTTCCACAATATATAATTTTGTGAGACCTAGCTGTATTTACTTTGTGCATGTTATGGTTTATATGAGTTAGCAGATGCTTTTGTCCAAGGTGGCTTACAAATAAAAACAATACAAGGGTTCGCAATTAATAGCCTAATGAAAATACAATAATATACAAACCATAACTCATAATAATTATTTAATTTATGCTGAAAAGATGTCTTTAGGCCCCTTTTGAAAGACCCAAAACATCTTATGTTATAGGGTAGTCTTAATTTATGGTATTTTACTTTATCATAGGAGGAACAGGTAGAAGTGGAGGAGCTGCCCCTCACATTGAAACATATGTACCGGGCAGAATACATCGTGAGGAACAGTGTTGGGCTTTTCACTGGCCAGGTGCAAGAACCAACATACATGTTGATGGATCATGATGACCAAAGGAAAGCGTGGAGGGTGCTGATGGAGTCGATGAAGTGCGATGCCACGGAGCCTTTCACGTTCATTTTTGAAAACATCCTGGACATGGAAACCTTCATGATTATTTGCAAAGACACCCTCAACCTGAGAGTAAATGCTGGAGTTGGCGTGCACAGTCACCCATATATATTTTGTTAGTGTGAGTGTATCTGGGTGACTGTGCACCCCACAATCTGCGTGAGAGAGAGAGAGAGTGCATGTGTGTGTGTGTATGTGTGTGTGAGGGAGAGAGAGAGAGAGTGTGTGTGTGTGTGTGTGAGGGAAAGAGAGAGAGAGAGTGTGTGTGTTTGTTTTTATTACATAGTGGGGTCCTCAACACGTTAGCACACTCACATAGTGGGGACCAAAAACATAGTGGGGACCAAATCCCCGATCCCCACAATGTTTTGCTTGTAATCGGCTCAAGTGGTGGTGCTGATATGCCTAGTGCAGTTTTTTGTCTTGATCCTCTCCATGAACAAAAAACAGATTTCTATGTGTGTGGCTGCGCTGCTCTACAGCGCCCCTGTAGCCTGGTCACGGAACTGCACCTCTACACACATATGACGTAATAAATGAAGGTACACATTTTTTCAACTGCTCATGCGCGAATCGCTTAATTAAATGACAAAAACAACTTTAAACAGTGTCTGTCAACGGGGAAAGTACATTCTTACAGGTAATTAACCTACTTGTAAATATTATATTACATAATTCAATAAATAAACATCACAAATTTGAATTATTTTCAAGAATGTTCATGTGATGGAGTTTTCTAATGAGATTAATTAACGTTAAAGTTTTTAATAAAGTTTTTATATAGTCATAATTTTTGAATGTGTTGAATGAACTATTGATCAATTAAAATTTCACGTCGTTATACAATTTAAAGTGTTTACTTGTGCGTGTTAATGCGTATTGTAAAGTGTTAAAAACTGCGGAGTGGCAGGAGATTGTGAGACCGCGTGACATCTCTGAATCACTGGAACCGGAGGAGCGACGGGAGACGGGACCTGTTGAAATGAGACCGAGAAGAAGAAGAAAACCATTAAAAGATGCGGAAGATCATCGGCAAGACCGACGCACTGGAGGCCAAACACATAAACGATTATAAAGGTAGGTTTGTAAAGAAGTTGGTTGTTGTTGTGACTGGATTGTGAAAGTTCCCATCCACTCGCATTATTTGACTGACAGACGGCAACGGTTGGAGTTAAAAATCATCATTTGTGTTCTACTGAAGAAACAAAGTCATCTACATCTTGGATGTGCTGGGGGTAAGCAGATAAACATCAAATTTTCATTTTTGGGTGAACTATCCCTTTAAAGGATGTCACTAAAGAACTCAAGAAGAAGCTGATGATATCCAGTGAATGTGCTTCTTTGCTTGAGTCAATTGATGATGTGCCAAAGCACATCTTGTTGAATATACAGCAGGGGAAAAAAACAGCTAAGTACTCAGAGGAACTGATGCAGTTTGCCACCACGCTACATTTTTACTCCCCAAAGGCATATGACTATGTGCGTGACAATTTTCGGAAAGCTCTGCCACACAGTCACACCATTCGCAGCTGGTACAGCAGTGTCTCAGCCGATCCAGGATTTACTGTGGCATGGAAGATTAAGTGGAAGTACATTGAAGCCCTCAATGAACTTCAAGAGAAAGAAGGCCTGCGACTGGGAAACATGCTAAGAATAGCTCATTTACAGTGGAGAAAACAAAAAATGAAAGTTCACCTGGCAGCACAGATCTTCAGCAGCAGTGTGGCAGATGCCATGGAGTTCTGCGAGCAAGGCTTGAAGATGGAGGAGTTCAAAGGTTGTGCTGCAACTGTGCAGTTTTTGCGCACTGTAGATGCAGCTTTTGATGCGCTGAACAGCAGAAATCCTCTTGGAAAAGGTTTCAAAGCCCCAATCAAGCCAACAACTAAAGATCGGGTTGAGACCATTTTGAAGCAGGCAGAAACCATGCTCCGTGGCTTGAAGGTCCAGCAGTACAACAAAATGGTGCCACTTCACACCACCAAAAAAAAGACTGCCATATATGGCTTCATTGCGAATGGCAGAAGTGTTCTTAACATCTACCATGACCTTGTGGAGAGGGCCAATGCACCATGCAGATATCTTCTCACCTACAAATTAAGTCAGGACCACTTGGAGATCTTCTTTGCTGCCATAAGAGCAAGAGGTGGTCACAATGACAACCCCAATGCCAGGCAGTTCAGAGGAGCATATAAACGCCTACTTGTGAGGCACCAAGTGAAAACAGGCACAGGGAACAGTTTGCTTCGAGACAACACCCACATCCTCAACTCGACACCTGCATCTGTGAATGTTGCCCAAAGATTGGAAGTGCAGTTGGTGGAAGTGAGCGTGCCTGAGTATGACACAGTTCCTGTCCTCCCTGATGTATGCAGCCTTTCTGAATACAAAGAGGCAGCAATCAGCTACATCACAGGATTTGTGGTGAAGAAGATGAAAGAGAAAATCACCTGCTTGCCGTGTTCACAGGCATTAACATCTGATGGTGCCGCACATGATTTCATTCATCTAAAAGACAGAGGTGGCCTGCAGAAACCATCACCAGGCATGGTGTCCGTTTGTCTGACCACAGAGAAATACATTCAGAGAAGCATCACAAGTGGAGGTCACCTTCCCTGTGGATGAGGAATCACATTAGCCATTTCCAGTGAGGTTCTAGCAGATTGTGCCGAGAGAGATCTTTTCCCATAACTACACAGCCATATGTTTGCTACATGTGTTGAAATGAATCACTCATTTATTGGTAAAGATGGCCTCCTTGTGGTACTGCAAAGTAAGATTTAATCACTTTGCAAGAAGGCAAACTGAAATGGTTCGCAGACAGCTGACTAAATTGATCCATTTTTATGGGGAATAATTTGTGGATATTTGTTGCTGTCGCATTTTCCATCTACCATCTATTGTTTTCTTTGCTGATGATTCATGCCTCCACTGATCCTCCTGAAGTTCTGCTGCTGCTGTTGCTGCTACTGCTGCTGCTGGTGATGATTTACAGTCCGCATAAACAGGACTGAATCATTCACAGAAGACACCTCGACTCCACTGATCCCCCTTAAGTTCTGTTGCTGCTGCTGGTGATGATTTACAGTCCGCATAAACAGGACTGAATCATTCACTAGACACCTTCATCATATCTTAATTTTCTTTAATATGTGGTTGTTGTTTTTTTAATAAGCTGTTCAGTCACAAGAAGCCATTGTTAATAAATTGTTGAAATTGAATTTAACATTGTTCCTTCTAAGTATAAAAAGTATGACTGTTTGTTTTAAATACAGTTTACACTCTAGAGTTTCCAGTTACCATTACATGACGTTGTCATTTTTTGTTCATGAATAAAACATAAAAATACAATACCAAAAAATGCATTCCTTTCATTTCAGTTTGAGAAATGAATGTTCATGATATTTATGTTACATGTTTCTATAAATGTTATGTTTTTGTTGTTTTGTTAATATTTTTGTATATAGTTAAGAATTTACATGTAATGTGCATTTCTGTTGTTCACAATTTTCAATGTCACAAAATCTGTTTTGTCTCATCTGAGTCAGTCTTGTTTGTCAAGTATGTCTTGTCCTGTGTCCCACTCATGGCCTGCACCTTGTCGTGGTGAGTGGGCTTTCAACTAAGATGGGCCACTTTGTTGAAATTTATGGTTGGATCTGGTGTATAAAATATTTTTTTATCTGTCCTGTCTTAGGACATTGAGGATTGAGAATGATGAAGAGAGAAGATACACACATAAAGGTTAGTCAATTACTGAGGAATCTCATATTTGAGTGAACTCTCTTAACACTGGTTCATGTTTCTCAGATTTCTGCTACCGGTCCATCAGACAGCATGCTATTATGTTGCTCTCAATACAGCTGCTTATTCATGATGTGATCTTATGACATTGCCAAAGAGTGAAGACATGAAGACATGACATGAAGGTGAGTAATTGATGACAGAATTTTCATTTTTGGGTGAACTAACTAACTTTTAAGTTTTGAGGCATGAGCTTTGCACTTTGCTTTGCAATAAATGTTTTTCATGAATCCTTTTCTTTATGTATATATTTACAGAACCTGCATTAGATTCAGACCCAGTGCCACGCAGTGACAACATGGAGGACTCACCACATGTGTAGTATTCCACTCTTTATGTAATTCTTTGAGTATTGTCTGTAAATGAACCACTGAAAAAAGGTTTAAATTCTAAAATGCCAAACTATGTATTGTCAGTGAAATCTGCAATAGTATTATGAAAGTAATGTTACAAGAGACATGTTAGACAAATCAGTATTTATGTAATTTAATGCCTTATATATTCATATTACTCACACGCTGCTCTTCACACTTGTTGGCTTATACAGTTACTCGGTTTTTCATTTAAAAAACTGTTGATTGGAGTTTAAAATATACAATTATTTACAAAATCTTGACTACATTCACCATGGGGAAAATGGCTGAGGTAAAGCAAAGGGTTTGGAGAAAAGGAAAAGGAAAGAAGGAGAGGAAGAGCTGTGACAGAACAAGTGTGATGACTTCCTTTGTGTAAACATTGTTCATGAAACGTATACATAAAGTGTAAAAATCCTAGACATTTTTTATGCCACAACTTTGGGTAGAAAGTTCAAATTCAGCAGTTCAAACCCTACTGGATTTGGTCTTTCAAACACCGGGCAATGTTTTTTAAAAATATATAATTTCCCAATGGGGCCAAATGAACTTGATCATGCAAAAAATGGCCAGGATCTGTGCGCTTTATCTGACGATGATGCACAATGCCTCCACCAATAGACAAAACAAAGGAAGTCATCACACTGTTAATAAAGCGCCGGGCTTTGTCCATTTTTTGGGGGTGTGCAGACCTCCACTGGCATCTCTGTGTGATGGCAGAAAAGATGATTTTCATCTGCGGGAACTTCCTGTGGAGGTCTTGCAAGTCCTGCTTGATTCCTGCAACAAGCTTGACACTCTTGATGGTTCCGAGGTCGTTCCCGCCACAGTGCATCAAGAGGACATCTGGCACAGCTCTTCCTCCAAGCTTTTCATATTTTACAAAGCTATGGTATGCTGTATGTCAGGAATACTCAAAAGTTTAATTTCGTTTCCAGCAAAGGATTTAGAAGTGTTTTTTTTTTTTTTCTCTAAGTTTTGGAATAGTCAATGTAGTTTTCTTTGCTGCCAAATTGAGGAGAGGCACTCAGTTTTGGTGATTTTTTTTTTTTATGGAGAATAAATGCATATTTTTCCATCCACTCATTTTTAAGCACACCGTTTTCGTTATCAACTTTATTTCATTTTAAAATGATGACTTGAAACAGCTCACATCAAACACTAAAACATCCCAGGATTCAAAGGTCTTGTTAAGGTAAGCCGGCATGCTTAGCATAAAACACTTTACAGAACCATTTTTAATCAATATTGGTGATGTAGATGCGCTTTTCTTAAATCACAGGTTAAAATATAATTAATTAAACCTTCGTAATAATAGAGCTAACGTTATGCAGCTATTGTTGATTTCCGGACGGATTGAATATAGCTGGGACAAATAACTAATAAAACTTGAGTTAGCTTATATCATTCTTAAATTAGAAGCTTAACGCTGAAATCAAAATAGAACATTTATTTCTATATATTTTTGTTATTTATACTTACGTTTGAACTCTGTGGTGGCTGTGAAATGTGAGGTCATTTATTAGAGATGAGCCGGATACTCGGCTGAAACGAGTATCCGGTACGGATAAAGCACTTCTGCCGAGTATGAGTATTAAGCCGCCTTTCCACTGCACACGACATTCGCATCCGATTGTCGCATTTCGCCCCCTAGCGGCAGTCGCACGGAACTTAGAAATTGGTAGTGAAGCAACCGTTACCCTCGGCTTATTCCAACCCAAGCAACCACCATGGTAAACTGAACGATTTTAATGAATGTAACGTTAATGCATGTATGAATATATCCATACAAAGCAAATGACCCTCAATACATTTGAAATAAAAACATACTAGTAGATTTTATAGAGCTTCAACGTAAAAATTTATTTAATAATCATAAAATATCTTTTTTTGTTTTACATAATTATTGATAACCACCATTTTAAAGAAATAGTGTTTATATAATAACGTTAAAGTGTTAAAATATTGGTAATTCTAACTTCGTGCTCATCGTTTTGACTAGAGTACATCATATCCGGTCGGCCGGTCGCATACGGTCTAGCCCGTCTAGCCGCAGAAGTTCAAATATTTCAACGCATCTGAAGCTCAAATCGGATCCGAAATTTCCGCATTCGCATATGATCGGAACTCCACGCAGCCCCCGTACTACTCTCCATTGGAAACGAATGACTTCCGGTCCAACGGCTGTCGTTTGTCGTGTGCAGTGGAAAGGCGGCTTTATACGAGTAATACGACTCAATATCTGTGCTCGGATTGAATGAAAATCATCATTGGGTAGCTGATTGTGTCAGCGTTCTGTGATAGGCTAGTCACAGCGCCACTCCCCTACACACATACAGATGTATTTTGTTGCTGTGTATCGCTCTGCTCACTCACAGTGAAGCCTCGTTTACACTGCACACATGTGCGGCGCGTTACGGCTGCGACGCGGCTACCGGAGCTGATACACGGCCACTCTAGTCAATGCTTGTGTTTACACCAGCCGCGCCGCGGCGCGTTTGAGAAGCGTCCCAGAAGCGGCTCGACGCAGCGCTTCGCTAAAGATAGGCACCTCGCCTATTTTCGACGGACGTCGCGTCCAAGACACGCAGCTCAAATACAAAATAAAGTCAAAATAATCACCCTGTGTAAACTCCCGCTCATATTTCACATCACTAGGAGGCCCGCTCTCTCTCTCTCTCTCTCGCTCTCCCTCTTACTCACTCTCTCACACACACACACTTGGGGCCTGTACCATGAAGCTGGATTAGCTGGCTAGCCCGGTAAATTTCAGATTAGTTTGCACCAATCCTGGGTTTTAGGTACCATGAAAGTGACTTGGCTTTTAGCAGTGTTCATTGCCATGGTAACTTACGCTCCACGGCTAACCTGCTCCGGGGCAGGTTATGTTCAGGGTTAGAGATCTCAAACTGAAATTGGACCAATCAGGTATAAGCTAAGTGACACTGACACACCCAACGCAATAAAGTCACTCCCCCAGTTTCTCTTCCTCCAAATTAAAGGTCATTATATAGTAAAAACAAATATTTAATGATGAAATTGTCTGGTTTTAATGATAATATAATTTATATATGATCTATATTTTTATTAATCCATTACACACATGCAAGTTTAGTTTAACAGTTGTTATTAAGCACTTAGTTTCAATGAATATTGATCATATGTATGCTAATATAAATAAGGTGTAAATATACTATTTAAATATGACTACATGTGAGCTTGTATGTTTGAGTCTCTATCGCTATATATTATTAACCATATAAACTAACTTCACTTGGACTGATAGAGAAAGATCATTTCTTTTATTTGTCCTCTTTCAAAGATTAGTATTTTCCATTAGTGTAAATGCGTTTAAATTCTTAATTTTCAGTGAATTGAATCTCGCTGGCTCTCTCGTGAGAAGTGAATCACAGTTTATTTCTGTTGCAAGGCATGTGATTGGCTGTTCACCACTGATGTCACGGATTCATGTGCACGCGCTCCACAAACTCAGGATCAAAGCCTGAGTTGACAGAGAAAGTTGATGATCAGCCTCATGGTACCAACAAAGCTGGATTGGAGTGGTTTGGTTTTGTCAACTCGAAACTAATCCTATAACCCTGAGTTTGTTCATCTACCATCATGGTACAGGCCCCTGGTGTGGAACCAAAAAAAAAAAAAAAAATCACACTGATCATTAAAAAATTAAAAGAAATTTATGTTGTTCATTACATTTTACTTCATAATTGCACTGCATTGTTTTGTTTTCATCGTTGCAAAACTTGTTCTGTAATATAGTTTGTTTGCTATCATGATCAAAACCATTGATCTGAGGCTCAATCCTGATGCTGTCCTGTAAATATTTTTTCTAATCAGCAATAAATCTAACAATTTCTGATCAACCCATATCAATTGCATGCTCAAAATAACATACTGGTTAAAGCCCCGCCCATTTCAAGACCAGTCCCGCCCACTTCCGGGTTAGGCCCCACCCACTCCGAGTACAGATACAGATACAGATAATTCATATAGTTAACAGATACAGATACAGATAATGCTGTACTCGCTCATTTGTTCAACGTTAATCCTAAAATGAAGATAACAAAAATGAAACAACAATCCATTCAAAATATATTTATTTTATATGAGAAAAAAAATGCATGTGGTCGTTATCAGTTCATTACAATGGAAGGAAGTGGCGTCGTGTCGTCCATCTTTTTTACAGTCTATGGTTCCACACCCGTAAGACCTTCATTAATCTTCGGAACACAAATTAAGAAATTTTAGTTGAAATCCGATGGCTCCGTAAGGCCTTCATAGGGAGTAATGTCACTTCATCTGTCAAGATCCATAAAGGTACTAAAAACACATCTATATCAGTTCATGTGAGTACAATGGTTCAATATTAATATTATAAAGCCACGAGAATATTTTTGGTGCGGCAAAAAACAAAATAACGACTTATTTAGTGATGGCCGATTTCAAAACACTGCTTCAGGAAGCATCGGATCCTAAATGAATCAGTGTATCGAATCATGAATCGGATCGCGGTTCAAACCCGCCAAACGGCTGAAATCACGTGACTTTGGCGCTCCGAACTGCAGAGTCGACACACAGATTCACATAGTGTTCCGAAGCTTCCTGAAGCAGTGTTTTGAAATCGGCTATCACTCAATAAGTCGTTATTTTGTTTTTTGCCGCACCAAAAATATTCTCGTTGCTTTATAATATTAATATTGAACCACTGTACTCACATGAACTGATTTAAATGTGTTTTTAGTACCTTTATGGATCTTGACAGATGAAGTGACATTGCTCCCTATGAAGGCCTCACGGAGCTATCGGATTTCAACTAAAATATCTTAATTTGTGTTCCGAAGATTAATGAAGGTCTTACGGGTGTGGAACGGCATGAGGGTAAGTAATAAATGACAGAATTTTAATTTTTGGGTGAACTAACCCTTTAAAAACTTACATTTTGTCTGTCATCCCTCCTCGTCCTCCTGTCATCTGCAAAGCTTTTCGGTAAAATCTGAAATAGTGTAGAAGTGCCTTTTGATTGTGCTACAAACCAGTCAATCAATCTACCTATCTATCTACCTTTTAGTAGTTGACATTTAGGGGTAGACAAAGTTGACATTTATGTGATCAAAGTCGAGTCAACATAATTAATCGCTGATGACATCATTAATGAACAAATAAGCCTTTACCTCGAGCCGAGACTCAAACGTGGGTTGCCTTGTGCACAACTATGGTATAAGGCACTCCAACATAAAAGCTTATTTTTATCAGTTCTTTTGTCTTTGGGTTGTTATATTTCTCACAGGTTTCTTTTCATACAAAAACAGATATAGATAGTAAAGATTACATTTATATGAATGAATTAGTGAGAGAGCGATTGTATGTAAATTGCACCTGGTAGCGTCTAATAATGAAGCTGTGTGTTTTAGTTAAGAAATATATGCTAGAGCTTTTCAGTTTCTAAGCTATTTTATTGATAAATAACAGAACAGTGCTGACAATACATTTCTGTGCCACTGAATGATTATCTATGTGGGCGATCTTCATGTGATATGTGCGCTACTGTCTGTGGGTACGTAATGCAGCAGCAGTTTAGAATGGCGTTTAACTTACCTGTACATTAAGCTGTGTAAAACGTGCATTTACGTGATCAATTTTGAGCATACAGATGGTATAATCAAACATATCTTGTCGATCGTTCTCTGTGTATGCATTTATTTGTCATTTTAACTGAAACAGAGCATAAAAGTGTACTTCAAAGATTTATTATCCTGTTGCGCCCTCTATAGGCCATGAATGATCAGCGACTAGTCGATGTCAAGCTTAAAGCATCATGGCAGAGCATTAAAGTTGACTAGTCGAGTAGTCTGTTCAACCCTAATGTCAGCCTCAGACGTCACGCCCACGAACGATTTGTTAAACATCTGATGCATATGCATATGTTTCCTGTATACACACAATGTCTGTGTTCTCAAATAGTTATTGTTTTTAGTACATGTAACCTTAAATATTCTAAATATTGTTAGACAAATAAACAGTAAGTAATAAAATAGGAACAAATAATCAAATTATGAGTAATAGCACAAAAAAATACAACAGAACAAACATATAAATGCAATAAACGGTGCTTTTCAAGTTTTTCTTGTGGTGCTCAGTCCGATCTAGTTTCAACAGCTTTTTTTCAGAAATCGCTTACTGCACCTTTTAAACATAACCTTATCATGTTCAAATTATGTTAAATTTTCCTTTAAAATACTGTATGCACTTACGCCTTGGCATATATATTGTGTCATTCCCATTTTGAATCAAACCCATTCTTATTCTTGTCAGGCGCACTGTCTGTGGTCGTTGTGTCGCAGGTGTGCCCTGACCCCTTTGGAACATCCTCAGTCTTAATCAAAACATAATTTAGAAATGTCACATCATTGCCATCATAAAGACAGACACATCATTAAAGGGAGTCAAATGAGTGTTACATTATTGTTTTACAGACAACTCTGATAACAGCAATGCTTTTCTTTGTATTGTGTTACACACCACACTGAAATGTTGTTGGCGTGGATGAGGGGCACACATTGGATCACTTTGGCACAAATCTGTGCACTGAATGTAGGAACAGCAGCATCCTGATTTGCGTACTCTCCTGCCACAGTTCTTCCCGTCAACTACTGATATAACCATGGGCGACATTAGGGAGAGGGACAATATTTTCCCGGGTATACTTAATTTCCCGCATTCCGCTCCGTCTCGTACACAGTTGAGCACTCAAGCCTTTCAAAGTTAACATACTCCTACTAAAATAGTCTAGTGTTTGAAAACAGCGTGGATCACTAACGTTACCAAACCAACAAACAGCAATGCCAAGTACAGACTAGGCCTATTAAATTTAATTGATTACCTATCCATAGGCCATTCTGATCAACAGCGCTACTTATAGGCTATAACAAAGTATAAGAAGAAGAATCCCCCGTTCTAACTTGGCCTATCAGGTGAACCTATGTTATTTATAAGCATACCTGTCGATTAGACCTGGACCTAGCTGCAGAATGTCCTTCTTCTTCTACAAGTCTGTTTTGAATCAAAGAACTGTAATTCTTCTCAACGGGGCTACAATATCACAGCGGTAATGATCTTGCTCATGAGTTGAAACTGCAGGTAGTGAGTAAAACTGCATTAAATGTCTGTTTTGTTGACAATAGGCGCCTGAGTGCATATAATGTAAACAACACGAACGTAGTGAATTCATAAATTCATTATTCATACGCTATATTCATTATAGTGATTCAAAAGTTATCCATGGATAATGCGATGGTGTATTGTGTGTGTTTAAATACAGTTCAATCAGGACCACTTAAGTCAAAAATTACAAGAGACAAAATTTAGTCAATTTTTTATTGGCATATTTTGCTAAAGTTACAATTTGGCGGTATGGCTCTGTTCTAAATTCCAAGTTCCCAAAACCGGGAACAGCAGCAGCTTCTGGGGACAACCTCCCATTTTTTAACTGGGAGAGCAGCAGAAAATCCCCCTTTTGAGAACAGAGCCTGCATCAATGACAACAGAATGACACAGATTAAGTTCAACACAAGTTTAAGGAGAAGCTGGGGAGGAGGTGGGTTGCAAGCAGCGTGCAGTGGAAGCAGCCAAGCAAGCAGAGAGATGGAAGCTGTGTTTAAGTAATGCGCCTTATTTTAGAGTTGCCAATGGAGTCCATAGAAACCGGATCAGCTGATATGGGTGTGGCTGGAATTTGTGAATCAGCTGATAGCGGAGCTTGACTACGAGGCCTGCCTGAAATAACGCTGATTATTATTAATTTTTCGTTATTATATAATTATTATTCGTTATTTTACTTTTTTACTTTATTTATTTTATTTCCCAACTAATGACTAGTCCAGCTTATCCAATAAATTGCATGTATGGGGGAAAACTAAAAAAATTGTTCACTTCTAAGCACTTTTTATTATAATATATTTCTTTACATAAATACTATTTTCTACTTTTCTATATTTTTTTTTCTTCTTAAAAACTATAATTTCATCATCCGGGCTTTCCATTATGTTGCACGTGAGGGGTAAAAAAGTAGCGTCCTTCCACTTAAAGAGTTGACAATGGCGTTGGAATTGGTTGCTAAAAAGGGTACTACTTCGTCTATATGGCAATTTTTTGGGTTTAGATCTGATGAGAGTGGGCAGCCAAGGGACCCGACTGAAGTGTGCAAGATCTGCTCATGTGTGATCCGCGCAAAAGATGGGCAGATGACCAATCTTCATCTTCACTTGCGTGTTTGCCATCCAGCAGAATATGCCACCTTGCCTGCACGTGCTGGGCCTAGCAAAAAAGCTAGCCAGGGTCAGCAGACGATAACCGGAGCTTTTGCAAAAGGCACTAAATATAAAACTGACAGTAACAGATGGAGGCAGTTGACAGATGTGGTAACTCGCTTCCTGGCCAAAGAAATGGTTTCGTTCAATACAGTGGAGAAGCCGTCGTTCAAAGCCATGCTGCATACCTTTGATAAACAGTACGAGCTGCCAGAAAAATTTCTCAAAGACGGTTACCTTTTCAACGAGGTTAGAAGTAACATCACGAAAGAGCTTGGTGATGTAGAATATTTGGCCCTGACAACGGACATGTGGTCCAGCTGCAATATTATGCCCTACATGTCAGTGACAGTGCATTATGTAAATAAAGAGTGGACACTGCAGTCCAAATGCAGTCCAAAAGCCATACAGCAGATAATTTGGAAGAAGCACTGCGCAAGGCAATTAATGACTGGAAACTACAGGAGAAACAAACTGCCTGTATAACTACCGACAATGGGGCGAATATTGTTGCAGCCATCCGGCAGTTGAAATGGCCATGGTTAAGTTGCTTTGAGCACAACTTGAACCTGGCCATAAACAACTCACTTGCGCAACAGAGGGCCAGCACAGACCGAGCTTTCGGGGTTTGCCGGGCAGTCAACTGCATTTCCGCACAGCTGGCTAAGGTGAAGTGAGCCGCAGAAAGCACAAGTGGAAATGAAACTTCCTGAGCACTCACTGATCACAGTAATTTTAAAACAGTTTTTAAAACGTGTGTTTGCCCAAGACAAAAGCTGCCGCCCACTCCCCCAGCTGACATGGCAAGACATGGTGATGACACCATCTAGAGGATGATGCGTAAAGCAACACTGCTTGACCCAAGATACTGAGGGGACCATATGAAACCTCCCGAACTACATTCTACAAAATCTGAAATGATGGAAGAGATTGTGAGAGAGATTGCTCTGTTGCTGCCATGGCCAACACCAGGTCCCTCACATGCTGGAGAAGATGGAGCGCAACCAAATGCCGGCGTCGCCACCATGTCTAAGAAAAAAAAGTGGTCTTTGTGCAGACTTCTTGCAAAGAGATCAGCCACAGCAGCTGCAGCCACGCTCAATGATGAGCAAAAGGTTGAGTCAGAAATGACCATGTACCTGCAGGAAATGGCCATCAATGGGGAAGAGGACCCACTGACTTGGTGGAAAATGAACGAAAAAAGGTTTCCGTTCATGGCAAGATTAGCACAGAAATATCTGTGCATATGTGCTACCAGTACTCCATCAGAGCAGGTCTTCAGCACAGCAGGGAGTGTAGTCACACCAATCCGCTGATTATTAAAGCCAGACAAAGTTAACATGTTGGTATTTCTGGCCAGAAACATCGAAATTTAAACATGTATGTAAATCCCGTGTTTCATTCTGAGTGTTGTTCCTGTTTTCTTGTTCTTTGTTGTTCTTCTGTGTTTTAATAAATCTGTGTTATCAGAATCACCTTCATTCTTTCATTTGATTTGACATTATGGCCAAGGAAAATTGTATTTAAAGGTATTTATTAAGCAGACAAAAGTTAATTGATGTTCGCTGAATTCTGGGTTTATCTTAAACTGCCGCTTCAGTGCAGTATAGCCACAGAGCTATGTAACAATGAGCACGATCTCCCGAGACACTACAATAGGCTACTAATAATTCATTAATAAGGGCTGTTTTCTTGTACAAAATTAAATATTTTAAGTTAAATGTACAGTGTTAGACATGTAAAAAAGACAAGATTCTAACAATGTCAAGATCAAATGCCACGGTATTTTCAAATAGCCAATGCATTAGTTATATTTTCAATTTAATTTACAGAGCAATTCCTGCAAAGATTTTAGGTTAACTAGTCTATTGAAGAGACTAGATTAGTGTGTGTATTTTTTTTAGTGTCTATGGTGTCAACTCAGACTCACAACGGAGCGGGGCATCACGATGGTGTCTCTGCATCGTGATGTCCGTCAACCATTACGATGGACAAAGATATCGTCCATCGGCACAACTCTAATTGTGAGGATTAATCTGTGTTTAATTTAAATGATGAAACATTTGAAGTATTTAATTTCTGTAGTACTGCTGTACCTAAATACTGACTTGAAAACCTTTTTATTTATTTATTTGTGCTTCTGCTTGTAATTTGTTTATTTGTTGTTTAAATCAAGCTTCCTTTTCTTGTGTGTCACCAAGCATAAGAATTGTAACCCCATTGTAAAAACACAAATACATTCCCAGATAGCAGACCAACCTTGAATCAACATTGAATCAATGTTAATGCATTAACCAAATTTTTACTGAATCAATGTTGAAATTCAATGTTGATTTTTCATCAGGTTTGCGCCCTGAAATAATGTTATTTCAATGATGAAAAATAGATCAACCTTAATTAAATCACGTATTTAATATTGAATTAACGTGGAAACAATATCAAATCATTCTTGCTTTATGTACTATCTCTATTTCTACTAATTTCAATCAGAGACAATGTAAGGGCAGCAGTTAATATTGTTTTAATGAACAATTCACAACTTCCTTCAGTTTACATACAAATGTATTCATTTATAACCACACACTGTTTGAACAGGAATTAACATCACATTCAGGAAAAACAAGTGGCTGTAAAAATGGCATTTCTTGGTGACTAAAACAAATAGACCTGGTTTCACAGACAGAGCTTAGGCCAAGCTAGGATCAGACCTTAGTTCAATTATTGAAGTAGCTTTTATAGACATGCCTTAGAAAATTGTTTATCTTGAGACAAAACAATGGCAGTGACATATTTTAAGATCTGTTTTCAGTTAAAACTGCTCAGACAATAGCACAGACAAATTGTAAGATGTCAGTGCAAGTTACTTTCAGTTAAAACAGCTCAAACATGCATTTTAGTCATTGGAAAAAGAGCCTGGAAAACTGTGACAACATAAATGCAATCTGCATCTGTAAAGTTTAAGTAAATACAAAAGGAAACTCACCAACAAAGACAGAAACACAGTAATACAGACTGAAACACTACCACAGTTCACTGTTCAGGACTTGAAGCTTTAAGGATTGAAGCTCTTATGATGCAAAAAGTATATCCTTATTCATTAAATTGATACTCTGACGAACTCAGGGATTTCCACCACGAGCAATGCCCGAAAGCTGATCAGGAGCATAACAGAGCCAGATTTGCAGAAACAGCAAATACAAACTTTAAGGCCTCCTTTTTTCAGCCCTCACTTGATGTAAGGCATCTAAAGAAAACAAAAACCAACAGGAAGTTAGAACTACACAGTGTTCTTAAACATGTGATCGGTAGTAGTGTATGACTGACAGAAAGTGGGTCATAAATATTCGGAAATGTGACTGTTACAATGTACAACAAAATTAAGTGAAACTTGAAATATGATTTTAAAAAAGTTTTAAGTTAAAACACGCATAACCTGATATTGCTGAGTTCAACATGTTCCTGGGTCAACATTTTTGTTGATCCTGGAACAACATTCAAATCAACCAATCAGATTTGAGGGACAAGTTTACAGATTATATCAAGTTTAGGCTTAAAATCATGAATTTGTGCTTCTACATCAGTGTTATTCATCTATCATTTCCCTCTGATTTTTGGGATAACTTATGGGTAGGGTTAGGTTTAGGGGTAGGAATAGGGTTAAGACTAAATTTTCAGACTAGAATGTTGGATTATTTTCTGGTTTATTTTTCCTTTTTGTTGTTTCTTTGGTACTTTGGGTTTTTTTGTAGACACTGTATATATTCTTCACTGTGGACTAAATTACACTTTGCATGAAAAGTGTTTTTGCGAGTAAGCCATCATTTTTACATCCCCTCACGGACTTACACTTCCTCCCTGAAGGCGAGCTGGTGGGCTCGTCTTCATCACATTTGGTGGCAGTGGTGGGATGGTGACTCGCAAGACAGCGCCGAAAGGTAAAAAACCCAGGGCGGGTTATGGTCCCAAGTGAAGGCAGTGTCAGAGGAGGAGACCTGGAATTCTGTTGAGACTACAGAGGATGAGGAGGGAGCCACGAGTCTCCCCAAAGTCTCACCAAGGAGCAATATCTGCGGGAGCTCCGAGGTCTTCGTGATTCCATTGTGCAGTCGACCCATCCTGCTGAGACCTCCCAGCGTACGAATGGAGCTACCAACGCCAGCACCGAAGGTATCCACAAGACACAGACCGGCCTACGTCCAAGACTCCCCGAATATCGCCGCACCAAGAGAGCCGATGCTGTGGGCTGATCCGAAGATGCCGAGCTTCCAGCAGAGGGAAGACATCAAGAATTATCTTCGGCGGTTCGAGCGTCTGGCCAGGACCTGGAGGTGGCTGGAGGAGTGGAGCTATCGTCTGGTTCCGTTGCTGACAGGGCAAGCATTGGAGGCTTACCTGGCAATGGACGAGGAGCAGGCTGAGGTCTACACTGACCTGAAGGAAGCATTGCTGGAGAAGTTCAACATATCTCCAGAGACCTACTGTCAGCGCTTCTGATCATCTACAGTCCCAGCTGGAGAGTCACCAACGGAGACTTACCACCAGCTAAAAAATCTGTACAGGCGGTGGGTGTGACCAGAGGAGCACTCTAAAGAGGAGATTGGTGAATTCATCATCCTGGAGCAGCTTCTTCGGGTGCTACCCTACAATGCACACACCTGGGTGAGAGAGCACGAGCCGAAGTCAGGACTGGCGGCAGCAAAGTTGGCTCAGCAGTACCTGAATGCTCATCGCAGAGGTCTTCGTACTCAACCACCCAGAGGTACTGTACGTGGGGTTTCACATAACTCTGGGTCCGATACGGGTCGTGTTGAACTATCTGACAATGCACAAGGCCCAAGACAATGACTTTGAAGAGTTCGAAACCGACCACCGGGCCCTAACCTGGATCCAGTCCATGAAGGACCACAATGCCAGAGTCACACGGTGGTACCTCACTTTGCAGCCTTACCGCTTTAAGATACGGCACCGACCTGGCAGACTCAATGTGGTAGCCGACTACCTGTCCAGATTTCCGGCCAGTATGCAGCTTGGAGAGGGGGAAAGTGATGTGATAAGGTCACATCAGCTGCCACCGCTGAGAAAGCAGCACTGGCACACATACACACACACACACTCCTGTCTACTTACCTTATTCATTCTCTGTATCGTTCCTCCCAGCCATTGCCGCTATTGTAGTAGCGGGTACACACACAATCACAATAGCACATGGACATTCTCCCATTTCTCCACTCTCCTCCCGCCATCCATTCCATATCCATTTCCTGGTCATTTTATACACCTATACTGCACTTGTCATCTTGTTTTGTCTCTGTGCTGTTTGTTGATGTGGGCATAGTCAGTCTTCCGGTGGGAAATGCTGCGCTGGCCAAACCGAACGATTGAGCGGTGGCTGCTTATGACGTCACGGCCTGGTCGCACCAGCGCAGCGTAACCGGAAGCTGACGAAACCATTGTCCAATGTGAATAGGTGTTTGAGTGTGTATTGAAATGTCCAGTTTGCTAAATGTATTATGTGTGATTGGATTATGTGTTTATTATTTATATATATATATATATATATATTTAGGAATTATTGTTGTTTTATCATACTGAATATCAAATAGATTAAGTATTTTGAATGAGTATTATGTTTATATGTACCCAAAGATGGGGTGGCCCAAAAAAGGGCGGGGTTTGGCCTATAAAAGCCAGGCCAAACATAAAGACAGTACTTGTTTACCAAGTCGACGCAAGAGTGCTACTGTGGTGCCTTGAGCAAACTCAAAACCCCTTTCTTTTTGTATATTGTGGATACCTGTGTATATATATCTTTGTTGAATTATTTTCTGGTTTATTTTTCCTTTTTGTTGTTTTTTGGTACTTTGGGGGTTTTTTTTGTGGACACTGTATATATTCTTCACTGTGCACTAACTTTTGGCACTGTAAATAAATTATACTTTGCACGAAAAGTGCTTTTGCGAGTAAGCCATCATTTTTACATCCCCTCACGGACTTTCACTTCCTCCCCGAAGGCGAGCTGGTGGGCTCGTCTTCATCACACCGGCGTTCTAGAGCAACACTGAAAATGCTGTCTTTGGATAATTAAACACGATTGTTCCATTCTCACTCCCTGTTTTTGTCTGTAACTGTTTTTTTATCCTTGTGGAAATATCCAACCTGGTGGGGTTATTTTGCCTTGGACTTCACAGGACAGTGCTGTTCAACGTGCTCCCGAACTCAAAACGACTTAAAAGGACAATCTTGCACACACACATACAGTGGTGTGAAAAAGTGCTTGCCCCCTCCCTGATTTTTTTATTTTTTTTACTTTAATGTTTTAGATCATCAAACAAATTTAAGTATTAATCAAAGATAACACAAATAAACACAACATGCAGTATTTTAATGAAGGTTTTTATTATAAAGGGAAAACTAAATCCAAACCCAAATGGCCCTGTGTGAAAAAGTGCTTGCCCCCTAAACCTAATAACTGGTTGGACCACCCTTAGCAGCAACAACTGCAATCAAGCGTTTGTGATTACTTGCAATGCGTCTGTTACAGCTTAGTGGAGGAATTTTGGCCCACTCGTCTTTGTAGAAATGTTGTAATTCAGCCACATTGGAGGGTTTGAGCATGAACCGCATTTTTAAGGTCAAGCCACAGCATCTCAATAGGATTGAGGTCAGGACTTTGACTAGGCCACTCCAAAGTCTTCATTTTGTTTTGCTTCAGCCTTTCAGAGGTGGATTTGCTGGTCTGTTTTGGATCATTGTCCTGCTGCAGTACCCAAGTTCAGTTCAGCTTGAGGTCACGAACAGATGGCCGGACATTGTCCGTCAGGATTTTTTGGTAGACAGCAGAATTCATGGTTCCATTTATCACAGCAAGTCATCCAGGTCCTGAAGCAGCAAAACAGCCCCAGGCCATCACACTACCACCACCATATTTTACTGTTGGTATGATGTTCAAGCGAGGCCTGCAGTTCTTTGGATGTTGTTGTGGGGTGTTTTGTGAGTCGTTGCTGTGCTCTTGGGGTAATTTTGGTCGGCTGGCTACTCCTGGGAAGGTTCATCACTGTTCCATGTTTTCACCATTTGTCGATTATGGCTCTCACTGTGGTTCGCTGGAGTCCCAAAGCTTTAGAAATGGCTTTATAACCTTTTCCAGACTGATAGATCTCAATTACTTTCTTTCTCATTTGTTCCTGAATTTCTTTGGATCTCAACATGATGTGTAGCTTTTGAGGATCTTTTGGTCTACTTCACTTTGTCAGGCAGGTCCTCTTTAAGTGATTTCTTGATTGCGAACAGGTGTGGCAGTAATAAGGCCTGGATGTGCCTAGAGAAACTGAACTCGTGTGATAAACCACAGTTAAAGGCATAGTTCACCCAAAAATGAAAATTTGATGTTTATCTGCTTACCCTTACAAGCAGGCATCCAAGATGTAAGTGACTTTGTTTCTTCAGTAGAAGACAAATGATGATTTTTAACTCCAACCGTTGCCGTCTGTCAGTCAAATAATGGGAGTGAATGGGAACTTGGATCAATAAGAGTCAAAAAACCTTGCATAGACAAATCCAAATTAAACCCAGCAGCTCATGACGACACATTGATGTCCTAAGACATGTAACAATCGGTTTGTGCGAGAAACTGAACAGTATTTATATAATTTTTTACCTCTAAAACACCACCATGTCAAACTGCGTTCAGCACTCGCTTAGTGAGGTCTGACAACGGCAGTGATGTCTTGTGCAACTTCAATAAGTGCTAGACATCACTTCCGCTGACAGAGCACAATCAGACCTCACTAAGCGAGTGCTGGTTGGACATGGTGGTGTTTTAGAGGTAAAAAATGATATACTGTTCGATTTTTCACACAAACCGATCGTTTCGTGTCTTAGGACATCAATGTGTTGTCACAAGCCGAAGGGTTTAATTTGGATTTGTCTATGCACGGTCTTTCGCCCATTCACTCCCAATCACTCCCATTATTTGACTGACAGATGGCAGAGGTTGGAGTTAAAAATCATCATTTGTGTTTTACTGAAGAAACAAAGTAACCTACATCTTGGATGTGCTGAGGGTAAGCAGATAAACATCAAATTTTCATTTTTGTGTGAACTATCCCTTTAAGTTATGTTTCAACAGTGGGGCCATGCACTTTTTCACACAGGGCCATGTGGGTTTGGATTTAGTTTTTCCTTCATAATATCCATAATATCCTTCCAACATTTATTCTTTGTTTTGTGGTTATTTGTTGTATCTGCACTCACTCAAACAGTTTTAGGAGGGAAAATAACAAACATTATTTGTGTAGCCTGCCTTTAGGCAGAGTGTTACAATCTTCACTGCATGTATAGTTATTACCAAACGAACTATAAAACACAGCTCTTCCACTTTTCATTTCCATTTTAAAAATATTAACCATATGTGGCAATATGTGCATATAGTCTGCAAATATAAAACACACCCCTCACTCTTTTTGTTAAATGTCAGTTTTAATGGCCAACAATAGCCAAATACCCATTATAAAAGTACAAGCAATAGGTATAAGAAGCTACAATAAAAAAATAAAGCAAACAATTCAGTCAAACATACAAAATCAGCGCTCCAGTAGGCTACAACAGTAAACTAGAATGCCTAACTATATGAAGTTATGAGATTAAACTTTTAGTTCAACAAATTATAGATTTATGAGACCAAAGATCACCCATTAGATTTACAAAAGATGAATTATATTATCTTTAACCACTACAGAGTCACGAGAGCCAGCGTCAACCAAACCAACCAGCGTCAGAGCCAAACGTCAGAAGGATTAGCCGAGGTTAGGCTGTTCTCGGTGGGGTACATGAGCGCTGAGCGCCCGGTGATTGCCTGGATCTCACAACTCCAAATAGGTGCTTCTTTTTATCAATAAACCACAAATTTGAGCTTTTTAAACCAGTACATTCCTACATGCCTGAACACTCTTAATTTTACATATCATGGCATAATAACAGTAATATGTTTAAATTACACAGGTTTTGTGCTTTACTAATGACGCTTGCTGGTTAGTGCGTGATGCATTCTGGGATACCTGGCTGTCTCAAGTCCGCACTAGTCACCTCTCGATGCATCCTCTCATGTGTTTTCAGTGTTCCTGACTGACTGAATCTCTTGTCACAGTGTGAACACTTGTAAGGTTTTTCTCCAGTGTGGATCCTCTCATGTGCTTTCAGAGTTGATAACTGACTAAATCTCTTGTCACAGTGTGAACAATTGTAAGGTTTTTCTCCAGTGTGAATTCTCTGGTGCACTTTTAAATGGTTTGCTGTAGTAAAAGTCTTCTCACACTCAAAGCACATGTACTCTCTCACACCTGTATGTGTTTTCTCATGTTCTTGTAAATTATACAGCTGTGAAAAACTCTTTCCACACACAGAACATGAATGTGTCTTCTCCTTTGTATGAACTGTCAGGTGTCTCTTCAGGTTTGATGACTTTAGAAATGTTTTGTCACACTGATCACATGTGAACGGTCTCGCTCTGGTGTGGATCCTCATGTGTGCTTTAAGACTTGATGATCGTGTGAAACTCTTCCCACACTGACTGCATGTGTGTGGCTTCTCTCCGGTGTGGATCGTCATGTGTTCTTTAAGGTTTGATGATAGCGTGTAGCTCTTCCCACACTGATCACATGTGAACGGTCTCTCTCCGGTGTGGATCCTCATGTGTGCTTTAAGGCTTGAAGATTGACTGTAGCTCTTCCCACATTGATCACATGTGAACGGCTTCTCTCCTGTATGAACTCTCATGTGAACCTCAAGATGTTGTGTCTTTGAGAAACTCTTTCCACACTGAGTGCAGGTGAAAGATTTCTTGGCTCTTTTCTTTAGAAATGTCTTTAGTTCTTCACTCTCATTGCTTTCTTCCATCAGGTCTGAAATAAGAGGAAAAAAATTCATTTAAATTTTCAGTAAATCAAAATAAGTTAAAGAGAGAAATATGAAGTGAAAGGTCATAAAATTGAGTCTTGCTGTGATAGACAACTGCTATAAAATATTCAGATCATTTTGATGCACAGTCCAGAATTAATCAAGTATTGACATTTTATACAAATTGATTTTATTTTTCATTTTATTTTAAAGTAAAAAAGTATCATGCCAATTACACAATTAGACATTTAGAAGACAATAAATACCAGAGTATATCAGAGCTTGAGTTGAAGCTGCTTCATCGAGCCCCTCCTCAGTGGACAGCAAGCCAAATTAGCTAACTTAATATAATATAAAGCTTATATGGGCAAACAAACTTGTTAAATGTATAACTGACTGTGGGACATACTGCAATGGCTGATCTGCTGTCTTCATTTAATTACCCAGGCCAGAATTGATTTTTGGGGTCTTTTTAACATTTTAACACTTTTGGTAACATATGATTAGATTTTATCATACATTAAAATTGTAGATTTTTAATTATAGACTATTTATGTTGGTGAGACTATACAAACTATACAAAGATGCAAAAATGTGCTTGAAGACAAATATTACAATGCTATAAGGAGAATACAAAGTATAAAAACGAAATGAGGGGGAAAGGAAGGAATGAGGGGTGGGTCAAGTTTGGTCAAGGCGTGTCCTGTGCTCTTTCTCTGAGATCTTCTCTCCAGGGGTGTTTTATTGCAGGGTGTTTTATCTTAGCCTTTGCTTTAGCAGGAAAATCAAGCCTTACACATTTTTTTAATTTAAAACATTAGAGCATATTCCTGTAGTATTTAATTTATTTTCCTAAAACTGTGTAAATATTAAGGGCCGTTCACACTAGACTTTTCCTTCCACTGACTTCCTTTTATGCACATGTGAATGTGAGACACCAGTACCACAAGATCAAGTGAATTTTGCGGAGTGGAGAAGATGTAGAAGATTGCATATTTTCAAATTTTGGAGTGATTATTATTTGTTATTTATGTTTTTATAAATATATCACATCATATCTTGCCGTTGCCGCGTCTGTAGAAAGTTCACATGCTCAAAGTCTAGACTGACTGCATCTTTAAATGTGTTATTATCAGTGTCCTACATGATTCAATCAACCCTGTTACTTCTGACATGATTTTCCTCCTTTTAAAACCAGAAGATTTCTTAAAACTGTGACACCAGGAAGTGACATCATCTGGACTCATCATGGGAGGACAAGAGAATAATCTCAATCCATTGTCTCAGTTTTTACACAAATGAATGACTGCATTCATCAACCCTGTTACCAAATTTACTGTAAGAAGAGATTTTGCTCAAGTTACACTCACAACCCTGTCAGCCATTCTGGAAAGATCATTTACTACATACATTTTGGTGTTTACAGTTTATTCCTAAAAAATAACAGTGTTGAAAACGGTATTGAAAAAAGCTTAAATTCTAGTAACACTCCTGGAAATTGTGAACCAGATATAAAACAAATGTAAAATATTTAGTTTGATCTGATGAATGTTGTTCATCATGAACAGGTGAAGAATAAACACCAACCTCTTTGTTCTTCAGTCTCTTCTGTGTGTTTCATTCTGCAGGGTTCTGGATCACTCATGTTATTTCCAGTTTTCAGCTCTTCCTGAAGCTTCAGTGCTCCTCTGATGGGAATATTCCAACATTTAAGGATGAACTGGGAGGAGCTTCACTGATGATGTGACTGCTATGGGAGGAGCTTCATTAATTCATTGCAGTGGGCGGGGCTTTGTTGACTGAACAGCAGATTGGCTGGAGGAGCTGATCTGCCCAAATCAAAAATAAATCAATTACTGTGTTTGTTTTTATAGGGTTAAAGTCCAGAGATCAAACTGTAGTGTCTGCATCAAATTAAATGGACAAAAGTGATTTTAAATAGAAAACCCACTAAATGAAGTGTGTCTGTTTAATGTCTTAAATTACTTTTGTGAAAACCAAATGTTTTAATGTACATCATTTAGTCTAACAGATATATTTAATGCTAAAAGGAATCAGTTATTTTGACCTGTACTTAATAAAACATATTAAAAAGAATAAGATATCTCATGTTAAATTTCATTATTTTTTAAATTATTAAAAAACTTCTTGCTGACAAATGGGTGAAATCTAGTGGGTTGAAGGAAAGTGGCAAAGTCTACATATTTAAAATGACAAAGAGTATTTTAATTGTCAGCTGATTCTCATTCTAAATATGCCTAAAATATGCTTTTTTCCCTTTTATGCTATATTAACCTTTTTTGTATTTCACCCATAAACTAAATGCATTCAGAATTTATATTGGTCTATCGTAAAGCATCTTATGCTAATTCAGAACTTTATTCTGTTTCTTCTTTAAAATATTGACAGATATCTAGAAAAGTAGTAAAGAACTGTAAGAAAAACAGTTAAAAGCACAAAGACAAAAATAATTGACACTTAAAGCTCATTTCATTGCTGTCAACAGACTGAGGGGATTTGTGGACCTCAAATATGAACAATTTACAGCAGATCTGAAGACATCAGCATAATAAATGAGGTGAAAACAGGAACTATTAACATGAAATAAAGAGTGTTTTCAGCAGTTTCTCTGTTCATATTGATGATCCTCAGACTATCAACACTCATTCAACAAGACATTCAGATCATCTCACTTTATTCTGAGTGTTTGCTGTTAGAAACTGATTATTTGAGTCACAATGTGTGAGAAAATCCTATAAACTGCTTTAATTAAAGACAATACTGTTATTTCTCACAATGTGACACCAATAATACAAAAACAAACACTAATGGCATGTATATGTTTTATTCACTCATCTTCATCAACCACTGCTGCTAAACATTTTACCAAATTAAAACAAAACATTTAGTTTTAGATAAATTAATTTATTTAATTAATTGCACAATGTAGTGACTACGTAATCACAATTTAATTGCATGTCAAATTTGGCTGAGAAATTATCCCCAAAACATCATCTAAGAGACATTACAAAAAGTAGCTTTAAATATTTTATTTGATTCAACACGAGGATGAGTAAATTATAATTATTAATTATTATCATAGAAATATGATTTATTTATTGAAGTTATACTCTAAAAAATAATTTAAAACTGCCAGTAGGTGGCAGTTAATGTCTTATTGAGTAAGTTACTGAGTCCTTTCCATTCATTCGATTCATTCAAATGGCTGATTCATTCAGGAATTAAATAAATGGCTCTCTTTATGAGTGCACATCTGAATAATTGATTCGCTCAAAACGCAGATTCATTCAGAAACAAAACGAAACACTGTTTAATAACAAAATCATACTAAATTAAAAGCAAAACATTTATAATAGTTTTAGATAAATTACCATATTAATAAAAAATAAAAACATGTTCCAGAAAGTGACAAAGTAGTTATTATGCAATGATGTCCATACAGTGAATAAAAGCTTTACAAAAGTTTCAAATAGTTAAAGTAGAAATCTAAAATCTCAGAGATTTTTCCCTAAGTGAGATCTTTCCAGCAGGATTTAGACGGGGAGAGTTTTCAGTTTCTGCACATAAAACTGTTACATGTTAAAGATCTAATTACTTTATTACAATGAATCTTATCATAAAATCAAACCATGTTTCATAGTTATAGTTAATTCATTGTTATTTATCAGCAGTGGTTGATGAGGATGAGTGTCATTAGTGTGTTTTATCCACGTCATGTTGTGAGAAATAACAGTATTGTCTTTAAATAGAGCACTTTATAGGATTTTCTCATATATCCTGACTCCAATAATCAGTTTCTAACAGCAAACGCTCCGAATAAAGTGAGATGATCTGAATGTCTTGTTGAATGAGTGTTGATAGTCTGAGGATCATCTATATTACCAGAGAAACTGCTGAAAACACTCTTTATTTCATGTCAATAGTTCCTGTTTTCACCTCATTTATTATGCTGATGTCTTCAGATCTGCTGTAAATTGACACTTAAAGCTCATTTCATTGCTGTCAACAGACTGAGGGGATTTGTTTACTTCAAATATGAACAGTTATTTTTGTCTGTTTTTAACTGTTTTTCTTACCATTTTCTATATTTGGAATAATTTTATTTTATTTTTATTTATATATATATAAAACAAACCCTGTAATTGATTTTTTTTATTTTTTTTTTATTTTGGCAGATCAGCTTCCCCCCACACTGGAATTCATCATCAGTGAAGCTCCTCAAGAAGTCTTTTTTTTTATTGCAAAAAGGTACAAATCACAGGTGATTAGCCATAATATACATAACATACAAAAAACATAGAGATAAACAGAGAAAAAAAATAATAAAATAGCCAGGGGAAGCTTACAGGTCATTACAAAGTGAAGGAGGACCATATGCTGATAGTTTTAACAGCCTTTTTGTTGTTTGAGCCAGAAATCAGATTAATATAACGTTCAACTTCATGGATAAAAAGTACAAAACAAGGTTTTTTAGAGCTGAATTTACATTTATGAATGTGAAATTTTGCCAAAAGTATTAATAAATTTATAAGGAAGTACGTTTTTTCTTTACTTTGACTTTTATAAAAACAAAAAATAACATCCTTCCACAATAAGGCAGCTCCTCAAGAAGTCCTCGCTGCAGCCTGTAGCCATAGACTGTAAAACAATATGGACGTAGTGTCCGTGACGTCACCCATAGAGTTCTGAACAGCAGTTTTGACGCCTAAATGAGGCCGCGGCCATCTTAGCTGCGCGTCACCGCACGTCACTCCCGGATAACTGAAAATGGGCAAAGAGGCGGGGAGGTGGTTTGAGCTGATGTGACTGGTTGCTGAAACCACGCCCGCCTAGCTCGACGCGACCATGTTAGCAGCAAAGGAGCTATCTATCTATCTTAGATATGATCTAAAATATTAATAAAGATAAGTTTTATCATCAGAACGTTCTAAAGGTTTACTGTCAATCTACGGTGTTTTTTAAGATATAGATGCTCCAACACCAGTAGTGTTGGTTTTGCAAATAACAACATGGAAAATCAAATGGGACTTCATACCTTTATAATAGAGATCGCGAGATGAATTCAATCTGTGGCACTTGGGTAAAATATGAGTGTCCATTGCAAAACAAAAAAACATTTCACATTTCTTCAGATTGATCTGCTCTCTGTCATCGTTCTTCAAGAAAGGATGCAATCTAAGCAGCCTTTATGTTGTAAAACTGTATACGATCGTATCTAACAAACAAATGAGACCGCGTGTCCAAAGTATATATTTTTTCAAAATAGTGCAGCAGTTTTAGTTATAATATCCAAGCAGTGCTGTCAGATTTTGATATCCTCCTGCCATTGTCGTAAATCTCACAATCAAAACTTTCAGCCAATGGCACGATCCGACAACGTGTGTTCTGTGTCTCTTCCCCATGCATGCACACAGACACACATCAGTCTCGAATATTATGCAGCAAGCCATATTTTATAATTGTATAAAATAATCGAGAAAAAAAAGCAAAAACGAAATTCAAAAACAAATTCAGCGGCAGCTGAGGTAACATGACGGCTCAGACAGCAGCGCAATATACCTGTCACTCAAGTGACCACGCCCTTAATTATGCAGAACTTTTAAGGCTTAATATAATTTAAACAGATAAGTTATAAAAAAATTCACCCCCCTCAGAGTTGTCATGAAGGGCAAAAATAGCAGTATAGACCAAAACCACAATTTGAACCAACTTGTAAACATGTTTTTTTCTGCTATAAACTTGGCCAATTTAACATGGGACTCTATGAGATTCTGCTCTCTTTTGGAGCCTGTCCCTAGCGGCCAGTCGATGAATCGCAGTTTAAGTTACTTCCGTATTGGCTTCACGAGAGAAAGGGGGAGGTTGCCGCTTGCCTGTAGCGCGATGACGTTGCTGGATCAGATCCAATACGTACTAGACGTTGTCACGCGCATGCGCGGTGGTGTTTTGCTGACGTCATAGACGCATGCGCAGTGCCGATCAGTGTTGCCAGATTGGGCGGGTTCCCGGGCGGGTTCCCGCCCAATTGGGCTCCTTTTGGTCACGTCCACCCGGAAAAAAATGCATTGGGCGGGTCTTTAAAATTTGGGCTGGTTTTTGATGCAACAGGCAGGTTTTTATTTTTGATTATAAACAGTATTCTTTATTATTTTTTAATGAAAACTAACTATAAAATAAATTATATAATGTAGGATGATGTTTAAATTAGGTATGGTTCAGGTTAGCCAATAAGGTTCAGGGGAATCCTGTCCAATCAGACTTCAAGCTTGATTGGCGGGTTGTTGTAGGCTAATTCGTTATATCGTCAAAACTGCATTATCATCATCAGTGATCATCATTCATCATGCCAAAGTGGGGTAAATATAAAAAGTCCTACAGAACGAAATGGGAGAGCGACCCGTCTTTAAAAACATGGATTACACCTGTGGTAGGCGATGATACAAAGGCATTTTGTAAATACTGTCAATCAGAAATCAGAGCACAGTTAAATGATTTGAAAGAGCATGCTAATACAAAAAAAACACAAATCGCGCTGTGCACCAAGTATAAAAACTTTTACTATGTCAGCGGGAGCAGCAGGGCAGTGTCTGATCAAAGATGACCAAAAGCGCTGTGAAATTAGAATCGCTGCCTACATTGCTTGTCACAGTTCAATAAATGCAGTGGACGATTTGTCAGACATTTTGAAAGAAGAGATGGGAACATTCCAAATGCACCGGACAAAGTGTACAGCCATTATTAAATCTGTCCTCGTGCCACACTTCAGAGAAGAACTTGTGGAGGATATTGGGGAGTCTCCATATTCCCTGTATCTCGATGAAAGCCCTGACATATCCGTGAACAAACTTCTTTGCATTTGTGTGAAATACCACTCAAAAAAACACAGCAAGTTTGTAAGTACATATCTTGGACTTGTGGAGCTGACAGATGCTGATGCTAAAGCCATATCAGACACTGTTGTCGCTTTTCTATCAAAGAACGGTCTCCAGATTAAAAACATGATGGGCATTGCCACAGATGGTGCCAGTGTTATGGTTGGAAAAAAACACTCGGTTTTCACCCTACTTAAACAAATACAGCCAAACCTGCAGCTTATTCGCTGTGTTTGCCATTGACTTGACATTGTTGCAAATAAAGCAATGCAGCTTCTTCCAAGCAACATAGAATACATATAAAGAAACCTACAACTGGTTCGCACATTCAGCAAAATGGCAGTATGAGTACAAGAACATATACGAGACTATCAATAACGGGGGCTGCCCCTTGAAATTAATAAGTCCAAGCTGTACCCGTTGGCTTGTGATGGCTGACTGCATTAACCACATTGTGGATCAAAAAGATGCCCTCACACTGCATTTTAACATGGCTTCAAGTACAGAACACTGCTATACTGCTCGGCTTTTAAAGGAAATGTACAATGACAAAACTAATCTCCTTTACATGTACTTTCTTCAGCCTGTTCTGATGGAAATCAAAGCTGTAAATAAATGCTTTCAATTAGAAACAGGAAACTCTCTCGGTGTGTTTAGAGACTTGGAAAGGCTGTACATGAAAACTGTGAGATGCATTCTCAAACCGAGCGTCTTGTGTAATCACAAGCAGCTCCGTGAACTTGACCTCACACAGTCTGGCATATTCCTATCCCCTCTGGATGCGGACCTGGGTACCACATTTATGGACAAACTGGAGGAAAGTAGGCTAGCCCCAGACATGAAGGAGATTATTTCTTCGCGTTGTATGGATTTTCTAAAAGAACTTGTAAAGTAGTACCAATTGCGTTTACCTGCTTCAATGGAAATCCTGAGCAAACTGGAGCTCTTCTGCCCGAAATCTGTTATGTCCACTATAAATAGGCCTGGAGTAAAGGACTTGCCAGCTGATCTTTTCTCGTGCCCCATTGGTACATTAGAAACGCAGTGGAGGAATGTGGCAACCACAAACTTCTCTGATGATCAGGACATTGACAAGTTTTGGCTCGAAGTCGAAGCGTTTAAAGATGCAGGGGGGCACAAGTGTTTCAAGGAATTGGCACAAGGTGCAATAAGACTTCTTGTTCATTGTTTCCAATGCCCATGTTGAGCGGGCATTTTCCCTCGTCTCGCTTTTAAAAGATGACACTAGGAATCGCATGGGACTACCTTTACTCTCCAGCATCATGGATGTGCGCACTGGCCTGGTCAGAAATGGGTTTACCTCGGCAACATTCAAACCTCCCAGGCAGTTGCTGGAGAGATTTGACTCAACGATCTATTAATCAAACTGGTTGTGACTGTACAAAGTTGGTCCTATTATTAAATAGTTCTAGAATTGTTCTATAATAAAGACGTTTTAATCAGTTCTGCGGGGATTATCTACGTTAACTTCATATTAAAAGGTAAGCGTGTTTATGCTATTAGCCTGCAGTTTTATTTTGATGTACAATTCTGCTGTTTGATCATTTCTGAAACGTAATAGCCGATATAGTGTCTAGTGACGATTCAGTGTATTATTCAGTCATTATTTTATTTAAAATTAAAAGAAGGAAAAAAACGAGAATTCAAGTTGATTCGCCCAGTGGTCTATAAGTTAAATAATAATAATAATAATTTTAATAATGATAATATAAAAAAAATAATTAGTTGGTAATTAAGCACAAATTTGTAAGTAGCCTACTAATACAAAAAGAAAAGTATAATGAAATGATTTGAGAATTGGCCTATTAGAAAAGAACTGTAGTTCTGACAATAGTAGCACAAGAACAATAAAAAATGTTGTCCCCTTCTGAGGTTTCTGATGTAGACCTTGTGTTTTATTAAAATTATCATTTATATTTAAAAAAAAAAAAAAAAAGATGCAATGGATATACTCTCCAATGTGCGATTTGTTAGTCTGGTTGTTTAATAAGAAAAAAAAAATTGTGTGTTTTATTCTATAACAGTTTAATAACTTTGGGCTGGTATTTTTTTTAAATGAGCGGGTTTTAAGCTGTAGTTGGGCTGGAAATCTTTAGTCCAATCTGGCAACACTGCTCTCAAAACTCAGTGTTCCACCGGCCATCTGATAGTTGGAAATGTGAGCCAGGCACATGAGACTGCTATTCTGCTGGGCCAAGCTCAAGATAATGATCAATTAAGTCTTTCATCTCACAGCATTTCTTCTTAATTTCTCTTTTGTTTTTTTCTGCAGGTTATTACTTTGGAAGGATGGGTGGACATCATGTATTACAATATGGATGCCCACTCCTTTTACAATTTTATATTGCTTATTATTGTAAGTATACTCAAATTGAAAGTATTTAATATTTTCAGCCTGTTTCACACCGTATACATGAGTAGAGCGCAAGCAGAGCAGCAGCATTACTGTAACAGCAGGTATTTCAGGAAATGAAATGTTCCTCAACCCTGGTCCATACATTTGATGATAAAGTAGTATATACAAATTTCTACTGGTGACATTGCAAATAGATACATCCGTTTCCTATAAAAACTTCCTATGTGTCACCTTATTTAGAATTCAAAGTCCTAAGTTTAAATTCAAATTCAGGAATTTGAATTGAGAATGACTTTAAAATTACAGTTCAGTTCCTGAGTGTGAATTGAGCAGAATCCTGGATAAAATGGATGCCAAGATATACACATCCATACCAACATTGATAATTAGAAATGTTTCTTGAGAATCAAATCAGCATATTAGAATGATTTCTGAAGGATCATGTGACACTGAAGACTGGAGTAATGATGCTGAAAATTCAGCTTTGTCATCACAGGAATAGTTACATTTTAAAATATATTAAAAAATATGATTAATTGATTAATTAAATAATTAATAAATTAATTCATTAAAAAAAAAAATTCAATTTCACGTAATAATATTTCACAGGATTAATGTATTTTTGATCAAATAAATGCAGAGACTTTTCCCAAAAAATCCTGGTAACCCCAAAATTTTGAACTGTGGTGTACTGTTTGTACGCCATCTACATGTGAGGTGTAAAACAGGCATTAAACAGGCATTGAAGAGACTTCTCATGTTCATGATGGTAAACTAAAGTGACTTTTGTTTCTCTCAGGTGGGTTCCTTCTTCATGATCAACCTGTGCCTGGTTGTAATAGCAACCCAGTTCTCAAAAGCAAAACAGCATGAGAACCAGCTGATGCAGGAGCTATGCTCACTATGTTCACTATGTTACCTCTCCAACGACAGCACCCTTGCCAGCTACTTTGAGCCGGGGAGCTGCTACGAGGAGATGCTCACTTACATCAGCCACCTGTACCACAAGGTGAAGCGTCGTGCTTCTCGCATCTACAGTGGCAGGCAGAGCAAGCGCAGAAAGAAGGTGAACCCCAACAGCGTTCTGAGTGGGGGAGGAGGCGGCAGCGGTGGCGGGGCCAACGGTCACAGCATGCACAGGGGTGGCGGACACTTGATCAGTTCCATCCACAACCTCATCCAACAGCACCAACAACAGCACTGTCACCTCAGCAATGGCAGCCCCAGTCCTGTGGCCTCTACGGGATCCGGCAAGGCTCTTGAAATGAGGACTATCACAACGGGGCCGCAACTGACCGTGTGCTCTCAGCCAACTGGCATGCACAATCTTTTATCAAGGTGACTTTCACAAGGCCCCGCAAGGGCGAACACCAGAGTTCACCCAAATATAAAAATTCTCTCAACATCTATTTTTTTTCCAAACCAAAATAATTTACATATTCAGTTATGTCTGTAAAGCCCGGAACACACCAAGCTGACGGTCAGCCTTCGGGCAGTTTTTGTTTGTCGTGTTTGGTGTGTTCCGAGAATAAGACATCAGTGATTAGAAATGTCACTAAAACTATTTAAGTTCACATTTTTAATTTGCACTCAAGAAAACTTGAATGTAAATGCATAACGTCAAAATAGTTTATGCACTATAAGCAGAGGTGATGGAGTTTAATGTAAGTCAAAGTTTACATTGAAGGTTGGGTTTTGACTGTCTGAAACAAGTAAGAGGCGAGATGCTGGGAGTGGAACTACAGTATTACTCCAAGAAAGAATATCAGAAGTTACACTCCTTCAGGCAAATGTTTAGAAAATGAAAGATTTGGATAGAAATGCAGTAACTGATTCTTCTCTGTTTTGTAAACAATTGTGATGTGACAAATTTTAAAATGCAGAGATTCAGATTTTCATTCAATAATGACTTTGAGGGATCACCAAAAATGGACCTTCTGCCATCATTATGTCACCCTCATGTCATTTAGAATTTTCATTTTAGAGTGAAATATCCCTTTAAATTATGCCCTGTTCTTTCAGAAGACATGGAATTTTGGTCAATTGTTCCTTTAAATGTATAACACTTAAACAAGTTTCTGTGACAAATTCACTGCAGGAGCAGTACATTTGTCCCAGTACTATGTATGTTTGGAATGAGTAGAATTTCGTACACTTGGTTTTGCATTATGTTGTTTTTTCAGCCCCAGATAACCATGGCATCTCTTTCATGGCCAAGCCAGTTTTCATTTCTATATCAGTCTGTTGCAGAATTACTATTTGTGGATTAGGCCACCGTGAATGATTACGTCCTCAGGAAACACATAAGGGTACAGCCGCATACTCTGATTAGACAGATTCATTTTAATTTATTTTATTTAGTTCACAAGACCAAGAGAGGGCAAAGCATTTAAACAATACATAGAGCACTGCCTTGATTGCGGCTTGAATAGTAAACTAATAGGCTAATTAGTTGAAGTAACTGTTTTTTTTTTGTTGTTTTTTTTGACTGGTAAAGTGGAGCAAACTAGATCCAGATATGTGTAATAAATGTTAGGTTGATTGTGAGATTTATTGATTTTTGAGATATACACTAGATACTTAAAGGTCATGTTCCTCCTGAAAAATGTCCTCAATCCAACAGGAAGTAATGCACAACAGCAACAGACAAATCAGTCATCAGTGTTCGGGAATGTCACATGTCGCAGTAACTGTTGACCGACTGTGTTTTTCCCCCATGTAGGTCACAGTCATGTGCTGTTGCAGATAGCTGGTGTGGTGCCCAGTCAGTTGCTTCTTGAGCTCCTGAGTTTCCCGTATTGCACAAGGGCCCTGGAGAACTTGGATCTGGAGCTCGATGATTCAGACTACTCCAGTTTAGAAGGAGACGTGGTGTATGAGTTCTCCCATGGAGCAGAGTTCAAACCCAGCCATGCACCCCATCATGAAATACTGGAGGAGCGTAACCGCCTTGCTCAGTACTGGGAGGACTTCCGGAAGCGATTGTCACTCTTAGTGGAAAGCAAATACTTTAATCGAGGAATTATGATTGCCATCCTTATCAACACCTTGAGTATGGGGATTGAATATCATGAGCAGGTGAGTGCAAGTGTGGGTTCCTTCATGAATATTCTGAACACTTACTGTGCTTTAACAGAGTGTTGCAGGGATGGTGTATTTTTGTTGACCAAATCCAGAAAACGACTTAACATTTTATAGCACTATTGCCATTAAGACTTTTTTTTAATGGAATTCTGGATGCTTGAATGCTTGCTCAAATGCTTGAAATAAGGTCTTTGGTTAACACCAGCTAAAGACATTTCACATTTTATTCTATGGCAAAATACATCAGTTATACCCCTCTTGTAATTTTATTAAAGCTTTTATTTGTCTTAAAAAAATCAGCTGCTATCTAGTGGCTAAATTGGAGCTACAGAGGATGTCAGAGACATTAAACATCATCACAGCCCTGTTGTGTTTACTATTGCGCTCTTGCAAACCATTCTAACTCCAAGTTTTCAAATCATGCTCGAAAGAGTTTTCAGAAGCTTAATGGTGGTGATGGTGATGTTGAAGTCACATGACTGTGGTGTAGTTCATTTAAAGCCTACGTTTAGCTTTTTATTCCTGCCGATTGTATCTAGGCTTCAATATTCATAAAAGTTGTGTTATTTTGTGAAGATTATCATGATGAACAGAATGTGTACGTATCATAATTTTTTGTTGTTTCACAGAACTTATTTTCTGCAATAATCCAAAAAAATCCTTCTGGCTTTTTGTCGAGGGTGATGCCAACTTCTTGTTTGGCCTACAAAAATGTGCCATCACTGTAGCTCTCCATATTGATTGTTGTTAAGGAAAAACATAAGGATGGTTGATATGATGATTGTTAATGACTGTTAGTAAGGAAACTGACTATATCATAAAGTATTCCCCAGCAAAATGTCATTATGACTTGTGCAGAGGTTAGCTATCAATTTATTTTTATTCATAAACAGTGATGAGGATTCATAGCCTTATTGGGCAAACAGATCTCCTGGTTACATAACTGTGTTGTGCTGCAATGCCTCGGTCTCTCCTCACCATGTTGTTGGGATGTTACCACTCGTGGTTTCGCACCCAATACTGTGGTTTGACATTTAACCAGTCTGATAGAGGTCTCACAGTAAGGAATGTGTGTGGATGCAGTACTGACATTTTCTGCAGCTGGTACTGAGGATAATATTGAAGAACTGAGTCTTGTGTATAAAACTGAATCATTTTATGATTGGGGAATTAAACATTTACTGACATTGTTGTAATAGTAATAAAAGAAATAGTTAATCTTCTTTAACAATAAGGATGGCCCGATGGCCAACTGCCAGGTTTTTCGGTTACTTGACTCTAGTGCCAAGATACTGTTGATACTGCCTTGCAAACTATATGATGTACTAAATGTTGTAAATTCGGTTCATTTAAATATGTCAAGTTTTTTAGCTTTCTAACACAAATTAAGTTTTGTCAAAATGGGAGCTATGCGCTACAAACTTCTGTATTCTGTAAAACAGGTTGCATCACTTACGGTTCAGGTCTTTTGTATGTGCTGTTTTAAATATAGAGCCGTTTTACTCTAGATACCTTTAGGGCCCGTTCACATATCATGTTTTTTCCATGCGCAAGACAGTTATTTCAGATGTAGCCGTGCGGCAGGTGCGCTCATAATCGACATGCATTTTCCAGGTGCAAAAATTCTCAACTTTTCAGAATGCCGTAAGCGCACCGCAGGTCATGTGACAAGAACCAACCGATCAGCTTCTGCCTTTCCGTAACAAAACTGAAAGCTCAGCCGAACAGTTGATCATAGCTGAACAGGTAGTTTTTTTTATTTCTCATCTCCATCAATATATCTAGTAGAGCTAATGCAAGTGCTAGAAATCATTGTGGAGAGTGCAGTTCAGTGTTGCGTAGCAATGACAGATGCCACGGGAGCGCAATCGCTTGTGGAAAGGAGAAGAAAGGCACGCGTTTTTAGATGCAATATGTAAACGGCCCCTTAAAGGAGCAAGAAAAGATGACCATAACGTCTATCTTATATACAGATTGATATATAAAAGTTTTTTTTTTATATAATTTTTTTATTATTCTCACTAATATTCAGATATTTAAATCGAATAAAATGCCAACAATATAAAGAACTAGATGGGTTTGCTGATTACCTTAAAAGTCCATAGATATTGTCGTCAGCCGTTAAAGGATTAGTTCACTTTAAAATTAGCCCAAGCTTTACTCACGCTCAAGCCATCCTAGGTGTAGATGACTTTCTTCTTTGTTATGAACACAATCAGAGTTATATGAATAAATATATATTTATATTAATAAATATCCTGACGTCGCATCAGTTAAGTTTTTTTCGTAATTTGAATAGGGAAGGCGTAGGACGTAGCGTAAGCATTTTTAACTGCGAGAGTTTTACACTTTCTTCATAAATTGAATATGGAAGGCGGTCTTGCATAAGCTAGATATTTTACTTTATAACTTGTTAAATATGGATATTTTTCTTAAACGCTTCGCTTTGCTTCAGAAGGCCTTTATTAACCCTCCGGAGCCGTGTGGAGTACACATTTATGATGGATGGATGCACTTTCTTGAGCTTCATACTCATTGGTCCCATTCACTGCCATTATAAAGCTTTGATGCTTCAGAATATTTATTAATAAAACTGATTGTGTTCATCAGAAAAAAGAAAGTCATATACCACTAGGATGGTTTGAGGGTGAGTAAATCTTAGGGTAATTTTCATTTAATGTGAACTAATCCTTTAACACTTTCACCGACAAACAGGTACAATGAGACCTGTTTTACTGCTTGTTCATGTGAAGTTCATTTCATAAAGTCTGTTGCATAAAGGGCTTGTGATAAAAATTTGTACTTTGTTAAAAGGCAGTTTTGGCACATTTTGATAATGTGGGATATTCATTGATTGTGAACTGCTCTGAAGAGGTCGCTGCCTGTAGAATACGCAACGGCACCACCTTTTGACAATGAAACACAGCGCTCATCCTAAATACTGGCACCAAATCACAGCACCCTCACTCTTCTTCGAGATGGCGGATGACAGAGGAACTCCTGTCTGGATTGTTGGAAGTTCAATTATTCAAAGGCTGTATGCTCACATCTGTGAGCAGGGGCTCGCCAGGAGCCTTGGCCTTCGCTGCAGTATAACCTGGGAGGGCAAAGTTGGCAGACTCTGGGAGCAGTTGCTTCCAGTGCTGCGGTCTCTCAGAGCCACAGCTCCAGCTCCCGACATCTTGATTATTCACCTCGGTGGAAACAGCGTATGTTGGGAGGGCCGCAACCGCCTGGATTTCCTTCGGGAAATGCAGACGGACCTGGCTGAAGTCTTCAGGATGCTACCCAGAACCAGGCTTCTCTTTTCGTCCATTCTGCCCCGACAGAACTAGCGAGGCCAGACTGATAGGTCTGCATACGGCATTGAACGGAGCCGGCGTTGGCTCAACAGTGTGATTGCAGGCTTCCTGGCAGAAAGACGGATGCGCTGCGTTCGTCACTCGAAGTGGTCAGTGCTTTTTCCTTCTCATGGAAAAAGAAAGGAGACAGGGTTCCCACTCTTTTTCAGCGATCATTTTCCAAGACATTTTCAATTTTACAACAATGGGAATAAAAGACAGGGATTACGACCAAAAGTAATATATTGCTCTCTAAGTTTTTATAAGGTTTATTGCCATGACTGAACTATAAAATCAGTTTTTAATATGAGCTCTTAATCATACATTATGACTATGTTTCCGTAAAAAAAAATTTAAAAAGTAATCGCGACTTTTACTTTTCGTCTAGCTATTCTGACTTTTTTTCCTTGCAATTGCAAATTTACATAATTGTGACTTGATATTCGCAATTGCAAGATATAAAGTCAGAATTGCATGATAAAAACTTACAATTCTGACTTTTTCTTGCAATTGCAAGTTTATATCTCACAATTCTAAGAAAATGAGAATCGCAAGACTTAAACCGTCAAACTCCAGAAAAGATAACTGCAAGAAAAAAGGTCAGAATAGCGTGATATAAACTCGTAATTCTGACTTTTTTTTCCTCGCAATTGAGAGCTTATATCCCAATTATGTAAACTCGTAATTGTAAGAAAAATATTTAGACTTGTGAGATAAAAAGTTGTAATTAGGCTAACTTTTTTTTTTATTATTATTCAGTGGCGGAAACAAGATTCCACAGTTTATTGTCATTACTTAAATACTGATGCACACTTCTATTTTTTGGCAGGAAGTTTTGTAAGATCATTATCTTTGCAAGGTGGACTTTTCAGGATAAGAGACGGACTAAAAATAAACTCCAACACCTTACAGCTAGATTCCGGAAGATAAATTCTTCAAACAGTGGTACAAGAGGTTGTGGTGCTGGTCCTTCAAGAGTTACTCTCAATCTGTCTGTCTATAAAGCCTATAAAAAAATCTGTCTTCTTGTATTTTCCTACAATTCTGTATGTGATTCTTAAACGGGGGGCATTTTTTAGGAATCGTTACCAAATCTAAGTAGTGCTTCAATGACGTGTCGACATCATCGATTACGTCGACTTCGAAAATATGTTGACGTGCGTGAAATGCGTCAACGCGTCACATTGTTTACATTCATCTCGCGTAATGGCAGCTTCTGCTCCTGGGAATGGAGAAAGTTCTATTCTATCACAAAAACATAGACGCGATTATCAAAAGTATGGGAATACTTTAAACAGAGGCCAAATAACTTGGTCCTTTGTTCCCTTTGAAAAACCGAGATGGCGTACCATGGCAGCACAACCGCGATGCACAAGCACTAGGGGTGTGACGCGAGATTAAAATGTGACGAGATTTCTCATCGAGGTAAAAAGTCTCGTGTGGTTGCCATGACAGAGTGTTAGGATGATTAGGAAAGAATATGCCACCGCTACGTTTACATTATGCCTCCACTGTTGTTTTTCTTTTAAATAAAAAACATTTAATTCAGTTGGATAACGGTCGCTGCGTTCAAACGCGATTTCTAACAATGAATGACTATTTTTATTAACTAACATTAACAAAGATTAATAAATACTGTAGCAAATATATTGCTCATTGTTAGTTGATGTTGGTTAATACATTAATGTTAATAAATGAGACCTTATTGTAAAGTGTTACCATTTTTATTTATACTGTTTTTATTTCTATGATCAGTTTGTGGAAAGCAGTTCAGTTAGGAGGTCAAAAGTTGTAGAAGCTCATAAATCGTACAGTAAGGTCTGAAGAGACTGAAATCATACAGAAGAGAAGTCAGTCAGTTGAGTTAGTTTCAAAATCTTTTACATTACTTGAGTATTGTTGTCTTTTACTGCATATGATAATTCATACTCATAAAGTAGAACTGAAATGACATTCATTACAAGATGATTAGTTAAAATATTTCAAATACTTCTGCAGAATGTGTTTGTTTTTTCTCAGGAAGAATCAAAGCTGTGTACAAGATTTCTTTCATAAAAAGGATGTCACTGTTTGCACACCTCAGAAGGCCGTTACACTTACCGATAGCATACTCAACATGATGTATACTGTAAAAACTTCAACCACATTGAAGTATTTTTTGGAAAAAATGTAATAAAAGTTGATTATATTAGAAGTTGTACTTATAATTTTTTGTAAAGTTATCCAAAGGATTCATTAGCTAATCAAAAAAAGAACACTAAATAAAAAAAAAAAAATTATAAAAATAATCATTAGATTAGTCGACTAATCGAAAAAAAAATAATCGTTAGTTGCAGCTCTAAATCTAAGCCTCTGAGATCCTGACACTTTGCACTCCTGGAGACTCCAGGTAGGTTGAAGTTCTGGAAAATGGTGGCGCTGAAGACTAAAGGGTTTCTGATGGTTTTACACTTAATTCTTCACCTTAATTCTTAATTCTTTATTCTTTTGCAGTTAACGTGTCTTTTCTTCTCCACCTGTTTTTGTATGACTTAAAGGGCACCTATTATGCAAAATTCACTTTTACATGGTGTTTGACCATAAATGTGTGTTGGCAGTGTGTGAGCAAAACCACCCTAGAATGAGAAAAATCCACCCAGTGTTTTTTCTACAATCTCAATAATTCATAAGCACTGTCTCAGAACGCCCTGTTCTAAGATTGCTCTCACTGTGACGTAGAATTGCGCTAAGCCCCACCCACGTGGTTTGATTGACAATCTGGTTTTGGCATAGACCCCGCCGTCGGTGATCTGTCAACCATCCTCCATTGTTTCAACGACAGCCGGTAATGTCTCCAAAGAAACATAAGTGTTCTGTTGTGGGATGTAATAATGAACATAGTAGTTTTCACTTACTTCCGACATCAGAGCCACTGAAAACGCAGTGGATGGATTTTATTTACGAAGGAAAGGCGCCACTCAAAATTCCAAAATACGTTTATGTTTGCGCAAATAATTTTTTGACTGATTGTTTTGAGAACGAGGGTCAATTCAAAGCAGGTCTTGCTTCAAAGTTAATCCTCAAGTGTGGATCGTTGCCTACTGTTCGCGATCCAACGTCATCTCCAGAAGAATAGTGTATTTCATGTTTTTTTGAGCAAATAGTCATTTCAGTCGATGTCAGCCAATTCAATAACAAATGCGTCTAAAGTTGTTGTCGTCGTCGTAGAATGTCTGTGTATATCATTTAAACCTTGTTTGTATAGTGTGTATCTAACGTACTTAGCAAACGTTATCACAGTATTTGTGTTTGTAGTTTCAAAAAATTGCGCGAACGTTATCACAGTGTGTGTGTGTGTGTTGCACATCCATAATTACAAAGGGGATGCGATCAAAACTCTATAAGTACATAAATGTATCAAATAACCATTCAGAGACGTCCTGCTCCATTCTCAATTGTGTTTCTTCTGCCGGAGTCTCTTCATCATCTGGGTCTGATTCCGGTTCAAACATGTACGGCTGAATGCCATACAAAACAGCGGGTCTCTCACTCTCAGCCATTCTGCTTCTGTTTATTGCCATAGGTTTGCAAGTTACGCCCTCATCCAAAGGCAGGGCGGGGATATGCAGCTCATTTACATTTAAGGTGGTACACACCAAAACAGCTCTTTTTAAAACAGGCCCCAAAAACGACATTTTCAAATGGTTATAATAAATTAACTGTGGGGTATTTTGTGCTGAAACTTCACAAATACATTCTGGGGACACTCAAGACCAATATTACATCTTGTAAAAAGGGGCATAATAGGTGCCCTTTAAAATATTGCATTGAAAATGATAGATTGAAACCCCAAAATGTGCATCAAAATGTATATGCTTGCTTGAGGTGGATACGTTATGTATTCATAGACACGTTTTTTTTTTTCCCCTTGATATCCTGATTTTTTTTACAAATTAAATTTGCTTTGATGGAAATAAAAGGTGGAAATATGACAGTTTATATCTGTCATGTAGTTGCTGATAGCACCTTTAAAGTGATTACGAAATAGTAGTAGGGACAGAGTGTAATGTTTAATTTAACAGCATTAACATTTCAAATGATCATTTTCAGCACAACAAATGCTCTAAAATGCATCAATACACATTTCTCAAAACTTATTTCTCTCTTTTATCACATTTCTTAACATAAATATAACTATATTAATGAAGAATAACATCTTATGAGTGATGTATGTGCACTTAAGCTGATAGCTCAAAGGATATGGCACACTGTTACACTCATAAAGTCAGAAAATGGATATAAAACACTTTTAAACAGCAAATAAACAGCTGATTTAGGTAATAAATTCACATATGAACTAATTTCTCAACATTTTCACAAAAAAACATACATCACAGTATCATTTAAGAACACTTGACTCACAAAAGACTGGAAAAATACAGGAATCATAGCCAAATATGGTGATTTATGAGCTCACTTACCAAGGATAAATCAACAAAGATCAGTAACAGTATAGCTGTAACAAGGAAATCTGCTCTATGCAGTTTTCGTCGACGAATCAGCTCAAATTCTCACTTAATCCTTAAGAGTCAAAACACACGCAATTGGAACTATTTAAATAACATTTTCCTGTTAACGATTTTTCAAAATGCATTTCAATAATTAATCTAGCATTTCTCACTTACTTTATGGATTTTATAACCGCGATTAACATGCATCACAGCTCAAGCGGCCATTTCACTTCACTCCGTCACGAGAGACTGTTCACCTCTGCTAAGCGCGAGAGATGACGCAACCCAAGGGGCGGAGCTATTATTAATTGTTTAATTTAATTATTTTTGACATTTTTTATATTTCTCCAACAATATTTAATTTTTTAAACATTAAAATAAATCAATAAAATTGTTAAATGTGCATTTAAATTTCTTTCTCCTTTTTTTACAGGTTTGACATAGTAATCTAGGTTACACAAGCTTACATACAAATTGTCCTCTCTCTCGCTCATTTGCAATGCTGAAACTTTTAATTCATTCTAGTGAAATCAGTCATCCTAAACCCTCCTTTTTTGCTCATATAAAGTGTTGAAATGATTGATTCAGTCTATTGAATTAGTCATCCCAAAGGACCCTGTTTTACTCATATGTAATTTTGAAAATTCTGCTTCATTCTAGTGAATCAGTTCATCCTAAACTGTTTTAACCTCAAAAAGTTTTTGTTTTTTTCGGGCGCCAGACAGTAAAGACTGTCAAATATTTCCCAGATAGCTCAAAAGCCACCAGTTACAATAAACAAAAACTCAAATTCTCAAGTTCATTCCATTTAATTACAAAAAAGGGAGGGAAAGAAGAAAAATAAATTACATCAACAAATTGAAAAAATAAATAAATAAATAAATAAAAAACACCGCTCATGAGTCCAGTAGTAAAGAAACAACTTGAATACAAGGTCAACTCAGTTTCGAATAACTGACAGGCTGTCCAAATAAATGGGTCCATTAAGTAGAGTTTTTTTTCTCTCACTCACAAATCATACGATATGGCAGTACAATGAAAGTCCCAAAAACATGTCACCAGATAAGTGCGTTTCTCTCCATATCCGCATGCCCAAATCAGGTTTGAGCAGTAGTGATGTCCGGTTCGCGAACGAATCGTTCTTTTTAACCGGTTCTTTTCAGTGAACCGGTTGAACCAGTTCACCAAATCGGTCTGAATCGTTCCAAACAGTTCGCATCTCCAGTAAGCAAACATGAATCCACAAATTACTAAAGTTACTCACTTTTTGACGTGCCTGACACTACCTCTCGAAATAAACCAACATCCCGGAGTTATTCAGTTACTCCAACAGTACAGTGACTTAACCTGCTGTGAAGAGAGAACTGATGATGATGAGCACGAGCAGCAGAGCAGCTGATATGAGTGCGCATGCGCGGCGTACAGGAACGAACATACACGGCCTGTCACCGTTCTCGTTCTCGAGTCAAGAACCGGTTGCAACGGTTTTCGGATCATCAGTACACAACCGAGAACCGCTTCTTTCGGACATGTCCGATTTGAGAACCGGTGAGCTGATGATACTGCGCACGCGTTTAACTTTTCAAGTGAACGAAAAGCACGTTAGTCAAGTTGTTGAACATCGGACAGTGTGATAATATAAAACATACTGAAAATATAACGTTTATTGTGCTTTTCCAAATACACCATAGCAGATTAATAGCATAAAATACTGTACATAATACTGTACATAATAAACTACATGCCCACATGAACATAATATTTTGTACACAGATCAAACTAATGTTCAGAAATAGTTCTACAAATTCATTTTTCTATATTAATATTATTTAAAAAGCAATATAGTTAAAGTTGTGCAGTTGTGCTTTCAAGTTATTTTTTTTAAAGAGTGAAAACAATTAGATTTATCAAAACATTTATTTGTTTCATAAATAATCCATGGACAGCTTTAATTTCTAAACAAGGTGATATAAAGATAAAAAATGACGTAATCAAACTACAGCGAGAGCAAACAAGCGACTCCTTTTGAATCGCTCTCGCGGTTCTCGAATCTCAATCTCGTTCTTGAGTAGAATCCCATACGGTAAAAAAATATATTTTATCTGGCCAAAATATATTTTAAATATATGGTAAATATATGTAACAAACAGTGAAGTTCAATGAAATATATTTTTGAAACTGAAAATATATTTTGTTTCAACCTTCATATACTTAAAATATATTTAAACATGTATTTCAGGGGCAGGAAAAATATATTTATATATAAAAATATATTTCAGGGCGCAAGAAAATACATTTCCAATCTTACAGTCGACAATGCAAATGTGCGTGGAAGAAAGCCTTGCGAACAAAACTATCCATTATGTTTGAAGAATTATAAACACTTACAGAAAAACATGAATTTCCACATATTTTCCACATTGACACTTTGTTCACATATCTTCCCAAAAAATACAGATAGTGATCATGGCACCTCACAAATGTGTGTTTTAGTCTATTACTTATTAATTAATTCATTTATTTATGAATTTAATTGTAATTTATTGTCAGTGTAATATAGCGTTTAGATCTACATCAAATACAAATAAATAGATTAATAAAATCGCTAGATGTACGATGTCATCTGTGACGTAATTTGAATGGGAAACCACTAGCAGCGCTCACCCAGCTAACACACGACGTAACAGTTACGTAATGTATTCGTACTTTTTGGTAATGTCATGACTTACTAACTGACAACGTAACTACGACGTCGCAAGCCAGTAATTTCATTACCTTCAGATTACCATCTCACAACGTCGTCAGTACGTTCTCCTAACGTTATAAGATTACCCAGAACGTTCCAGATACGTCCTCTATTCGTAATATATTGGTAATTCCATGACTTACTAGTAACGTAACTACAACGTTGTATGCCCGTAATAATATTACCATCAAATTACCATATCACAACGTCGTCAGTACGTTCTCCAAACGTTACAAGATTACCAAGGACGTTCCAGATACGTCCTCTATTCGTAATATAATGGTCATTCCATGACTTACTGGCAACGTAGCAGCAACGTCATGTGCTCGTAATTTCATTACCATCATTTACACATTCTTTATATGTTATTATTACCAGAATTTGCAATATAAAACGTGTAATTAAATGTCAGACACAAGACTGAAATGTCCCCTTAAGAAAAAAAAAGGTTTCTTTTCACCAAATCAGAGTATGGATGACTGTTTTTTATATATAGTGACGTGACATACAGCGCGCGCCTCCACAAATGTAGTGCGCGCGTGCCCACAGTATGTTGATAAGAGTGTAAAGTTAATTTTTCTGAGAGAAGAATTAATTTTTCCGAGGTGACAACGAATAAATGGCTTTTATAAAAATGTATAAAGTTAACTTTGGAAAGACGCAAAACCTTTTTTTTTTTGTTATGTTTACGTTAGTGCAGGTGGCCGTTAGAGTTGCCATGGCAACCGGGAAAACATTCAAGCTGCTGGAGAGGACAGCGTCGGCGTTTCTCCGTGTTTCTCGTCAGTTTTATAGCAATAAAGTTCAACAACTGCGTCAGATTGGTTAAGTAACATTACCCACAGTCTACTTTAAGTACTTTTGTTAATATTTTTACCTTTGTGATTTCCTTGATCGTCTGAAATATATGTTATGCAAAATGTTACGTTAGCATAGCATATGTTTTTAATGATACTGAGAGCAAAACGTCTTGAATGCTTTTATTTTATGTTTCGCTGTAGGTTATATGTTTTTATTTATAGTTTGAGTGTATTTCATTATTTTTATTTGGAGTTTTATTCATGTTCTGTGTGTTTTTCAAAATAAATTAATTGAATTCATTTCGAGTCTGCATTCATCGTTCACAGCTGTTGGAATAGCCTTTACATTAGTTTGGGCAAATGAGGACTTAAATTAGGTTAAACTACTGCATGTCCGCCCATAGAAAAATAAATAAAAATAAGAATTACCAACTGATGACCAACACACAACTATTGATACACAACGTTGCCACGACGTCGCAGTTACTAACTGGCAACGTCACAAAGTTACGTTGTGGCGACGTATAGGCACCTTTCACTTTTCCGGTTGCCACGACGTAACTAGTTACGTCGCCACGACGAAAGTTTGGTCACCAAATTACGTTGCAGTTACGTAACAGTCACGTATTTTGGTTAGCTGGGCACGGACTTCTGGAGTACTGCGCATGCGCGTCATTTTGAACTGTAACGGTCGTCAGTCAACCGGGAGTTCTCGGAGTAAAAGGTAAGAGCTAACGTTATAACTTTATTTTTAGTCGTCATTTTTCACATATGTAATGTTTATTGCTACTTTGAATGTATAATGTTTTATTGTCAAGGTTTTTTTTTTAACTTTATTTGTCAAATTAATGCCCCGTTTGTTTATTTGCTCACATGAGACGCATTTGATATTTTCAGATTTCCGTTTTAAAGTTAGTTGTTTTTAATTTGGACACTAGTGAAAACTAACGTTACACACAAAAAATGTTTAATATTTTTTTTAAATTTCAGCTGTAGAGTGTTTGGGAGACCGTGCTGCCTGCTGTTGTCGATCTATGATGCTGATAGTGGAGCCTGTAATGTAATTTTTTTTTTTTTTTTTTTCTTTTGCTAAATTTAATGTTTTACTAAACTTGTTAATTAGGCACACGTTATTTGCTCGTTATTAAAGTTCAGGCATATGCTGGTTTGGCATTAATGGCATTTCATACGCTCAATTTTTCTACTATTATTATTATTATTAATATAGCCTTACTATAATATAATTTTTATTCACTTTCTGCTGAATGACAAGCTGTTTTCGATTATCCAGTTGAGCCAGTGATTCAGTAAGTTGCTTGTAACAGAAGATGCTTATTTGTCACGACTTACAGGTTTACATGTGTCATTCATTACTGTAAAAAAAAATCTACTTTTTATTTTCAGTAGCAGAAGCAGAGACGGTTTGTGCAACAGCAACAAGGTGAGAATGATGAGACACTTTTTAATTAAGCACTGTTAAGCAAATTATATTATTTTATTTGTGTAATTTATGAATTGATATGTTCTCTGCACTTGTGTTAATATCTGTTTCTGTCTGGAACAGGTGCGGGTCAAAACCCATCTGTCAAGACGCTTGTCCACTTGCTGTCCGCCCCACCAGCCCAACGATTGTGCTGGAGAACCACAAGTCACAGGTACAGGATAATGTTCATAGTCAAGTCATCTTCATTTCTGTGGCACTTTATACAAAACAGCTTCACAGTAATAAACATGAAATAGTCAACATGACCCTAGTTGAAGTGAAACACTAGGTGTGTGTTAGAAAAATACTAATATTTTAAAGTCTGTACATCCAAATGATTCCTCAAGCTTTAAAACACATCACAAATTACAACATGTTGACTTTGAGCCCATATTGGACAGTTGGCAAATCTGTAATGTAACAAATTTAACATAACAGTATTTTTCCAAAAACACACCTATTGTTTCACTTCAGAAGAAGTTGATTAATCAACTGAGGTCATGTGGATTACCGTCATGTTCACTTTGGTTTTTGACCTTCTTGCGTGAACACACAGAGATGGATTATTTTTCTAAATATCTCTGTTTGTATTCCACAGAAAAAGAGAATGTCATAATCAACTGGAACAGCATGAGGGTAAGTATCCCTTTAAGTTAGCTTAACTGAGTGACTTTGTGATATTCCACTATCCCTTCATTTGTAAAAGTGAAAATGCAATGCAGAAGTGTAAAGAAAGGCTAATTCGACCTCTCCTCAATCATCAGTTTCTTTACTGTACTGTCTAAAACTATGCCCATTAAATATCTTTAAAATCCAGTATACCTGTAATTGTTTTAGTTCCAATGTAAACAAAAATATCAGGAAATCCAAAACTAGTTAGAAGACAAAGTGCATGCCCTCTGTACCTGTACTGATGTTCAGTTATTGTGTTTTGTCTTTTGTATGAGTACAGTGGTAGAGACAGAGAAGAAGTGCCCTTGATGAGGAAACCATGGCAGCCATATATATGGTAAGTCAATACTTAGTGAAAGGAAAATTTACTAGAAACATAAAGTTAAAAAAATAACTGATTTTTGTCTCACAGTCAAGAAGAGATTTCCAAATGTGTCCAAAGAGGCTTTGAGGATTTGACGTGGGGAAACTGAGACTTCTTGAAAGCAAAAAAGTTATATTTGTTTGTATATTGTAATTTTTTGAACATTGTAAAGTATGTTCCTTGCTGATTATTATTCAAATGTTCATGTGTTATAGACAACAAATAAAAGTTTTTCAAATGTGACATGTGAATGTATTTTCTTGGGTTGAAATATATGTAGGGCAAAATATATTTTTAAATGCTTTTGTAAAATATATTTTGAAAATATATTTTTAAAAAATATACAAAAAATGGCCAAAAAATACATTTTAGGAAAATATATTTATATAAATATATTTGAAAATATATTTTTTAAAAATACACAAAAAATGGCCAAAAAATATATTTTTAGAAAATATATTTATATGTGAAAATATATTTATAGCGAATATATTTTTTGGCCAATTTTTGTATATTTTGAAATATATTTAAAAATATATTTGAAAATATATTTTTTTACCGTATGGGATTGGTTGCAACGGTTTTCGGATCATCAGTACACCGAAGAACCGCTTCTTTCGGACGTGTCCGATTTGAGAACCGGTGAGCTGATGATACTGCGCATGCGTGATTCAGCTTGTGATCTGAAGCTACCGAACAGTAGGCTATAACATCACAGCACCGGTTAACTAGGACAACTGATGCTATGAGAGGACTCGAATGAGGGGCCAATCTGGCGAAACGTAAGTTTATTTAATCATAATGTAAGAGGATCATGATGAAGACTAATTTATTCACTTTATAACTGTAAAACTTTGTTTGATTAGATTTAACTTTGATTGATTGGTTAGAGCGTGGAACTAGCAATGCCAAGGTCATGGGTCCAATCCCAGGGATTGCACATACTCAGATACAAATGTATAGTATAATGCAATGTAAGTTGCTTTGGATAAAAGCTTCTGCCAAATACGTAAATGTAAATGTCTTCCTGCCTGAACATGAGTGTGACATCTTTATATTGCTTTATATAAGGGTTTCTTGTTTTTCCTGTTGTTTCACTTATGTTCCTGTTCCATTCTAGTTCACCCATTACAGCATTTGTCCACCCTGTCATGCCAAGGTCTACTCTGTCACCCTGTTATTAAAATAACAAGTTATTTTAACAAGTTAATAAAACATTGTGTGTGATTTATTAATAAACAAATGGTTTTAAAGTTTGACTTAATATTTTTGTTGTTAGATTTTATTTGGAAAAGAATGTGCAAATGGCATATTTTATTGGGGAATAAATATTTTAGCAGTAATTTCGTGATCATCAAAAGACTTTTACCATTAACTAAATTGTTTTGTTGAGAAAGGGACACACTATCTTTCTGCAAATCTACATTTCATAATCACTATGCAATGAAAATGTATTTAAACTTGAATTTGTATTTTGTGGTTTGCTCGTATATTGCCTGCTTGCAGTTAATTTATAAAAAAAATGCTGGAGCTTGACCAATATTCATTTCTAACAGCCTAAGGTCTCCTTAATACAAAACATATGAAGTTAAATGGAAAATCTCTTTTATTTTGGAAATTGTGCAGTCTTAAAGGCACTTTATAGTGATATTGACCCATGAATGAACTCATACAACCTTTTTAACATGTTTGTTTGTATCATATTTGTCACTGTTTTAATTTTGATACAAAGATTATCTGGTAAAATACTTGGATTTCAATGCACTTCTGTGATTGTAGACAATGCAGCGTGTGAACAGGACTTTTATTTTGGAGTGACGACATGACGTCATAGGGCTGCGCCGCAATCCTGCATCTGCTGTGATTCTGCTGAAGAAAGGTTTGTTTTAAGAGTTTAATCTGTTTAAATCTATAAAAACAGTTCAATGAATTATAGTTGTGTGTTTTGTTTTAAACAAGCGATGTGAAATGAATTTATTCACTATTTATTGTAACATTGTAATTCTTTATTTAACTGTAGTAAAGGATATTTGTGTGAGTAAAGCTCATCTACTGATGAGAAACAGTAAACCTGCGTCTCATTTCTCTCTCTATATAAATCATAAATCAGTTTATCATGAACACGAGTTCAGTCTCTGGAGAGTCATGATGGAGAAACTGAACTTTTCAACTCCGAGTCAATTGAATCAAACACTTTGAGAAATGATTCAGTGAATCACGACTCGTGCTGCTCAAAAAGTGAACATGAACGAGAACAACAAACACTTACTAACTAACTAACTAATCATGTTTTCATCAGTTATAAATGCCTAAATATTAAGTTTATTCATTTGCATTGTTAGTTTTTAGAGATTTTTGTCTAACCGGGTCATTAGACCAATAACTATAGTTAATAGGCTATAATTAATTATTCTCTTATTAAAGATGGCGTTCATTAAAGAGGAGACTGAAGACATGAAGATGGTGATTATTAAAGAGGAGACTGAAGACAAGAAGAAGGTGATTATTAAAGATGAGACTGAAGACATGAAGATTGAGTTTAATAAAGAGGAGTCTGAAGACATGAAAATTGATGAAACATTCAGAGTGAAACATGAAGAAACTGAGGAACAAACAGGTTGGTTTTATTCTCACAGCTGAACTCAGTCATTTGATCCTTATTAAAATGTCCAGCTCTACAGAAATAGAGAATATACTGAAGTATACACATGTAGCAGAGCTTCATCAAAAAATAATTTCCTCCTTTCTTATTTCCTTCTTTAATTATTGCATGTCAAATAAAAGATATTTAAAGTTATAAGAAAATGATATTTGATTTGAATTTTATCAGCAGGTTCTCAGCATGAGAATGTCCCATTGTTATATATATAAATTAAGTAAAAAGTGTTATATCAAACGATACCTTTTGACTCTCCTTGCTATAGTTTTGTAGTTATGAGTCTTTACTTTTGTGTTTGTCACTCAGAAAAAACAACTCTAGAAATACCTTCAGGTATATATTTAGATTTGCACCCCCCAGGTTTTCAAATGATTGTGTCATATCCTAACAAACCATACATCACTAGAAAGCACATTTATTCAACTTTAAGATGATGTATAAATCTCAATTTCAAAAAAGTGACCCTTATGACTGGTCTTGTGGTCCAGGGTCTCAAATCATAGAACAATTGATTGCATTTATGAACTTTTAACAGTGTTGGTAAGTTACTCTAAAAAAGTAATGAATTACTAATTACATCTTCAAAAGTGTAATTAGATTACTGTACAAATGATTACAAAAAGTATTTAATTACTTTCTAAGTCTTATATCAACCTCGATGAGTTAGGATAGACACGAAACGCCTTTTTTAATTCTATCAAATAAATAATATAAAAATACTTAAATTATTCTGGCACACTTAAGTTTAGGGTCCAATTCTTACTATTAACGAGGACTTTTGCCTCTAAACTCCTGATTACTGCTTATTAATATTTAAAGTAGTTGTTAAGTTTAAGTATTGGGTAGTATTAAGGATGTAGAATAAGGTCCTGCAGAATAAGAACAATAATATGAGCTTTTTAAGTACTAATAAATATTCTCCAATATACTAGTAATGTTCATGCTAATAACAAGTATTATTCTTATTAACTCGACAAAGTATTTAAAGTGAAAAGGACACATAAAAACATGCATTTTAACATTAGACTTTACATTTTGATTAGGGCTGTCAACGTTAATGCATGCGTTATTAAAGGTAAACGATTGGCCCTCTGGCTTGTCAATCACTGCCGTGACGTTCCTTGTGAGAGACGTGCGCGGCTGCCCACTCTAGTAACTTTCCACACTCCACAGGCGCCGCATGCGATGTTTTTGTCAGGAGACAGGAGTAACAACTGCAGATTATGAGTTACCTGCGGTGAGTCCGACATAATGAATCCACTAACACAACACAGCAAATGCCGGTGGTAAACACTCGTGTTCCAATACGAGTGTTTACGAGTTTTGGGAGGCGTTCCTTCGAAGGAGGGGGGTTGTTCTTACGCATGCGCTCATTTAAAAAACTCACCAACAGTCTTTGGTTTCTCAGTCGACGAAAAGATCCTCTTTAGCACCTTTAATTCAAAATCTTTAATGCATTAAAATAATGCATTTAACACAAATAAATTACTGAAGCATGTGAAATTGCGTCATTATCGTAATTTTACATCATGCTGATCTTAAACAAGATGATCTTAAAGTCCATGCTGATTATATCAGAGATGGCAGAGAGAATTTGACACGTTTCCTTCCACTGCCGCTTCCTTCCACGCCCCACCAGAGGTCTCCGTTTCGACATTTTTCATTGCACTTTTTCATTGCACACACTCAGTCACTTCACCCTGGACTACATTTGCCACAATCCCACTGCTAGGCACTGATCACACTCACACCTGTTTCCCATCAGTGACACTTTATGAGCTGCACTCACACACATTGTTTTGAGTATCCATCTTTTACAAGGAACGCTAAATTACCTATTATGCTTTGCGCATGTGCGCAGAGAGGATGCTTCAGGTTTGCAACTTTATGCGTTTAGTCAGTTAGCCATTAAAGTTACTTGAACATCTCTGAAAATAAGGTTGTTGTAATCTGTTTTACTTCATTTTAATCTCCATAATGTCAACAAGCGATGGCAACATTAGTTCGCGGTGGCAGCACGGCCAAGACTATTTAAAAAAGACCATAAACAGCGTAACTTTGTCTGTTCCTCATCCTACAAAGTTGACCAGCGCCACCTCCTGGATTGATGATATGAAACAATGGCCAGCAGTCACATATGTTGACATTTTAAATGATCTTGTTTTGTCTGTTGGTGTAGATGGCGAGGAGCAAAGAAATTATAAAAGCACGGAAGCATACAATTACATACGGAGTAATACAATTTGAAGAATTCTTTGTCACAATCATCAGCAGTTCACGTTCCTAAAAGCGGAGGTAGAGCCGAGTCAGGCTTTAAATAAACCCAATCACATCATGTGGGTAATGTTACAAAATGACGGAGTAGTGGAAACTGCTGGATGCTCCTGCGTAGCTGGCCCTGGTAGGTCTTGTAGCCATGCTGCTGCTGTGTTGTGGAAGGTGGGTATTTATAAGGAGAGCAACACTGCTTAGTGTGGCGAAACGTATAGCAAATAGATTTAAATATTCTGTATACTGTGTGATAATTTTTTTACAGCACTTTTTAACCAGTCATTTTTTTTGGTTAATAATAAATAAACCAAAAACATTAAAATGTTTCATGTGCTAATGGTGATGTACTGTGCAATAAGTAACAAAATAAATAAAGTAGACAATATGTTCTGATTTTTGAAAGGTGCAGAATGCAGTGTTCAGTGGTATGACAGGGCTTTCTTGCACTGATTAGCAGCGTAGATGGAATGCAGGGACCAGAAGAAATCTTGAACAGAAAAGAATCAGTCAGATAACATTTAAACATCACAGAGATGAAGATGTATATGCGGTGTCATCTGCAAGGGAGGGAGAAAGTTTACCATCTACACCAAGCTATGACACACATCAGGACTTCAGGGAGAGAGTCAGTTCTTCAGACACAAAACCAATTTTTGAACTAAAAAATAGTCTTTTGTAAAAAAGAAAAAGAAAAAGTGCTACAATGCCAATGTATCAGAGCAGACAGATAACACTGAGAGCTTAGAACCCCATCAGCCACATGGAAAGACTTTGACTTGCAGTAAATGTGAAGCATTTTACAACAAATACATAGAAATGAACAGGGACCAGGCAGCTGAATTGGATATTCAAACACAAAATGAGAGTTTGTCAGAGGTCTGGCATAGTGCAAGACAGATAAGGATCACTGCTAGTTCAGCTAAAGATGTACCAGTATGAGTTACAACAAATCCTGATAAATTCATGACAGAAGATCTCTTCCCTACCTTTCGGGGTAATGCGGCTACGAAGTATGGGAGTGAGAGGCAATAGCTCAAAACCCTCTTGTAGAAGAAGGTCTACAGGTGTCCCTCTCAGGTACCAGAGTCAGCCTGACAGAGCCATGGCTGTCTGTCTGATGGCATAATAAATGGTATGAAACATCTGGAAGTAAAATGCCCTGTCCCTAAGAACGACACCACCTCATTAGCAGACCATTTCACTAAGAGTAATGGTAACATCAAAGTGGTAGATGGGAAGCCTGAATTACAGAGGAACAGAGTCAGGGGCTACTTGTACTGGGCTAAGAATGGAAAAACTGCTTGTCTGGTCTCCAAAGGAACACATTCTGATAGATGTACCATATGATGCAGAGTATTTAACAGAGCAGGTTACTCATCTCAGAGGCTTTTACTTCTCTGTAATATAGAGGATAGGGCTGTCACAATATTAGATTTTTCACACCACGGTTATTGTGGCCAAAAAATATCACGGTATCGATATATTGCGATATTTATAGAATCCTTGGGGGGGGAAACTTTATCAGTCTAAATCAGCGGTTCCCAAACTTTTTTTCCTGCGCACCCCCTTCTATGTCCCAACCGGGTTGGCGCACCCCCAATCCCCACTTAAAAAAAAAAAAAAAAAAAAACGCAACAAAGCTTTGTTTTATCGGCATATAAAGACTCATGTTTAATCATGCGCAAATAACCAGAACACGCATGACAATAACAACATCAACAAAGTTTCAATATAATGCAACAACGCTACGCACAAGCTTCCACTTTTAAGAGAACGAGTGACAGACACAGGCTTAGTAACAGAAAGCACGGTTATTTTCAGCCGCGTAAAAGAAACATTGCAGCAATAGGCTAGGCCTATTAAATGACCGTGGAACTAGCATTATCATCATCATAACACAACGGTTATGGAAATTAGAACGACAGTACATTGAATTAAATTGCAATGAAGTTACAAACGATCCACAACATTAAAGAGAATAAGCTCCGAAATAAATAAAATAAATAAAAACGAGGATCAATCTGAAACTTTTTAAGTGCGACAATAAAATTAGCCTACACACGATCCACAACATAATTAAGTAACAAAGAGCATAGCCTGCAGTGCATAAAAGAAGAGCAGTGTGTAGAAGAAGACAGCAGCTTCTACGTTTCTATCAAAAACTAATAAATTATAGCATGGGCGTCGGAAGCAAAAAAAAAAAAAAATTCCCCCCCAAATTTTGATGTACAAATGTGCATTTTAAGACGTTTTAAGGACAACAAATTGGATAACAATAGCTTTAAAACCATGTCAACAAATACATACATTCATGCACAGTTTTGAGGCAGCTTTAATCGCATGTTTGGTAATTTCATTACTTAATTTACAACGGAATAACGACGGTGCATTCCCGTAATTTCTTTTGCACTTTTAAGCTATAACAATCTATGCAGCGCGCACCGGCGCATTTGTGTGAACAATTCTTGAGTTCGCGCCTCGAGCACAGTAGGCTATAGCCTAACGGCGGTTTGGAGTTTTACTGACATAGCCTGACAACATTTCATCTGACCGCAGTTCACTGTTGTTCAACTGAAGGTCCCCCGTCCTCACCACGCTCGTTTGACTTGCGCCTGTGTCTGAGGTGAAGCTGGAATGCGCGTCTGAAAAGTGTCTCTTTTGCTATAGTCGTAAAGAGACATTTCTTTTTAAACGCAGCGTTTTATTTGTCAATGTTTTAAAAAATATTTTTATTTTTGGTATTTTTTTATGCTCTGTTGGTGGTGTGTGGAGTAGTATCACCGGGGGAGATTTTTTTATTAAATAATTCAGCAGAGACAGGGATAGATAGATAGATAGATAGATAAGCCAGGTGCGTGGCTCGTGCGCAAAACTTGCAGCAGACACAAGAAGCAAGTCCGTTTTGTACAAAGTATGGTGATCCCGTCTTTAAAAGTGCATTAAAATAGAAACAAGGAAAATAGTCATTGAACAAGGAAAGCACTAGAAATTTTGGAAACAAGTCAGTTTAATAAAATTATTTCATCATCGGGCTCTGTGCTTTGAGAGGGCATTGAAAAATGAACAGACAAGTGCTTAATTAAAAACAGTAAAAGTGAGTGGGTCCAATATCATTTGTCTTAAAAAGTGGGTGGGTCTTGTCCCACCCACATACAATGGTTCCGACGCCCATGAATTATAGTTTTTTAATTAAAATAAAAGCGATTACAAAGGAAATGTTTACTGTTCATGTTTTTTTTTTTATTGTATGGAAAAATCCCACTTAAAAAAACAGACCGCCATTACATTTTTCCTCTCGCGCACCCCCTGGTGGCAGCGCACCACACTTTGGGAATCCCTGCCATATGTGATTAAAATGCTATATAATTTTTAAAACGTTTTAAACACACGACGATATTATGTATCTCACGACTTTATATCCCCCATTAAAGTATATATTGGGTGTTAATTTTTTTTAATGAATAAATTATATAAATAATGTTTGTCGTACGTAATACGATCAGGAAAATTGCTGAATGAGTAGCTGCGTAGCCTTTACTTTATGACAGCTCGTAATCAAGTAAATTCAAGCAACGGTCTGAGTGGCCGTATAAGCTACAAACAAGTACAAAATAATTTCTTTGTAGATTATACAAAAGCTATTTTGAAAACAGACAAAACAGAAAAGGTAAGAAGCGATATTTGAGAAAAGAGCATATCAATCTAATAGCTGTAGATGCATAGCGGAATTAACTTTACCCCGTGTCACGTGATTTCTGATTCTTGTGAAAAAGGTCTATTACTAGACCACAAGGTGCAATAGCCACTAAATATTTAATAGTGTTGCAAGCATAGTAGTAGCTATACGATTCAGACCTTGGGTCCAGGTTCCTTGGCTTTTGGATTTCACTTTCACTGCTGTCTAAGATACAAGTAACATTGGGATAATACTGCTTAAATGCCTCTGGTGTTGTGGCCCTTATTGTTTCTTTGGGGAGCCATGGTATCAGATCCTTCAAGACTACAGCGATGGTGTCAATCCAAAAAGAAACTTGACTGCTCACTTGACTCACTGATATACAAAATCGAATGGCTAGGTCTTCTATCAAAAGGTTTAATTTCAGCTTCATTAGTGTGAGCAAGATTTGCTGTTCAACTTCAGTCTGGTATGACACATTTGCATGGGGATGCAGAACAGCTACAAGGGTATGCAGAACAGCTACAAGGGTATGAAATGTGTGGAGTGGGAGCCCGGTGTAGATTTGAATCGTTCATCAGAGTAGGAGGCTTGAATGTATCACACTGTGTTGACCGGTTTACATAAGTTGCATGGTGTTCTCTTTTAGTATAACAATGCTCCCCAAAGATGTGGTCTTCCCATTGTGTTCCAACAGAGGCAAAGTTCTTAGATGTCCACCTGTGGTCATCAACATTTGATTGCATGGGACAGGGGGGAGATGTAAGACTCTCTTCTCCAGGCCTATCTTCATCCATTTCAATGTGCTCTTGGCAATCACCAGCTCCTGTAAAAACAGAAAAGGCATTATATATTGCAACTTACATAAGCTGGGTCATTATATGGAACAGGATGATTTGTATTTCAAAAAGAGTAAACTTTATACTAGATTTTTACAATTGTTTTTAAGTTGATCAATAAATACAATTTATAATATAGTCATGCCGAATTTTAGTTTAGCACTTATACACTTTTAAATAGCATGTATAATAGACTAAATCCTGACTTTTCCCCCCACATTTTGTAAACCGAAGTGAGATTATAAACAAACACTTATATTTTGTTAAATATAGCTATTTGAGCTGCGATATAGTGAGCATTTAAGTTCTCATACTGCTGCAGCCGGTAAAATGAAAACCACACTCTGCTGCCAAAATATTAGTCAATATTTAAGGGTCTGCACACTTGGGTAAACTCTTTACAAGAACAAACTCAGACCTCTTTGACAAAAGGGCACAGAATAAAAACAATTTCTTTATATCCATTAAAAAAAGTGTCTGGTTGACACTCAAAGTGGAGCTTAAATTTGAGTTCAAGTCAGACTCATTTAAATGATTGATCATACTGAATCAAACTACATACGAGTTTGTGAGTGAGAATGGTTCATTTAAAGAGCCGATGCTAAAAAAATCATATGTTAAATGAATCAAACTCCTATTGTTGTCCAATCTGAATCAGGCAGTGAAAACAATGCAACATGTACACTTATGCTACAAGTTAACATTCAAGTGCTGAAGGAAAGGCTGGTTTCTTAAAAATGTTTAAGCACACATAAAAACACAGTATCTATATCATAAGCCGCATTTCGATTAATTCTGCTGACCTAGTAGCACTTTAGCCTTGTAAATAATGTTAGTGAATAGACTCACCTTGGTCCGGACAAGTTCGTCGTCTTCTCTTCTTTCTTAACGGACAATCATAACCAAGCCAAAGTTCAGGATAAGGATTTTCCATTGTTGGTTGTCTGTCAACAAAATGGAATGAACAAACATGGATGTTATGTGGCAGGAATTTCAAATTAAGTGCAGTGAGCCATTGTCTTATGCCCTCGTCATCGGATGGCATCTTGTGCAATTTAAATGGTTTTGGACATTTACATTCTGCTTTTGTTATTGGCTTGTGGTCATAACACTCATTTTTCGACCTTGTCTCCATGTTCCTTGTTCCTTGCCTTGCCTGTGTTTTTGACCCTGGACTGTTTCCTTGTTTATGATTGTTTGCTTCCTGCCTAGACCTTTGCCTGTGTTCGGATTACTCTTTTGCCTTGCTTTTTTGTATCTTTTTGCTGGTGTTTGACCCTCTGGCTGTACGACTACGCTCGTCTTATTAATAAAGTCTGCACATGGATCTCCAACTCCATTGTCCCATCCCATACGTTACAGAATGCTCAGCCAAATGAAGATCCAGCAGCTTTTATTAGTGTTTCCAGTCCAAACATGGATCCAGTCGACCAGCTACTATGTCTTCGGCAAAGAGACTTATCCATTGAGGAAAATGTTCAACAATTCTGCGAGTTACGTTTTCAAGTTCCATTTAACAATGTGGCTTTGAAGGACATTTTCCGATTTGGCCTAAATGAGCCCATAAAATCCTGGTTTCCTGAAGGGAAGTTCAGTTGCAGTCTAAGAGACTTTATGGACTATGCCTTAATTTTGTGTGGTCCTTAGTTTAATGTGGGAGTCGCGGAGGAACACAACATTACTTCTGTGCCTTTAATGGTGGCTGCGCTAGAAACTACTCACAAAATGTTGGCCATCACAACACCAAATCAAGCCACAATTGATCTTGCTGAGCCAAGTCAAGCCACAGTTGATCTTCTTGAGCCCAGTCAAGCCACAGTTGATCTTCGTGAACCTCATCACATCTCCGCTGATCTTCCAGAGTCTCTTCTCCTCTGTTCGTCCAGAGTCACATCACGTCTCTGCTGATCGTCTCAAGCTATGAACTTTCGCCATGTCCTGTCACGGCTAAGGAGGCCATCTATGAACATTTGCCATGTCCTGTGTAACGATTGAGACAAATAAGACACAGTTATTTGTTATAGTTAAGCAATAATTTTTTAAAGCTCACTCTGGGATCTGTCCACCATCCCCCGAGAAGTTCTCAGTTACAAGTTTTATTGCGCTAAAGAATGTTGGTTGCCACGTGGAAGAGCAGAGAAGAGAACAGAACAGAACACAGAACTTTCCCACAGAACACACTTTCCTGCATTAATTTATAGACAGACTTTTCTATAAAATAACATGCACATCCCCTGGAAATTGTATCCATTATTACTGTTGTTCTATTGCACTCAGTGTATTTACATGTTTTATGATACATTTTAAGGTAACCTCAATTATGCCATGTTTAGTGTCTATGCTTTTGTATCGAGAATATGTAAATGCTTGTGTATACGATATGTTTGTAACACATCAGTAATAAAAAAAATCTTTAATAGTTCCTTTTCAACACAGTACAATATATAACATATACAATACAGGAAAGGCTCTACAAGTTAGCAATTTCACCAATCTTTCAGATAAATCAGCTGACCACTTTACATTAATTCTAAATGAATGAAAGCCCCTGTTAGGAGTGTTCTCATACTGCCAAGGTAAAATACCTTGACTGGTGCCCTGAACTAGGGAAAGGGGGTTAAGTGGTCATCTGATGTACTCATAACCACATGCTAAGAGATGTGTGATCCTAAAATCACAACATCAGCAGTGACGTGAGTACCAATCCCTGTTTTACTTTGCGTCCTTGGATGGACACAGTAAAAATCACTACAACATACAAAGATAATAAAGAAAAAAGAGAGATGTCTTTTGTAAAGATCAAAAACACTCATCGAAAGTTATTTAATCAATTTATGGGTGGAATATGAATATATTAATTCATAAAGCTTTATGAATAATTATTATGCACATACCGACCCACGGGGGAATTAACCATATATGGTGAATTAATTACAACGAATTATAATCAATTATATATATATGATTAGTTCTGGTTTAATACTTATTTAGAGAAACTGTTCGTTTGTCCAGCAAACTATAAGCTCCTCATAGAATATTATCAAAGGAAGGTTTTTCTCTGGCCACGAGAAAGACCTCCTATTCTAGCATCCAAACGTAAAGCAAGGATATAGGATCTAAACGTTAAAGTGACTTGGTTTTTGTTGAATGAGCAAAAGAACAAAAAGGCATGGATATAATGTATTTAATATATGAAAACTACTACTACCGAGGTTATACGCCTAAATACAGAATACACATATATACAAGAGTGGAAGTCAAGAAAAGGAAAGAGAGAAAGCAAGTAGCAAAACCTAACAGTCCTTGAAAGCCAGCACAGAAATCAGTTTCATTATCTAAGATTCAGAAACGGTACTTGCGTCAGTTTGCTTGCTGGGTTTCAGTTCAGTGCTGCTGCAGTTCATTGGCTTCTTCCGTTTCCACGGGAGGGTTTGAACGGAGGACGTGAAAGTTCCGAAGGTCCCGAAGAGACTGGTAGCGTGGTAGCGATGGTAGCGTGGTCGCCGTGATGTCCGGGAGAGACGTGTGTGAGTGGGCGATGGATGATTTAGGGCGATCGGGAGAACACACAGAAGAATCCTGGTGCTCCTCTTTTATGACAGATAAGCCGACACACCTCCTTGAGGTGGAATAGCCAGTGACATTGGTGCAAAGTTGGCGGGCAAGCTCTTTCTTTGTCTTGTCTCCCAGCTGAATTTATGACTACCAGATCGGATTTCGAGATGGAGTACTTTCTTCACAGTATCATTAAACACATAGAAAAATGCATTTGTCAGCTATGTGACATCTCAGTGAATGAGCAGTAGCCAGAGCTTTAAAATGAGATCAAACTCGACGGATCAGAAAGGCATATAAAAGTAGTTATGGTTTACAGACAAATTCCATCATTAAAACTAACACTAGCACAAATACAGTCATTAAAACTAACTCTAAACACTAGGAAGCATACATGGACTTGATATACATTGGGTGCATTTTGGCATAGTTGTATTTTACATATACAGTCAATAATGTATGTTTGTGTGTTTTGTGTGTCTGTGTGTGTGTGTGTGTGTGTGTGGTGTGTGTGTGTGGAATTTGTCTGGTCAGTCTCTGGGCCCACACCAGGGGGGTGCTCCTTTTGAAGTCTCCAAGTTAGGAAGTTGGAGTTTTCTGTTTAACCTCACGGGTCCACAAACCTGCCGAAAGTCGCAGTTGGCCGGAACCGATTTAGTGATTTAGAAACACAGTTCATCAGGTTAAAAGCGTTCTGAAAATTCCAAAGTTTATTGACTCTGAACGGATCTATCCAGACGTTACAGTTCACATATTACCGTCCATATATGCTTTGGCATCTTTCGGATCTCTGAAATTCATTTGGAAGCAGATGCCTTTCTTAATGAGTTCTGCGCCGATCGGGTTGAAGGCTTTCCTCGCAGCGCGAACTGTAGGAGAATTGTCAGGAGTGATGTGGAGAAGTTGATCCTCGTATTGAAGCTGGCCTTTGCGTCTAGCTGGGTCAGAATTGTAGCGACATCTCTGGAGCGATGAATCTTGATAATAACAGGGAGAGGGCGACCATCTGTAGGCGTACCAAGCCCTCGGTATGCGCGGTCAATTGCGATAGACGGGACTGGTAACTCAAGCAGTTTTGGGATGAAGGATTCAAAAAAATATATGGGATCACTTCCCTCTACGGACTCTTTTAGGTTTAGAATTCTGATATTGTCCTGTCTGGAATGACCCTCCAGATCTGTAACCTTCTCCATAAGTGCTGTGTTATGTTTCTTGAGTGTAGCCAGTTTCACTTTTAGCGGAGCAATGTCATCTTCCAAGGCGGAGATACGAGTTTATGTTTCAGCCTGATGAGTCGCAAGGGAGTCGGTAATCGCAGCGACTTCATCGATGTGTTTGATTATACCATCAACTTTCACATCCAGCCCAGACTTCAGCTTGGTGAAATAGTCATTCAACATCTTTTGTGTGCACCGACCTTCTTCTGAAACGACTTCAGCAATGTGTTAAGCAAAAATCCATGTGAGAAATCAGGTAACGAGCTCTCATGGCTAACTGCATGATCGCTGCTAGCACTAGCCTCGCTGGAATCAGTACTATCTTCTGTAAAACCTTGAGAATGGTCCGCCGTGTTCTGCTTTGAAGGCTTTGGCATGATAAACCAACAATTAAGCGACAAAATAATGAATTTGAGAAAGATGGGTGAAGGAAAATAATGAAAACAGGAACGTGGACTGGGAGAGGTGAAAAACACGGCTGATCACGCCGCTGCCATTACCGGAAGCCCCAATTTTATAACATTTACTGGTAAGAGTATAACCATAAAAACGTTTTGTGCTGAGGAAAACACACCTCATAAGCATTCATTCTTTCCGTCTAATGTCACTGTTAGGTTTGGGCGTGGTATGGATGAAGTGAGATCACAACCAAGTACAGAATGGCTACAACTATTGTGTGTGCTATGTCTGACATCATTACAACAACAAATATCTTCTATTACTTATTGAATAGTAAAGCAGTAGTAAAGTTCATCACCTTAGTGATGAACAGGAATTGTAGGTTGCAAATTCCTCCATCAATGTCAGCAATCTTCTAACAAGCTGATGATCTTAACCAGATGTGAAAAATAAAGGATACATACAAAATGTGCAGTGGTGGATCCCTTTGGACCAGGTTTGAAAACCACTGGTGTATTGAGTATAAGGTCTATAGATAGGATGGGCAACTCTGGTCCTGGAGGGACTATTCTGCAGAGTTTAGCTCCATCCCTGATCAAACACACCTGCAAAATTTAACCCAACCCCATTATTTAATCGTAAAGGCTGATTTATACTTCTGTGTCGGACCTACGCTGGAGCCTCTGCACCGTAGGCTATGCGTCTGTGTTCATTTATACTTCTGCATTGTTGTCCGTGTTGACATGCATGCAGACCACTGCTAGGCAGTGTCCACGGTCATGTTGAGTATCAAGGTCAAAGCCAAAGAAGAAGCAGCTTGTAATGTACATTGTCAGAGTTACATTTTTGAAGAGGTGTCAGGCTACATCATAGTCTATGTACCCATAGTGTACAGACAACGCAGAAGTATAAATCAGCCTTAAGTCTTCAGGAATACTTGAAAATTAAGGGCAGGTGTATTTGATTAGGGATGAAACTTAACTCTGCAAAAGAGTGGTCCTTCAGTACCAAAGCTGCCTATCCCTGATCCATAAGACAGGATAGGGTATAGATCATACATGTTGTTGGTTTTGATGCTTTAAATGTCTAATAAATGTTTAAATTGTTTTATGTCTATTTTTGCCCTAGACCTAATGGCACTGAAAGAGGCGAGTCATGAAGAAAAAGGAGCTCAAAAGACAGAAACTAAAAGTTATTTCACCAGCCAACAGTGTGGAAAGAATTTTAATCAACATAGAAACCTTCAAGTCCACTTGAGAGTTCACACTAGAGAGAGTCCCTTTACACTTGTCACTTGCCAACAGTGTGGAAAGAGTTTCACACAAAAAGGAAGCCTTAAAGTCCACATGAGAATTCACACTGGAGAAAAGCCTTACACCTGCCAACAATGTGGACAGAGTTTTAGTCATAAAGGTAACCTTATAGCCCACATCAGAATTCACGTTGGAGGGAACCCATTCACTTGCAAACAGTGTGGAAAGAGTTTCAGAAGAAAAGGAAGCCTTAAAGCCCACATTAGAATTCACACTGGAGAAAAGCCTTACACCTGCAAACAGTGTGGAAAGAGTTTCAGAAGAAAAGGAAACCTTACAGCCCACATGAGAATTCACACTGGAGAAAAGCCTCATACCTGTCAAGAGTGTGGAAAGAGTTTCAGTCGAAAAGAAAACCTTACAGTCCACATGAGAATTCACAGTGGAGAGAACCCATTCACCTGCCAACAGTGTGGAAAAAGTTTCAGTAAAAAAGGAAAACTTAAAATCCACATGAGAATTCACACTGGAGAAAAGCCTTACACCTGCCAACAGTGTGGAAAGAGTTTTAATGAGACAGGAAACCTTCAAGCCCACATGAGAATTCATACTGGAGAAAAGCCTCATAGCTGTCAAGAGTGTGGAAAGAGTTTCATTCGAAAAGAAGGCCTTGTAGCCCACATGAGCACTCACACTGGAGAAAAGCCTTACACCTGCACTCTGTGCGGGAATGGTTTCACACGGGAACAAAGGCTCAGGCAACACATGAGAACTCACACTGGAGAGAAGCCTTTTACATGTGATCGGTGTGGAAAGAGTTTCACACATAAATTGACCCTTTATCATCACATGAATATTCACACTGGAGAGAAGCCATACACATGTGGTCAGTGTGGAAAGAGTTTCACACATAAATTGACCCTTAATCACCACATGAATATTCACACTGGAGAGAAGCCATTCATATGTGATAAGTGTGGTAAGAGTTTCAGATTTATAGGTTACCTTAAGGGCCACATGAAAATTCACTCAAAAGAAAGCTGTTTTAGAAGTTGTCACTGTGGAAAGAGCAGAGGTGTAAAGAGTACCTGAAAACCATACTTGAATAAAAGTACAGATACCTTACAACAAAAATTACTCCATTACAAGTTACAAGTCACCAATTCTAATACAACTTGAGTAAAAGTCTTGAAGTATTTGAGATTTTAACTTTTTGACTTGGTTAAATATTCGCATTCTTCATGGTATTGTTTGCAGGGAAGAGAAGATATTTTATCCCATTGAATGATAATTTGGTGTTTTCACTTCAGTTTTGTAGAATTCAGTTTACAATGTTGATCTGGTTACCATGAGAACAGTGTCACGCGCTGCTACTTCAGCCATCATATGGTAGAAAATGTCCAAACAAATAAATGAGTTCAACAAGCTGACAGAAGTCGATCCATTTCTTTGTTGGTAGGGTGTAAATATTTACTTTCCCATATGGCCATGGAGGAGAATCAGATGACAGACAGATGCAGCGGACAGACACCGACACACTGTATTTTTTTTTTTTATTTATTTCAACAATTGACAACCAAAATCAAACCCATAGAAGCTTGTGAACAGTTTTGAAGTGGTTGTGTGCAAGTTATACTTATTCACAAGCCAAGTGAGAGTCCTACTCGCAAATGTAATGTTAATTAAAGCTGCAAGTAGCAATGAAAAGGCCCTCGCACCCAGGCTAACCACCACCTGTTGGCCTTAGGAAAAGAGTGAATAGTGGGCGACATGCATTGTTATTCGGTGTGAACATTTATAGTACACATTTTAACTGTATGCTTATTCAGGTAGGGTAAGGAAAGTCAATTCTAGTTTAAACCATAACTCACCCGCCGGCCAGTTGAAGTCCTTCCGGAATGACGTAGAAGACTACCTTGTGGTTGTTCTTTGTTGCGGCTCAGTTTGTAGTTATAAGTAAAGTCTCACGGAAGGCAAACGTAACAATAACATATCTCTTTCACTGATTACAATACAAAGCAGTTAATGCAAAATAGAACAAAATAAAACTTAAATCAGCTTAAGCTAAAAAGCTCTATAACCTAGCTTTACCCAGCAATATTGGAGATGCTGTTAAGCGCCCCTCGTTAGGGTATCAGATGTCCTTCTATGCTTAATGCAGGCAGCATCTGAAGAGGCCTTTTACTCCTCAGACTTTTATACTAATTTTTGGGACATTCCAACTTCATATTACTCATCAATTGTCTATGATCCAATCTTCCTGCTGTAGGCGTATCAGTCTCTGTATCTCTTGCTTACTAAGCTGGATGTCCTTCCTTTGTCGCCTACGCGGTCGTCTTCTAGCACTCTTGCTCTTCTTTACCGAAGTCTTCGTCTGACTCACATCCGCTTTAGACTGCAACATGCTCTCTTCATCCTTATTGTTAACTTTTGTGGTTGGTTACAATCATCAAACTCAAAAACATAACTTTCACAACTGTTGCTTAGTCATATTATCTTATAACAAACAAAAGCAGTATTGCATTTACTTAATTTCATAAGCATTCAAGCATATATGGCCTTAACTTAAAAGCAAGCCAATAAAAACACTGAAACAGGTAAATAGCAATATCAACAACAAAATCCAAAACAGCATATAAGCAAGTAAATACAGGAGAATTATGGCAAAGTCATTTCAAAGTGGCACACTTTCTGCTGCCAACAGGTGGCGCTTTGACTGTAACCGAATATTGTGATATAGATGTATTAAGAAAATTAAGGCCAACAGGTGGCTAGAAATATTATCAAACATGTTTAGTTTGGTGCAGATCGGACATTGTATGCCTGAGTTACAACAACTTCCTTTTTGGTGGCGTTAATCGCATACATTAGCATTTAGCCAAGTGTTGCATGATTTAACGTGTCTCGCATGTTTGGTTTTGATCTGATTAAAGCTCTAAGAGGAGTTCATTAAAGTACAATGTCTGGAAATGGCAAAAAATGGCAAGTTAATTAAAAATACCAGTTATGTCCCTCAGGAGAAGGTTAGGGCTAAGACTCAATGCCAAGAAAAGTGTGCTTCTTCCATCTCAAACTACCATCTACTTAGGGGTAGTCTGGGATTCCACCACGATGCAGTCTGTCTCTTGCTCGGGTGAATTCCATTCTCTCAGCCATGAATGGGGTGAAATTAGGCCAGTCACTCACTGTAAAACAGTTTCAGAGACATTTGGGTCTGATGGCAGCTGCATCCAACGTGAAACCTTTTGGCCTGCTGCACATGAGACCCTTACAGTGGTGGCTAAGGACCAAGGCGTTTTCTCCCGAAGAGGAAATCCTTTTCGCATGATTAAGGTCACGCGGCAATGCCTTTGTGCCTTAGTCATGTGGAAGAAGCCTTGGTCCCTGTCCCAGGGACCTGTGTTGGGGGCTCCTTGTTGTTGCATAATGCTAATGACAGGAGTTCTGGAGAGGGTTCGCCGGGACAGGGTCCATCTCATACTGTTCTGGCCATTCTGGCCGACCCGAGTTTGATTTTGCAGACTTAGTGTCTCTTCTAGACAGCTCCCCATGGAGATCCCCATCAGACAGGACCTTCTGTCTCAAGTGGGCGGCATGATAATTCACCCCCGCCTGGAGTTGTGGAAACTGTGGGCCTGGCCTCTGAGGGGGCTAGGCTCATAGAATCCGGTCTCCCAACTGAGGTTGTCGAGACCATACTCCACTCCAGAGCTCCCTCCACAAGAAAGCTATATGCATATAAATGGAAGTTGTTTTCTACTTGCCGTAGACAACGTTAGCTGGACCTGTTCCACTCCTCTATCAGTCTTGTGCTGAAATTTGTCCAAGAATAAATCTTGGATGGTTTATCTAGCGGCTGTTTCTGCTTATCATGCTCCTGTGGGGGACTCTTCTGTGGGAAGAAACATCCTATTTATAGGCTTTCTCTCTGGTTCCCAGAGGCTGAGGCCTTCTGTGCGTACAAGAACTCTGGACTGGGACTTTGCTATTGTGTTGGAAGGGGTAGCTGAGGCTCCATTTGAACCATTAGAGGAGGTGTCTGAGAGATTCCTCACTCTTAAAAATCTTCCTGTTGGTAATTTCATCTCTCAAAAGAATTGGAGATCTTCAAGCACTTTAGGTTGCTCCCTTTGGAATTTGCGCCTGGTATGGTCAGGGCTTTCCTGCATCCTAGACCTAGTTATATACCTAAGGTCCCCACCAACGTCCCAGGACCGATTGTACTGCAGGCCTTTTGTCCTCCTTTTACTAATCCAGATCAGGAGAATGAGCAAGTTTGTGGTTGAGACCATCTCTCTTGCTTATGAGTCTTACGGACAGCCTTCACCCTTGGCTGACTGGGCTCACTCTACTAGGGGAATGGCTAAAAGCAAAGGCTTTAATCTTGGGGGTCCCCTCCATGAGATATGTGATGCGGCTGGGTGGTCCTCTCAGCATACCTTCATTAGGTTTTATAACTTTGATTTGGGCTCAACTCTGGGGTCCTCGGTGCTCTGTCAAGAGTGTGGAAAGACACTTGGTACTATGGCATAGTTGGGATAGGGTTCCCAATGCGTTCGATGCAACGCCGATGTTCCCATGAAAGGGAACGTCTCGGGTTATGATTGCAACCCCGGTTACCTGAATAGGGACAAGACGCTGCATCACTTAGCCATACTCCTTGCACGTCTGTGAGTGTCTTGCTTCAGCCAAATCAGAAGCTGGCGTTCTTTGTTCTCAGGAGTGATTTATAGTTTCCTGGTCCGTGACGTCGCCCGCTCTGATGTCCCGTCACCCTATTGGTTTGATTTCACAAGTGCTTCAAGACATAATCACACAGAGGTGATCCCAATGCATTTGACGCAGCGTCTCATTCCCTTTTCAGGGAACCAGGGTTACAATCGTAACCCGAGACGTTTGTCGTGGTCTTGTGCTTCACCCATTGACTGACGATAAAAATGGCACTATCATTCCATGTGAGCTCCAGCGTCATTTTCTGTGATGTAATAAACACAATATTTTGAGTTAAGTCCATATGACAAATCGCACATTATTTCCGATAACTGATAAAAAATAGCCAGGATTATGTAACACTTTCTATCTGGCTAATAACTTGTAGATTTGATAAATAATTAACTTGTTATATGCCAATCTATGGACCAGCCTCTCAGAAGAATAGATTCTTCATGGAGAAAGATGCAACAACAACAGTAAACAGACTCTGAGAATGGTTTGGTTTAACATACAATACATACAGAACAAGGAAAACAAAACAGAAAAAAAAAAAAAAAAACCTGACCAAGGAGATCGTTAAACTCACAGAAATTTCCAGAATGGTGCGGTTACAGCGTGTCCAATTTAAATCCTTTTCTTTAACATCAATCCATCGATAAAACACATCAAGAAAGTTATTTCTTTGTTTCTGTTCCCCGGAGCATCAGCAAACACCGCGCTCATCAGCGTCTATGCACGATAGAGAGAGCTGCCTCTGACTCCACGAGCAAACCTCGTGCAAAATCCGGAAAACTATTTCTCCGCTGCGCCACATCCTGCGCTCTCATTGGCTCATGTTATATTCAAAACTATTTGCTATTGGTTACATTAATAACCAAATAAAAATATATGTTTGTATAAAAATAAATATTTTCTTTTATAAATGTACTTATTTTGAGTAGTTTTCAATAGTTTTGTATATACATTAGTATGTTATTATATTAATAACATAATTTATTTCTTTATTACTCTGGTAACCTTGGTTACAATTGCAAAACATTAAGTTAGATTTGCTAAATTGTATGTTGGATTACATGTCGCAAACAATGCTTAAAGGGGCTATATGTACGATTTTTACTTTAATAAAGCATAAAAATAGCCCAATATGTTTGCAGATATTGAGGGAACATGCTAAGTTCACCTACTTGTTTCTCAGAAAACAATGCTAAGACCAGATATTCTACATTGAAATGTGCATACCGTGTCGGAATGTCTGTCTTTGTTTATTTCGACATCACAGGTTGCCAGCTGGTGGAAAACACTGTGCATTGCAGCCATGGAAACAAGCAAACAAACTGGGTCAGAGAATAGCACATTCTACCTGACCTAAAAAGACTCTGCATCCATCTAAATATCTCTATGAACAACAGCATATTAAAACAGATAAATCAGCTTACAGTGTAATTCTCCTCTGCTTTCATTGTCAATTGCGCTCCCTCATGTTACGTGTCCTTGGCTACCCGCGTCTTTGAACGAGGGGGCGGGGCAAACAATATTTTGAATTTGGACTGCAGTACCTATTTCGACCACTGGGTGTCATTCCTACATAGAGCCCCTTTAATGATCAAACTGATGTTTTTCAAACATTTTAACAAGTCTACTGAATATACAAACTCAATTCCAAAAATGTTGGGACATTGTACAAATTGTGAATAAAAAAGGAATGCAATAATTTACAAATCTCATGAACTTATATTTTATTCACAATAGAATATAGATAACATATCAAATGTTGAAAGTGAGACATTTTGAAATGTCATGCCAAATATTGGCTCATTTTAGATTTCATGAGAGCTACACATTCCCAAAAAGTTAAGACAGGTAGCAATAAGAAGCCGGAAAAGTTAAATGTACATATAAGGAATAGCTGGAGGACCAATTTGCAACTTATTAGGTCAATTGGCAACATGATTGCAGAGTTTCCCACAGGATTTTGTGAGACTGTGGTGGGTGGACATCAGTTCCTCTAGGGGGGTCCCCCTAGCAATTCTGAGAGCAAAATTAAGTGACTAGATTAATGAAGAAATTTGTTCTCTTGTAAACAATTTTGTGCTCTAAAAGTAATTAATTTATTGGTGATGGTAGGGCACATTAGTCACGTACACAACATCTAGTAGACTAAATGATAGTTCATTAGTGGTCAAACATGTAGAGTATACCAGTGGTTCCCAACCACATTCCTGGAGTACCCCCAACACTGCACATTTTCCATGTCTCCTTTGTCTGACACACCCATTTCTGGTCTTTGAGTCTCTGCTAATGAATTGATGACTTGATTCAGGTGTGCTTGATCAAGGAGACATGCAAAATGTGCAGTGTTGGGGGTACTCCAGGAATGTGGTTGGGAACCACTGGAGTATACATTCGAACCAGTAAAATATGTAGCAAAAGAGGTTACCTTTGTTGAATTAATTTATTAGTGGGAGCCTGCATCTGTATTTGTGGAACTCATGGTCACTCTTTGATTTGTTAAACAATCCAGAATGCACTAAACACCACTTCATTATGGAGAAAAACATCAAATGAATAAAAATATATAATCATAAGTTGACCAATAAGTAAACTAGGTGAGTATATAATTCAGCAGCAAAAAGTTATGCTAGCCTAATTCTTGGAGAGAGAGAAAAAAAAAAAAAAAACTTTGCACAGTAATTTTATAAATCTAAATGTTAATAAAAAGTTAAAAATTACTATTTGTATACTTATGAAATGAAAAAAAAAACGATTTATATTAGATGTATATTCATATGTAAAGAATTATATGCATTTATATTAATGTAATATTAAAAGACGCTTATTTTAAATGTATTGTGCAGCTTTTTAATGGGGCAACAAGATATGATAGATACGACAGAACAAAATAGGCTATTAATAATTTTTCAGTGTGCAAAACCATGATAATATGAAATGCTTCAAAACAGCAGCAAAAAACCGCTAATGCGCATCCCGGGTGCAGAATGAAGTGCTTGAAGCAATATTGAGTCAGAGCGCGCAGCTGTGCTGTGCATTGAAAAGTTCACGGTACAAAGAGAATCCCTGTGTATATCTGCATCTAACAGTTTATTAATCATATTTTTCTTCTGACTTTTAAATTCCAGTTATTGCACGTGTGACGCAAATTTATAGTCCTTGTGTTATGCGATCTAACAGACACACTGTATCCAGTATAATGACATTGTTCAGAAACAGCAATAAACTCCAGCAAGATAGTCATTTTATGCAAATCCACAGGTCTTTATCTACATATCAAGTATTATAATGGGAATATATCATATTGGAGAGTTTTACCGTGCTGACTGTCGTTACCAAACGCGACGCGCTGTTTGAGTGCTGAATGATTGACAGCTGCAGCAGAGGGAAGACGAGTTTCTGACTGTGAACTTAACCCTCTGGAGTCTGAGGCTGATTTGGGGCTTGGACAAGTTTTGACATGCCCTGACATTTGTGCTTTTTTCAGTTGTTCATAAACATAAATGACAAAAGTGTCATTATACTGTATTCAGCACAAACTAGGCTACAATAATATGTGAGGAACATGTATGTACATGTTTGTATTTTTGAAGGAATAATGTTTATGTGTGGTTATTGAAAAAACAAAAAACTTAAGTCACTGAAATAAGGCCAAAAAAAGTATATTAAATCTGTGTTCACAAGACTTCTGGGTATTGGAGGTTGTAGACTAGAGTTTTTGCTTCAGAATTATGTAAAAATTATGCTGCCTACTCCTTCATATAAAACAATATATTGATTTAGTTTTTGTAAGACACTTTTTGTCAAGAGAAACAGTATGCGTGGAGGCGTGAATCATCATGAATAATGGGCCATTTACACCTGAGAAGACAAAAGAATCACATAATAATGACCTGAAATGACTTGCATATTAATGAGGCCTTTCAGTCAGGTAGGCTGTGAAAAAACCCTCTGTAATAATGTCTCAGCTCATCATAAACAGCAATACTGTGAAATATTATTACAATTTAAAATAATGGTATTCTATTATATTCTTTAAAATATAATGTATTTCTGTGATGCAAAGTGTCTGAACAATTATGTTACCTCTATGGCATTTCATATAGGCTTTTAGCTTAAAAGCATGCACATTTGGAGAAATATTGATGGATTCTTATATATTTATGTCAATTTTCTATACTGAGAAGTAATATTTATTGTCATCACTATGAGTGCTGGATACTGTGTTTTCAATTCATCTCTGTACACCTTTAGGCTACAAATTCATATAAAGAAGAAAAGGAACTAGGAACTAACGGCATGTCTTCTAGAGATCGCTAACCATGGCTTTAACATCCAAATAAACACTTTTCAAGACAATAAATACACGATTGAGACGATGCATACAAGTATTGACTCTGAATCTCGGACTTCTGACATGGCTCTCTTTTCATACAGATTACATAAACAGAGAATGTTTGTTTTCCATTTGACTTGCACGATTTAAAACCTGACATTTAAACGTTTCTTTAGACATAAGTGTCATTTTTTTGTCATTAGTATTCATAAGTTACAGTTCATTTTCTGAGAACTATCAGATTGGACTTCGTTCAGAGGGAGAGGAGAGATCACGCATCATGTTAGTTTTCTGTATTTTACAAAAAGCACAATGTGTTTTTACTCTGAGTGTACACAAATAAAAGAAGACATTCTATAGTTTCAATTGATATATTACTTATGTCTCTATGACAAGAAATGACACAGTATTTTAAGTCTGTTTTGCTACAATGTGAAAAAAATCCTGCAAAACACGCCGGCGCATTTTCGGACCTCAGGGAGTTAAGGCCTGTTTCACACTGCATTCACACGGGGTGTCAGTGCCAACGCTTGATGGAGGGCGTGTCTGAAGCTTGTGTTGACGCGACCGTTATAGTGATAACAGCCAATCACATTACTTCCTGGGGTTGCACGAGCGCTATTGGCTAGCGACTGCTCTAAGGTATTTGCATAGGGCGATCTGATTGGATGACGCGTGCGTTGGCGTTTGAAAAGTTGAGAAATCTTCAACTTCTGCCGCTTGCAATGCCAGTGAAGCGACGCGACAGAACCCATAATTCAGTTCGGCAACGCATGACGTCACCTAGTGATGTGTCGTTCTTGAACGATTCGTTCATTTTGAACGAATCTATAGTGTGACTCGGGAAGAACGAGTCATCTCGTGGGGTGATTCGTTCAGTCGCGCATGCGCAACATTCTATAGGTTCTGTACTGCTAGTAGTAGTTCACCTGTTTCATTCAATGCCGTATGAGCCGGAAAGAGAATTGATTAGTTCATTTCATGAGTCTTTCGGGTTTTTGAGTCGTTCCTTATTCATGTGACAGACCCATACGCTAAACCAATGCAGTCAGAGCCTGAAAGAGAATTGATTAGTTCGTGTCATGAGTCTTTTGGGGTTTTGAGTCGTTCCTTAATCACGTGACAGACCCATACGCTAAACCAATGCAGTCTGAGCCGGAAAGAGAATTGATTAGTTCATTTCATGAGTCTTTCGGGTTTTTGAGTCGTTCCTTAATCATGTGACAGGCATCCCCATATGCTAAACCAATGCAGTCAGAGCTGGAAAGAGAATTGATTAGTTCTTTTTATGAGTCTTTCGGGTTTTTGAGTCCTTCCTTAATCATGTGACAGACCCATACGCTAACCAATGCTGTGTGACCCAAGCACATTATATTTCTTAGTAAATAACTTCTCTCCAGTTTTATTTCAGTTTGTGTTACAACTGTTAAAGCTGAAGTTATCATAACCTTGATGTTTTAAACTAACATTAATAATTCAAATTCAAAATGTTATTTGCTTTTAATTTATGTCATTATGTCTTTTTTGAGCAATCTTCTTATACATATATTAGACCAATATGTCAAGTCTGACTAGGAAAAGCAATTATTATACCAGCAAACTTTGGAGTAAAAATGAACAAACTAGTCTATAAATACTTTGTATTGTAGGCTTGGATTATTATATTATATAGCCTAGTGTTTATTTACAGATAGACAGTCAAAAAGATAAATTAATTAATATTTTATTTATAACAGGGCTTTATTTATTTATAAAATAATAACACACCACAGATCCTCAAGAAACAGTAACAAAAACAGTGACAGAAATGTCAGAAATAGCGTATGGGTCTGTCACGTGATTAGGAACGACTCAAAAACCCAAAAGACTCATGAAAAGAACTAATCAATTCTCTTTGCGGCTCAGAATGCATTGGTTTAGCGTATGGGTCTGTCACGTGTTTAAGGAATGACTCAAAAACCCGAAAGACTCATGAAATGAACTAATCAATTCTCTTTCCAGCTCAGACTGCATTGGTTTAGCGTATGGGTCTGTCACATGATTAGGAACGACTCAAAAACCCAAAAGACTCATGAAACGAACGAATCAATTCTCTTTGCTGCTCAGACTGCATTGGTTTAGCGTATGGGTCTGTCACATGATTAGGAACGACTCAAAAACCCAAAAGACTCATGAAACGAACGAATCAATTCTCTTTGCTGCTCAGACTGCATTGGTTTAGCATGGGGCTGCCTGTCACGTCATTAAGGAATGACTTAAACCCGAAGACTTGTCAGACAAGAGGTGAGGTGAGCTTAATCAGCTTGTCATAAACTGAAGACCCAGGTAAAGAATGAATTAATCTTTTCTGAATCTTATAGCATTGTAGTTTTGTATTGTTTGTAGTGGGATCAACGTTTGCATAAGTAGTAGATGTGTTGGGGAAGTAACGCGTAACATTTTAATTACATTTAGCTAAAATGAACAAAATGACTCAAAAAAAGATTTGTTCATTTTGCTGAACGAGACTCAAAAGTCCGAGTCGGTAAAATGACCCGAACTTCCCATCACTACTTGGAGTTATGCGTCCAGCTCTTTGTCGATATCAAATCCTGGATGCAACCTGGCTTCGAGATGCCTTCTCTAGCCTGTACCTGAGAAGGGATAAGCTCTTCTAGCTGGAAATCCTGGCACAGCTCTCCAAGCTCTTTGGGGGGTAGCTGCAGAGTCTCTGGTGCTCTGTATTCAAGAACAGTTTTAGGTAGCATACAAGATTTGGGAACAAAATCCTTGTAGTGATTCTCCCTAGCCATCAGTGCAGCACTCTTTTGACAGTTTCTGCTTAAGGACTCAAAAAAAAAAAAAAAATTCTGACCCTTTCTTTACTCTTGGACACTGAACTGGTTTCACAACCTTGGCTTGCTCAGTTGATTTCCCAGCGATGGCATTGTCCATTTTCCTTTTTTTTCGATTTTGCTGAGGAAAAGTCTATAAAATCTATGGGAGCAGCAGGAATCTGGGAAATTGGAAAAGCACAAAAAAACATTAAGTACTGTGTTATGTAATGGTGGTGTATCAAACACACGACGAGGAAGAGTAAAGTTAAATAAATCTTTACTTGATAATCCACAGGGAGAAACACAGAATCCAGAGCAGCATGTTTACAATAACACTGAGCGCATGCATCTCCACGTTATGGTAAGAGGCGTGACCTTTCCGGGCAAGGAGCGCTAAGCTGCTGTTGAATCACAACACAGGAACCGCTGGCACAATCAGAACTCGTTACGTATTTCTGAAGGAAGGACTTCATAGAACAAGGAAGTCATCAGCCCGTTTTTATGACAGTGGAAACAGCGGTATACAGATAAGTAAATTATGTGAAAAATACTGTGTTTTTTTTACACGCGAAACATGAACACATGTTATATTGCACACTATAAACACAATCAAAACTTCAAAAAACCATGAAAAACGGGACCTTTAAAATAAGTGTGTCCCAAAGTATAGTATGTTGAAAAGAGTATGCCAAAAGTCCCCGAATGGTCTACTATTTCCGGTAGATTTTCGAAGTGTGGATCCGTGCACACTAAAAAGGCTAATATTGCCCACAACCCATTGCGCGTTGGACGAGGATTGAGTTCAGAACTACAAACAAAAAACTACAAAACATGGCGGATATGCGCGATCGACGCTGAGAGGTTTGAGTGACTAATAATCAGTTCAAACTGATAGAAAATATTTATTTAATGTTATCTGTGTTATTTTTCATCTGCAAATACCAATGTGGCCATTTATAAAGATCCGATTGGCCATTAACTTTTAAATGCATCATTATGCATTAATATGAGGAGAGTTCTCCACACGAAAGACCCGCGACTGCAAGTCAACATGCTGCATTTCTCTCCGATACGGTAGGAAATTAACTAAATGAAATGTGGTGGAGGATGTAAGATGATTGACAGGTCAGTTAACGGTGACAGGATGCGACAGAGAGAAAAGACGCGATTGTATGACGTGTTAGTATGTCCCAAAGCTTGTCTACTCTTTTGCTACACACTCAAAAGTATGTACTTTTTGTTCACAGAAAGAGTACACACTTTTAGGGAGTAGTATAAGTAGGCGAATTGGGACGCAGCATGTGTATGTGTATGTGTGTGTGTGTGTGTGTGTGTGTGTGTGTGTGTGTGAGTGCAGCTCAAAGTGTCACTGATGGGAAACAGGTGTGAGTGTGATCAGTGCCTAGCTGTGGGATTGTGGGAAATGTAGTCCAGGGTGAAGTGACTGCATGTGTGCAATGAAAAATGTTGGGTAACACTTTATAATAACTGCACGCTATTAATCATTAGTTAAGCATTAGTAAACAGTTAATTCATCATTTATAAAGCATTAATATACATTAATAAGCAGTTTATAAATACAGTTATAAATGCTGTATTCTTGATTTATAAGCATATCTATAATGTGTTTAATAATTGTATTTTCATACTTTATTAATGATCAATTTATCATTTCTAAATGAAGTATTGCATTATTTACAAACCGGTTATTTAGGAGTTGTCAGTGGTTCATAAGATCACTTAGAAAGTGTAAGTAAATGATTAATAAACTATTTAAATGTACACTTATACATATTATTTAGACATTTAGTAATAGTTAGTGTGTTAATAAATGCTTTATTAGCACATATTCCTACTGTAATTCATGATTAATTCAGGTAGTTATAAAGCATTTAGTAGTGGTCAGTTCACTATGTTTGTGAGCTAATCTAAAGTGAGGACTAGTTATGCTTTGTAAAGCATTTATAAAGGAGATTTAAAGACTCAGTTTTCTTCTAAACAGAAAAAGGAAACAAACAACACAGCGATACAGAACATAGAAATATTTATTTCAAGATGCAAAAATTGTACAACTGTACACTTCATATAAAATGAAAAATAAACCTCTGCAATATCACAAAAAAAAAAAAAAAATCCCTGTACACCTCCAGTAAACATAAGCCTCTGCAATATGGTATAAAAAATTATTTTAAGTGCTACAGGAGTGATAATGCAACATAAAATATAAAAATAAAAAATACAACATATAAAATACAACAAATCACATTTTTTTATTTAATAAATAAAATATTTTACAGTGTAAAAACTACCTTAGTATTAACATTACAGAACGTTTCAAACATTACAGAACAGCAGTGCAGATTGTGGACGTGTTTCAGTCCATTGTACAACTTTAGTTTTATTTAGAGTGAAAACTTGAAAACTTGATCCTAAACCTTGATCCTAGACCAGTTCACTTTCCTTTTACTGGCAGCAGCTTACCGGAAGCCTTAAGGGCTTTAATAGCATCTTCTATAGCTGGATCCTCATGAATCACAGCAGCACATTGTGTGGCAAAAATACTGAGCTTAACCTCACTGCTGTGGGATTTAAGGAGTTCCTTAAATTTGCAGGGTGCAGCGATGTACAATTCGGCAATCGGTGCATTGACTACGATGGTGTTCCGGTCCACCCCAACCTGCTTGAATGCAGCAGACATGGTCCCTCCTTTGCTGAAGCGTCGAAGAACTTTTTCATATCGGGCCACTACCTGCTGTGGTGTTTGAGCTGTAATTCAGAGAAAATGGAATTAGTCTTAGTATTTGGTTTTATTATTCTCGCACACCTTTGACACACACACACACACACACACACACACTGTACATTGTTTCTATCTATAGTATGACACATTCCACAAACTTCAGTAAAGAGAGATAGCAGACCAGTTAGACCCAGATAATCAGACCAGTCCAATGTTAAATGATTAAATTAAGCCATTGAATAAGTCATATATGTACTAAAGTTATTTATTATACAGTTGTGTGCAATTATTTATTTTTTTTTGTATTTGATATAATCTGATTTGTTGGTTTGTTTACATAGTACTTTAGCTAATCAAAGGTAGTACCTGCTGTAGTTTGCTGTAAATTAAAAAGTGTAATAATTGGTAGCTTATGAAGTTATGATTTAATAAATTTAATAAATTCATCTTATTTATGCTGCCTTCAAGTGCTAGCAGAAATTTGACAATTCCCACTTCTGAAGTCGTGATTACGAGCTCATTGCATTCAACTTTCGGAATGGTTGGGTGTTCATGTGCACTTTTTACCTAGAAAACTCATATTTACAATGTGCATGTGAAGGCAGCATAAGTCACCCTGTCATTTTGTTTTGAATCTTTTACATGGATTTAACTAAAAACTAAATAAGTATCGAAGCTGATGTAATCCCCGATGCAATTCTTATGGGACACACACACACAATGTGACATCATGCAGGAAGAACCAGCCAAGTCAGAAACAAGTGGAAAGGGTGAAAATAGCATTCTAACCTCTCTGACGTGTCTTTGTTTCCATTTTCTTTGACTTCTTCCCATACTTTTTCCCTTTCCCCTTTCTTTTCACCCTCCTCTTCTTCCTGTCCCCCTCTGATGAGGATATAGAGGAGTCAGATATAGAATCAGAGGAAGATTCTGAGCTGTCACGACAGGAATCTGAAGACAGGGGAATCGTCTGCTTAGAAACGGTGTCCTCTCTTTTAAGAGCTGTTAAAATGGATACAAATACATAAGGCTCACAGCTTGCATCACATGGTACATAGGAACACAAAGCTTAACTCACATAATAAGACTCAATTGTACTATTATTGAATACATGTTGTGTGTTGTGAGCCTTACCTGATGCCAGCTGCTCTTTTAGATAGTCTCTCTCCTTGGTCAGCTCATCAATCTTGTCTTTTTGCCACTCTATTTTCAGCTTACACATCTCCAGCTCATCAGATTTTCTTTTGTCTGCCAGATGTGCAGTGGGGGCCGTGGGCACACCTAATTAAAAGTAAACATACATTATTGAATGAACTGTAAATGTTCTATTTACTTTCTTGTTGTCCAACAAACTCTCATCCCATCCTGCCTGCCCCTGTACATTACACAAAGAGAGTCAAAAATGTCATTATAAAAGTCATCTATTGACAGCCAGGCTTCCTGCCCAGCGTTCGTCGCAGCGCTCCCGCCCCCCTGCGTGTCGCTGGTATTAGGACTTCTAACTAGCAATTAGCTTGTTAGCCATAATTAATAATGTGTGCCAGTAAAGAGAGTAACATACTTACCACTAGTGCCACCGACGGAAGTCTCATCCAACGCATCCATCTCCACGCTGGCATTCCTTTTGGCCTGGGTCCGCACGCCTTTTCTACTTTTGTCGGAGTTCTCCATGTCATAAACAAACTGCTGCTGCACAATTCCTTTGTCCCCTGTTGATGACGTTCGAAAGCGCGAGTTTTCCTTTGTCCCACATTGATACGTACATTTCATTACGTATGAAAGCGGGAGCGCGATTTCTCCCACCTATCAAACTAGCTGTCACTATCCCTACTATCGAAAGCAATTGTAAAAAAAAATATATAAATAAATAAATAATAAAAATGAGCAGATTAAGCCAGCTAAAGAAGCTTATTAATGAGCCCAGCTCTACAAAGAAAACCCTGAAGATGATTAAGTGGCTTCAGAAAAGGAAACTGCTAAAAACAAAAAATAAATGCAGAATTTGTCATCGGGACATGAAAATGAAGAAAAGGACTAACAGTGGAGACCAATATGCTTGGTAAGATACACACACTAACACACACACACACACACAGGCTATATATATATATATATATGTATATATATATATAATGTATGTAGGCTATATAATTTGCATCGCACTGAAACAATCAAGATTTTATGTATATATATATATATATATATATATATATATATATATATATATTTAATGTAATTTGCATCGCATTGAAACAATCAAGATTTTTTTTTTTTTTTTTTTTACAATAGGATTTGTCGACAAGCAGGAGCACATGAGGGAAGGGCAAAACAAATTTCTGTCAGGCACAAATCAATATTCAGTGGATCAAAGGTCTCCTTCAGTAGGTGGATGCAATTCCTGTACAGGTAGGAATACAACAGTTGTAATATAAATATGTATATAATTAACTCACTTTTGTCACTGTTCTCTTTGTAATTTGCATAAAATAATGCATACAGTGTAAATTATTTAATGGCATTCATAAACATTACATGTTCTTTTTGGCTTTAAAGGTTTTCTCAGGGTCTGCGGTTACGGCAGATAGACATGATGGACGACAGCATTGCAGGCAGTTCAGCAACACTTAGTAAAATGGCAAAGAAAATAAGGGAAGTCTGTGTCGCAGCAGTTGAAAGGATGAGAAGGCGTACAGGTCAGCAGATTGGTGGAAGAAGGGAGTTTGTTGTGATCGACGAAAGCCATTTTCGGCACAAAAGAAAGGTATGTTATAGCAATAGCAACTTTAAATAAATTTAAAATATACAGTGATATGCGAAAGTTTGGGAACCCCTTGCAGAATCTGTGAAAATGTGAATAATTTTAACAAAATAAGAGAGATCATACAAAATGCATGTTATTTTTTATTTAGTACTGTCCTGATTAAGATATTTTACAAAAAATATGTTTACATATAATCCACAAGACAAAAAAGTAGCTGAATTTATTAAAATGACCCCATTCATAAGTATGTGAACCATTGATTCTCAATACTGTGTGTGGTTACCTGATGAGTCAGGGGGTGAAAACTTTTGAACAAGATGAAGATGTCACAATTTTTCTTATTTTGTTTAAATATCATTGTTTTTCATTTAGTACTGCCCTTCGGAAGCAACATAATATTTGCATGTTTCCCGGAAGACAAATTAAGTACAATTTACCTTGATATTTGAATTCAAAAGTTTTCACCCCCCGACTCTTAAGGCGAGACACGGCAGGTGAAAACATCGTTTTTTCATGCAGTGGTCAATTTTGAGATTTTGGGCCAGTTTGCTCCCTTAACATGTAAGCTTTCATGTCAAAATAAAAAAATATGTCAACATTACACATTAAGGTGGTTATTTCATTACATTTTGTCAACTTGCGCCTTTAGATTTCTATCGGAAATCACCAAAAGTTAGCATTCTAACGCGAGCTCCCGTGCCGTCTCCATTCACAGAAACATATTATGCCTTGTATCATTGTAAAGCTCTCAGTCTCATTAACAGCGCTGTCTAATCCAAATATGGACATTTCCTTTGTAGAAATAACCAACCGCGAAAGTTTGCCGGGGAATCTACAGCCGAAACCCACATCTGATTGATCGATGTGAATTTCCGACTACGTGATTGGTTCTCAGGCGTCACGCTTCCTTGTTTATTCTGCGCCTGAGAGAAAATGCTGACAACGCCGAAATCAAAATACGGCAACAGCTGTCACTTGCAAGAGCTAGTAAAATGAAAGTAAACAACAGATTAGACGATGAAACCCCATCATCGAGTGTCTCATCGCGTAACCTATTGTTTGGAAAGGGAAAGAGTGTGTTGGAGGGATTGGGAATGACAGCCGCGCCACACAGGAATGGCTCATAATTCACATCACACGATTGTATGAATTAGTCATGTGTTTGTGTTTTCCTAACTGTGCTGGATCAGGGCTGAAAATTAACATCGATCCACAGAATCATGGGTTCTGTAGTAGTGTGTTGCTGGAGTGTAGTCTGTATGAGAGAGATAGGTACTGCAGAAGTTTGCAGTTTTTGTGACTGCTGTTATGTGTGTTTGTTATGGTAGTTCTCTTCAGCTTAAGGCTATTGTTATTAATAATTTATTCATTTATCAATTTCCATGTGTTTTAAATATTACATAATACAGATATTAATAAACTGAATATATATTTTGTTTGTAGGTCGGGGGTTTCAATAGAAATAAATGAACTTATACAATATAAAAACTTTAAAGGCCGTTTTCTCAAAATGAGTTTTTTCTCACTCTCAGAGTCAGATATATCCACTTCAGTAGCACCTACAAGCACCAACTTTTCCAGACTTATACTTAACTATATTCTGAAGGCTTTTACAGAGGGATTTGTTGATATATCATTCCTATCCTGAATTATGGGTCATTTTACTCAAAAAAACATGGCGAAAATAGGTTTTTTAAGGCTATTGTCAGTATTCTCTAATTTACTAAAGCACAAAATAAGATATCCAGAATCCCTTCTGTAAAAGCCCTTTCATCTAATATGTCAACAAATATAACCAAAAAATTTAAACCTGGACCATTCCAATTTTCAGATTTTGTTTTTGGAAATGTATGCAAATGAGCATATATTTAAGTATATAAGGCCTCATTTGCATATTAAAACATAAATTTACACAAAATTTGTAATACATTTTTTTCTTATGTTTATGCCAGTAATAAACTGGAAAAGTTTCACAGTGATATCTTTTAATTTAAAAAAAAATCCCTATTCACCTGTAGTGTCTCGCCTTAATGCATCGTGTTTCCTTCTGGAGCATCAGTGAATGTTTGAACCTTTTTTAATAGTTGTGTTTGAGTCCCTCAGTTGTCCTCAGTGTGAAAAGATGAATCTCAAAATCATTCAGTCACTGCTGGAAAGGGTTCAAATATGCAAAAAATATTTCAGTGGTTGAAAACTGAAGAATCTGCAGGACCTGGAGGATTTTTCTGAAGAACAGAGCTCAGTTTAACTGCTCAGGACAAACAAGAGACTCATGAACAACCATCACAAAACAAAAAAACAGTCATAGATCATCCAGTTAACAACACACTGTATTGAGAATCAAGGGTTCCCAAACTTTTGAACTGAGATATTTGAATAAATTCAGCTACTTTTTTGTCTTGTGGATTATATGTAAACATCTTTTATGCAAAATATCTTACTCAGGACAGTACTAAATAAAAAATATTTTGTATTATCTCTCTTATTTTGTTAAAATTATTCACATTTTCACAGATTCTGCGAGGGGTTCCCAAACTTTCGCATACCACTGTAGGTTCCAAAGTTATTGTTATTATAATGTATCTGTTTACCTCTGTGTTTGTTGTCTCCATTAGTATGGTAGAGGAAGAATGGCTGGTGGGTGGAAAAGAAAGAAGTGGGTCTTTGGAATGTTAGGTGTGAGGCATCAGCAAAAAAATCCAGAAAACCTATTCTACGTCTTATGGAAAAAAGATCTCGAAACCATCTAGTCCCTTTGATTGCACATCATGTGAGGCCTGGGTCATCAATTATCAGTGACGAGTGGCGTGCCTATCACATACTCCCTGCACTAGGGTACAACCATCACACTGTCAACCACAGCAGGTGGTATGTAGATTCCCACACTGGTGCCCATACCCAACATATTGAAAGGGCCTGGAGATCTTACAAGGAGCAGATCTGGAGGCTTAGGGGAAATCGGACTGAGAGTTTGCTTTCTGACCACCTTGCAGTGATGGAGTGGAATGAATGGCTGGCAAAGAAACACTATGATGGTGCTTTTGGCAGACTTATTCATGACATTTCAAGAATGTACAAGTAATATTACTTAGTCACTGTAACAAGCATAAGAGCCCTTTATATAAGAATTTATATAAAACGTAATTTTCAAATAGTGTTTGATCATTTGTTGAGTATATTTGTTTTTCTATCTCTGTCATTTTGTTGCTTATTTTTTTATTTATATTCACTTTCTTGCTTATTTTGTTTTTTTTTTTCTTTTTATGATATTGCAGAGGTTTATTTTTCATTTTATATGAAGTGTACAGTTGTACAATTTTTGCATCTTGAAATAAATATTTCTATGTTCTGTATCACTCTGTGTTGTTTGTTTCCTTTTTCTGTTTAGAATATAACTGAGCCTTTAAATCTCCTTTATGAATGCTTTACAAAGCATAAATAGTCCTCACTTTAGATGAGCTCACAAAAATAGTTAATTGACCACTTCTAAATGTTTTATAACTACCTGAATTAATCATGAATTACAGTAGGAATATGTGCTAATAAAGCATTTATTAACACACTAACTATTACTAAATGTCTAAATAATAAGATGTATAAGTGTACATTTAAATAGTTTATTAATCATTTACTTACACTTCCTAAATGATCTTATGAAGCACTGACAACTCCTAAATAACTGCTTTGTAAATAATGTAATACTTAATTTACAAATGATAAATTGATCATTAATAAAGTATGACAATACAATTATTAAACACATTATAGATATGCTTATAAATCAAGAATAAAGCATTTATAGCTGTATTTATAAACTGCTTACTAATGTATATTAATGCTTTATAAATGATGAATTGACTATTTACTAATAATGCTTAACTAATGCTTCATAGTGTGCAGTTATTATAAAGTGTTACCCAAAATTACTGTATTTGTATTATTATAAAGGTAAGTTTAGGATTGGGGTAGGTGTAGATGTTAATAAAGCCATAAATTAAGCGTCAGCGTTAGTTCAGGCAGGCCTCGTAGTCAAGCTCCGCTATCAGCTGATTCTCAAATTCCAACCCCACCCATATCAGCTGATCTAATTTCTATGGACTCCATTGGCAACTCTAAAATAAGGCGCATTACTTAAACGCAGCTTCTGTCTCTCTGCCTGCTTGGCTGCTTCCACTGCACGCTGCTTGCAACCCACCTCCTCCCCAGCTCCTCCTTAAACTTGTGTATAACTTAATCAGTGTCATTCTGTTGTCATTGATGCATGCTCTGTTCTCAATAGGGGGATTTTCTGCTGCTCTCCCAGTTAAAAAATGGGAGGTTGTCCCCAGAAGCTGCTGCTGTTCCCGGTCTTGGCTTTCATGGAGCTCATGATAGGACTGGGAATTTAGAACAGAGCCATACCGCCAAATTGTAACTTTAACAAATATGCCAATAAAAAATTGACTACATTTTGTCTCTTGTAATTTTTGACTTAAGTGGTCCTGCGTGAAACCATGTTAATATCATGCTGGAAGCACAATCTGATAGGTAACGTTAGCATTTTTTGGATTTTAACAGATTTTGCTAAAGTTACCTACTATTTCATTGAGAGATAGCAAAATCTGACAGGGTAACACAAATTGTCAGAATACTGGCATTTCTCCCGTTGGGTTTTAGGTTTCGGGAAGTGAAAAAAAATTCCACCACTCCATCCAAACTTTTAGGATACCGGGTATCAAATTAACACAATCCCTGTGCACAACGCTTCGGCATATTTCCCTCGCTCAAAAGCTTGACAGACCTCCCGTGCCTAGTTACGGTTGCTAAACCACGATTGGCCTGTGGCAGTTTTCGGGCGTGGCTTAGCGAAGGGTCAATTACCTGAGGCGAATCAGGGAACATCTGTTCCTTTCTTAAGCCCCGGGTATACTTCAGCCATCTGCGTTCGTGCACCGTCCGCATGACGTAATTTTTGTCATGTGGAGGCCTTGTGGCCGGTCGCACACCCTGTTCGTGCGCAGCCCAAATTTCGAGACCGTGCAGACGGTGCGCGTGCAACAGCGCATGCACCAGCAGGAAAGTAGTGTCCACTAGGTGGCAATACGCACAGTACTGAGCACAACGTGCATTTGTCGAAGAAGAATGCGTATAGGACGATTCAAAAACAAGACCATTAAACTCAGAGGCATGCCTTCTCCATCGTTTTTGATTCCTGTTCTCTTGGTGTATTTTCTGAACTATGTTGCAATGGTGGCTGCACTATTTTTGTTCTCCGATCCAGCCCAGCGAATGTCCGGTTGTCTGGTAATAGTATAGAAAAATTTGCAGTGCGTATGTGTCGAACTCTGTCATCCGTGTGCATCCTTGGTTTAGTATACTTTGAAAGATGCGTGGATGCGACTGCGCGCATGACGCATCCGGGCGCGGAAAGTGAAGTATACCCGGGGCTTTAGAACCTGCTGCTGCTACTCCACAACACATAAGCTGTGTCTCATTTCATTTAATTTCAAAGGCTGCATCTGGACAAATCCTGTGAAGGATGCGGTACATGGAGTGTCCTTAGCCAGAATTAAACGAGATGTTCTTTGTAGGACAAACAGGCAGTAAAGGAAACAGGAAGTATATCGTTGCTATGCCAACATCTTCACTGCAGCCTCATTGCGCTCTCAGCCAATGAATGAAAATGATTAACAAATTTGTATGTAATTTGAAAAGAAAATGTATTTACTTGTTTTTACTTTGGATAGTGCTTGAGGAGCTGGCTTTATGTACAACATATCTGTTACAGAGACAAAAGAAGAGGATATTAGGAAGAACAAAGTTTAAAACAAAAAAAAGCTTGAAACTACTTACATCTAAACACATGTTCGCTTGTGTGTACATTTGCCGACGCCGCCATTTATCTTTTATTTTTTCCAAATAAATGATGGTTGTTAACAGCAAGCAAAGAATTGTGGGCAATCTGCAGCAGTGAAGGATACACCTCAAGCATCCTCCAAATTCCTGTGAAAGAAGGACGCATTCAAAGGTCGCGTTCGGAGAGTCCTACTTACTTTTCTGAAACGATACAGCCTCAATGACGTATACAACCTTCGAATGCGACCTCCAGAGGATGCAACCTTCGAAATGAGACACAGCTATAGTGTCGCCTAAAAGGACACGCTGTGGGCGTGTGATAAGAAAGCCTTTGCGCTACCAGTCATAATACAGATCCAAAGAACAGAAATACCCAGAATGTTCTCTTGTTGTTTGACAAGTGCATCACAGAGATTTTATATGTGGAAAGATTTGTTTCCAGGTTTTAAGTTTATAACTGAACTTGTGTTATAATTTTGTTTGTAAAAACGTTGATATACTTTACCCAAAAGGGGGGAGATGTGATATATAGTATTTGGGTTAATAACAAGCTTTCTCATTGGTTATCATGTATGCGTATGTACGTATGAGGAAGTGTTCAGTAAAACACTAAAAGACACATGCAAGTCTAGAGTGATTCATGACACTCAACAAAGGCTGGAAAGTATTTTGGAGGCCTGTAAATAACTATAAGTAGAATGCGAGGAGCACCTTTTAACACGATACCCAAGTATTCGAAAGACAAGTAATCACCAAATGACACTTGCTTGCATTGATAGACATCTTTAAATAGAGCAGCTCTGCAGACACTCATAAAAGTAAAGTTAGGAGGGGCGTTTATAGACAGAGTAGTTTGACAAAGATTACATACTGGTGGTGTCACAGACACGTCAGGCTCCACCTCCCTGCAATACCCACGCACTCAATCACTGGAGTTCTAATCACCGCCACCTGCACGTCATTATCCCCGCAATCACCAGCACTATATCTGCCACACTCACACACACAGTCTTTGTCCGGTCTCGTACGTATCACAGACTCATGTATACTTACCTCAAGGACTCTAACCTGCTACTTACCTGCTACCAGCGTCTCCAGTCTTCCTCCTGTGTGCTTCTCTCTGTGTGTGAGTGTTCCCCGTCTGCTGTCTTCAGTGTCATCTACCACAAACTCCATCTACAAGCAACAAAGGACAGTATCATTTCCCTATCATCTCATCAAACTCTCTATTTACCATTTACTCACCTGCTCACTGCTGATATCAATAAAACACCATACTTGCTTTTATATCTGCCTCCGTGCCGTCTGTATTGTAACAGAAGACCGGACCCAACAAAAACGACAGGATATCAGCATGAGCCAACCAGACCCGTTCCAGGAGCTTGTGAACGCGCTGCGCCGAGCACTCACTCCACCACAACCACCGTCACCGTCACCAGCACCTGTCGCCGCTTCCTCGTTCACTTCTTCGCTTCACTCAACCATGCACGCCAGTCCCATGGCCAGGCCGGCGCCCTACTCAAGATCGGCGGAGGATTGCGGCGGATTCCTCCTGCAATGTGAGCTGGTCCTGGAGATGCAATCGCAACTTTACCCCACTGACACCGCTAAGATCGCCTTCATAATCTCACAGCTACAAGGTAAAGCTCTCCGTTGGGCGGACGCACTCTGGATTCAGAAAGGCTCCGTAGTGAAATCCTATACTGCCTTCGTCTCTCATTTCCGCGAAGTCTTTGGAAAGACCCTCTCGGATTCATCAGTCGGTGAGAAACTCTATAATTTGAAACAAGGATCTAACTCTGTGAGTGATTATGCCTTGCAGTTCCGTACCCTGGCTTCCAGCAGCGGATGGAATGAACAAGCCCTCATCACCTCTTTCCGCCAGGGGTTGGAACCGAAGTTGCGAATGCATCTCGCTGCATACGAGGACAACATCGGCCTTGAACGCTTCATTCAACTCGCCATCCGTGTAGGCACTCGTATGCAGTCGTGTCTCGAAGAACACCAGGGCCAGCCACTTCCTCTCCACCTCCTCCGTCGGTCCGAACCCGTCAGCTCCCCAGAACCAGCCAGCGAACCCATGCAAATTGAAAATTCTCGTCTCTCCTCTACCGAACGACAACGAAGGCTGACCCTGAATTTATGCCTCTACTGTGGTTCTCCGGGGCATGTGCTCTCTGCATGCCCAATCCGCCCTCCAAGACCTCTGGTGAGTGCCATCATTCCCTCCATAAACAAGATGAAACCACTCACCACTGTTGTAAACCTTACTGCTGTAAATGTGTCTGTTCCAGTTGTCGCGCTCCTCGATTCAGGGTCAGCCGGGAACTTCATCTCCGGTGCCCTCTGTCGCCAACTCAAGCTCAAAACCTCGCCTTCGCCTAGTATCTATCAAGCCCATTCCATCACCGGAAAGCCCCTAAGCCGCAAGAAGATCAGTCGCTGTGTTGGACCGCTGCAGCTCCATGTAGGAATTCTCCACGTCAAGGACATCCACCTGCTGGTTCTGGAGGAATCCACCGCTGACGTGGTTCTAGGGCGCCCGTGGCTCGAACAACTCAGCCCAACCATCTCCTGGCGCATGGGCGAGATCCTGAAGTGGGGCGAACACTGTTTCTCCAACTGCTTCTCCGGGTTTCCTGTTCCTCCATCTCCACGTCCAAAAGAAATCACCGTCTGCACAACCTCCATTGAGAGCCCCATCGAGAAACGATCCATCGACATTTCAGCCTGTTACGCCCCCTTCAGCGACGTCTTCTGCCCGCAACGAGCCTCCAAACTACCTCCACACCGGCCATGGGACTGTGCCATCGATCTGCTACCGGGTGAGCCAGTGCCACGGGGAAGGATCTACACCCTTTCGGTGCCGGAGGAGAAGGCCATGAAGGACTATATTGAAGAGGCCCTCAAGCAAGGATACATCCGTCCGTCTACTTCCCCTGCTGCTTCCAGCTTCTTCTTCGTGGCCAAAAAGGACGGAGGCTTGCGGCCCTGCATTGATTACTGGTCACTCAACAAGATAACCATCAAGTTCTGTTACCCACTTCCCCTCGTCCCAGCGGCCCTGGAACATCTCCGTGGTGCCACTGTGTTCACCAAGCTGGACCTCCGCAGCGCGTACAACCTCATCCGGATACGCGAGGGGGACGAGTGTTAAGACCGCCTTTGTCACGCCCACCGGCCATTACGAATATTTGGTCATGCCCTATGGACTAGTCAACGCCCCCTCCGTATTCCAGGATTTTATTCATGAGGTGCTCCGGGAGTTTATATCGACGACATCCTCATTTACTCCCGGAGCATGGCCGAACATCGCTACCACGTTGCGGAGGTCCTCAAGCGCTTACGGCAATTCCAACTGTTTCTCAAGGCGGAAAAATGCTCCTTCCACCAATCATCCGTCCACTTCTTGGGATACTTCATTGATCATAGTGGCATCCGGATGGACGAGGGGAAGGTAGATGCCATCCGGTCCTGGCCCACTCCTACAACCATAAAAGAACTCCAACGCTTCCTAGGCTTCGCCAATTTCTACCGTTGTTTCATCAAAGGCTACAGTTCCATCATCTATCCACTAACCAACCTCCTTCGCCATCAGCCCAAGTCTCTGTCCTGGTCCGAAGATGCCACAAGAGCCTTCGAAGCCCTCAAGAACGCCTTCACCACCGCTCCCCTCCTCGTCCACCCTGACCCTGACCTGCCTTTCATCATGGAGGTGGACGCATCCACCACAGGAGTGGGAGCGGTCCTCTCCCAGCAGCAGGGGCAGCCAAGTAGACTCCACCCATGTGCCTTCTTCTCCCGCAAGCTCAACCTGGTGGAGGTCAACTATGACATCGGTGACCGTGAGCTCCTGGCCGTCAAGCTCGCGTTGGAGGAATGGAGGCATTGGCTGGAGGGAGCCAAACACCCTTTTCAAGTTCTAACCGACCATAAAAACTTGGAGTATCTCAAAGCTGCAAAAAGATTAAACCCTCGTCAAACTCGCTTGGCTATGTTCTTCTCAAGATTTGACTTCACTATCTCCTATCGTCCTGGCTCCAAGAATCTCAAGGCTGACGCCTTATCCCGTCTCCATGCTCCTGATGAGAAAATTGAAACTCCAGAAACCGTCCTTCCAGAATCCATCTTCGTGAGTCCCATCCAATGGTCTGAAGAAGCTCTGCCCTCCTCCAATGCCTCCACCCACACTCCGCCGGGTTGCCCGCAGGGTCTTCAGTACATCACCAGAGCACGACGCACTCCACTCATCCACGCGGCTCACTCATCACTTGGCACTGGTCACCCGGGGGTCAAAGGTAGGTGTCAGAAGGTACGTGCAGGGCTGCAGGGAGTGCACCATCTCAAAGAGCCCTCGTCATCTGCCAGCCGGCAAGCTCAATCCTCTGCCCGTTCCTGAGCGACCATGGTCACACCTGGGAGTGGATTTCATAACGGATCTCCCACCTTCTGATGGTCACACCTGCATCCTCGTGGTAGTGGATCGATTCTCCAAAGCCTGCCGACTAATTCCTCTCCAAGGTTTACCTACCGCTCTTACCACAGCAGAGCTAATGTTCAACCACATCTTCCGTTACTATGGAATCCCCGAGGACATAGTATCTGACAGAGGGCCCCAGTTCATCTCCCGGGTCTGGAAGGCCTTCTTGTCCCTCCTGGGTGTGACCGTAAGTCTGTCTTAATCCCTTCCACCGGATTAACACCTTTTCAATGCGTACTCGGTTACCAACCCCCACTGTTCCCCTGGGATGGGGAACCCTACAACGTTCCTGCTGTCGACTACTGGTTCCGGGAGAGCGAGAGGGTATGGGACTCAGCCCACCATCAGCTGCAGAGGGCCCTGCGCAGACGCAGGATGACAGCCGAACTTCGTCGCTCCAACGCTCCCAACTACCAGCCAGGGCAGAAGGTCTGGCTGTCGACCAGGGACATCAGACTGCGTCTGCCATGCAGAAAGCTGAGTCCCCGCTTCATTGGCCCGTTCACCATCTTCAAGCAGATCAACCCCGTCACGTATCGTCTTCAGCTCCCTCCACAATACAAGATTCATCCCACTTTCCATGTGTCTTTGTTAAAACCTCACCACCCTTCTGTCTCTCCTTCCACAGAGCCTGACGTGGCAGCCGCCGAGCCCCCCCTTCCACTTCTTCTTGGAGGATGGAGCTGCATACGAGGTTCGTGAAATTCTGGACTCCCGGCGCCGTGGTGGTCTCCTGGAATACCTCGTAGACTGGGAGGGCTACGGGCCAGAGGAGCGGTCGTGGATCCCGCGGAACAACATCCTTGATCCCAACCTGCTACAAGCCTTCCACACCAGCCACCCGGACAGACCTGCCCCACGCCCTCGAGGTCGGCCACCACGACGTCGGGGTCCTCGGCCCTCAGGTGCGGGCCGTGGGAGGGGGGTACTGTCACAGACACGTCAGGCTCCACCTCCCTGCAATACCCACGCACTCAATCACCGGAGTTCTAATCACCGTCACCTGCAGATATCAATAAAACACCATACTTGCTTTTATATCTGTATTGTAACAGGTGGTACTTTACCTTTCAATAAAAACAAATAAATCTGGAATGACCAATTCGGCATCTTGTGTAAACAGTCTTATCATGTCTACTTTTAAATAAAATTTACAAAACAACTTTCATTTATGCTTGGATTAACTTCATATAACTTATTAATGCAACTGTTCCATTCCATTTGCCATTTTTGAAATATATACACAAGTTTAGCACAGGTTTGAGATCTGATGGAGGAATTTGACAGTCTGTAATTCTCAAAGAGAGAGCTTTCTTTGCTGCAGCATATGCCTGTTCATTCCCAAATAGTCCCATATGAGCCGGAATCCAGCAGAAAATATCAAAATATTTTTCCTTTAAAAATAAGAGTTTTGCTATTATCTTCACTATTATAGGATGGTCAGTTTTAAAAGATTCAAGAGTTTGGAGGCAAGATTTAGAATCCGTACAAAAAAAAAAAAAAAATGTTGTTGTGTTCTCTCTATTTGTTCTAAAGCCAGAAGCAATGCACAAGCTTCAGCAGTAAAAACTGAGCTTTCACTTGGAATACGTCTTAGATACTGTCTTAGATCCATCTGTATACACTGGTCTATGGAGAGGAAGACTACATTTTATTCCTCCAAATTCTTGTTTATATTCATTTGGATGAGTCAAGTTCTTCTTTTTATGGGCCAAATTCCAAATGATGTTGAATTTTTTGATGTTCCAAAGAGGAATAGGGCAAGTCTGTTTGTGCAAGTCTATTTAAATTAATGCCTATGTTCTCCACGTGGGATTTTATATGAATACCAAAAGGAATATACTTGGGTCTGGCTTCATACAAATCTTGACATTGAAGGTGGAAAAACTGAAGAATAAGCTGGATTGCATTTGTTAATTAAGTACTGTAACACAGTTTGTATGTACGGGAAGGAGGAGGTGGGAACCTGCAAATGTTTAAACAAAACTTTATTCAAAAATAAACAAAGAACAAAACTAAAGTAATGCCGACAGACCCTCACGGACGTCTGCCGGCCACACAAACATAACCAAACATAAAATAAAGTCCAGGCCTGGTCCTCTCTCGTCCTTCACTGTCATCGCTCCTCCTTTTATGCTTCCCGAGCTCCTCTGTGACAGACTCAAGACCGGTGCGACTCGCAGGTGAAGATCGTTAACACTCGCCTCACCGGCCTCGCTCCGTTCCCTCACAGCTTTTGCCCTTCCTGCTCGTCACAAGAACTGTTAAAGTCTCAGATACTCCAAGACTTTTACTCAAGATGTATTAGAATTGGTGACTTGAAACTTGTAATGGAATAATTTTTGCTGTAAGGTATCTGTACTACTTTTACTCAAGTATGGTTTTCAGGTACTCTTTACACCTCTGCTCTTTCCACAGTGACTTCTAAAAGAGTTTTTCTTTTGAGTGAATTTTCATGTGGACCTTAAGGTTATCTTTAAATCTGAAACTCTTTCCACACATGTAATAGGCCTCTCTCCAGTGTGAATATTCATGTGTCCCCTAAAGCTTTTTCATTTATTTAATGGCTAAATGGTTATATTTGTATATTTGATTGTGTTTATTGATATGCCATACTTTATTTTGCTGTAGCCTACAGACAAAGTTAATACACTAAAAAAGTCCAGTTATGGATGACAAGAACAAACAAATGTCAAGTATTTCAACTTTGAATCTCTAGTCTTCAGTTTCTGGCCTCCTAGTGATGTGAAATAAGAGCAGGAGTTAACTCAGGGTGATTATTTTGACTTTATTTTGTATTTTATCTGTGCGTCTTGGACACGGCATCCATCAAAAATAGGCTGGGATGCTTCTGAAATGCACCACGGCACGGCTGGTTTAAACACGAGCATTGACTAGAGTAAAGCCGTATCGGCTTTAGTAGCCGCGTGCAGTGTAAACGAGGCTTAAGGCTTTTCTCCAGTGTGAACACTCATGTGTACTATAAGGTTTCCTTTATGACTGAAACTCTTTCCACACTGTTGGCAGGTATAAGGCTTTTCTCCAGTGTGAATTCTCATGTGGTCTATAAGGTTTCCTTTCTTACTGAAACTCTTTCCACACTGTTGGCAGGTATGAGGCTTTTCTCCAGTGTGAGTTCTCATGTGGACTTTAAGGTTTCCTTTAAATGTGAAACTCTTTCCACACTGTTGGCAGGTATGAGGCTTTTCTCCAGTGTGAGTTCTCATGTGGTCTATAAGGTGTCGTTTTTGACTGAAACTCTTTCCACACTGTTGGCAGGTGAATAGGCTCTCTCCAGTGTGAACTCTCATGTGTTCCCTAAGGCGTTGTTTGCGTGTGAAGCCATTCCCACACAGAGTGCAGGTGTAAGGCTTTTCTCCAGTGTGAGTGCTTATGTGGCCCTTAAGGTTACCTTTAAATCTGAAACCATTTCCAGACTGATCACATGTGAATGGCTTCTCTCCAGCGTGAATATTTATGTGGTAATAAAGGCTCACTTTATGTGTGAAACTCTTTCCACACTGATCACATTTAAAAGGCTTCTCTCCAGTGTGAACTCTCATGTGTTCCCTAAGGCGTTGTTCCCGTGTGAAACCATTCCCGCACAGACTGCAGGTGTAAGGCTTTTCTCCAGTGTGAGTGCTTATGTGAGCTATAAGGCCTTCTTTTCGAATGAAACTCTTTCTACACTGTTGGCAGGTATGAGGCTTTTCTCCAGTGTGAATTCTCATGTGGGCTGTAAGATGTCCTTTTTGAATGAAACTCTTTCCACACTCTTGACAGGTGAAAGGTTTCTCTCCAGTGTGAATTCTCATGTGGATTTCAAGTTTTCCTTTTCTACTGAAACTTTTTCCACACTGTTGACAGATGTAAGGCTTTTCTCCAGTGTGATTACTCATGTGGACTGTAAGGCCTTCTTTTCGACTGAAACTCTGTCCACACTCTTGACAGGTGTAAGGCTTTTCTCCAGTGTGAATTGTCATGTGGGCTGTAAGGTTTTTTTTGTCACTGAATCCCTTTCCACACTGTTGGCAGGTTAAAGGCTTTTCTCCAGTATGAATTCTCATGTGTTCCCTGAGGCTTCGTTCCCGTGTGAAGCCATTCCCACACAGAGTGCAGGTGTAAGGCTTTTCTCCAGTGTGAGTTCTCATGTGGTCTTTAAGGCTTCCTTTTCGACTGAAACTCTTTCCACACTCTTGACAGGTATGAGGCTTTACTATAGTGTGATCTCTCATGTGGACTTGAAGGTTTCTATGTCGATCAAAACTCTTTCCACACTGTTGGCCAGTGAAATGACTTTTAGTTCCAGTCTTTTGAGCTCCTTTTTGTGAGGAACACTTTTTAGCCTGTGTTGATTTTCCTCCAGTCATGAAATTATAATGTTTTTTCTCTTCTTCTTTTTCATTAAGTTCAAAACTCACCTCTTTCAGTGCCATTAGGTCTAGAGCAAAAATAGACATAAAACAATTCAGACATTTAATACATCAAAATCAACAACATGTATGATCTATACCCTATCTAATCTTATGGATCAGGGATGGGCAGCTTTGGTACTGGAGGACCACTGTTTTGCAGAGTTAAGTTGCATCCCCCCAGGAGTTTTGAAAAGACAGAAATCGACCCCCGCACTTTTGATAAGGGCTGCTTCAATTAGTCACACTATATCATCTTTTAGCTTAGGATATTTTCTTTCAAATGAGACCATTTTCACGTTTCTGTGAGCTTCCGTTCGTAAATAATCAGCTGTTTTGTCGCGGATGTGAACAGGAAATGCGCTCTCGAATGGAGAAACACACGATCTCCAAACCATCGATCAAAGCGTGCTAACGTTTTAGGACAGGTTGATGGTATATAAATCATGCCCGAACGTTAGGGTTTGTCAATCAAGCCAAACCGTCCATTCAGAAACCGAGAAATTTGACACTTTAAGGTAAGGAGGCTGATCTCCTGTTGACGCGAGAGCTGGCTTGACTTAAGTTTTCGTGAGGATTTATAGTTTGTGGACTGTTTTGATTTCGGTAATTACATCTTGAAAGGCAAAAGCATTGATGGCATCTATAAAAGAGATATCTGAAATAGAAACAAAAGTTATATTGCCTCATCCAGTGGAGAACGCAGTTTGGTCCCCCTCACTTTGAAAATGTCTCCTGCGCCCCGTTTGGCTTTGATACTCAACATGACCGTGGACACTGCCTACTAGTGGTCTGCATGCATTTCAACACGACGCAGAAGTATAAATGAAAACAGACGCATAGACTACGGTGTAGAGGCTCCGGCGTAGGTCTGACACAGTAGTATAAATCAGCCTTTACAATTAAATAATGGTTTTGGTTAAATTTTGCAGGTGTGTTTGATCAGGGATGGAGCTAAACTCTGCTGAATAGTGTCCCTCCAGGACCAGAGTTGCCCATCCTGTCTATACACCAGTGGTTTTCAAAACTGGTCCAAAGGGACCCACCACTGCACATTTTGTATGTATGCTTTATTTTTCACATCTGGTTAAGATCACCAGCCTGTTAGAAGAGAGCTGACATTGATGGAGGAATATGCAAACTACAATTTCTGTTCATCACTAAGGTGAGAACCAGACACAATATAAACCTAAATATACTTGAATTAATTAAATTAATTGAAAAGTGTTTTACTATTCAATAAGTAATAGAAGATATTTGTTGTTGTAATGATGTCAGACATAGCACAAACAATAGTAATAGCCATTCTATACTCCGGCACGGTTGGCGATCTTACTACAACCGTACTGCGCTACTACAACCGATCTTACTACAACTGTACTGAGCCTAATCCAACCGTGACTTTTCAAGCGGGCCAGGGCACAGTACAGAAAGATCACACTAGTGATGTTAGACGGAAAGAATGAATGCTTATGAGATGTGTTTTCCTCAGCATAAAACTTACATTTTATGGTTATACTCTTACCTGTAAATGTTATAAAATCATGCAAATGTGCATTTTCTGACAACAGGCTCCATTAAACTTCACAGACTTCAGTGAACAAATACCAGTATGAACACGTACATCAAACAGACGGAGCACATTTGAATAGAAATGAAACACTTGACAACCTGTTTCTGGAGATCTACCAGAGATTGTATATAATGAGGAGATGAGAGGGTCTGTGTCTCTTATCATTGGAAAAAGCGTAACGGCTAACTTAATCACGTGCGGCACCTCTCAGCCTATCATGTAATGGCAGTGACATCAGTCGCAACATTCCCTAGTCTGCCTTCTCTTAAAAAAATACATTTTAATCAAGCTAAAATCTACATATAATTCCCAACAAAGGAATTGTTTAGTGTAAAACATGCTGAAGATTAGCAAACAGGCTGTGGATTAATTAAATGATTAGCTATTTCCCCATAAAAGCTGTTTAATCAGCATAATGAAGCCTCTCATCCATTGACTTCCATTCAAAAAACAGCCTCTGGTCTCCTTCCCTGTGTACTGCCAGGAGTACCGTTAGCGGTTACAATTTTTTGGCTAAAGGTTGCAGGCTTGCCTTCCAGTGGCTTTGGATCTACATTTCCTGCAGAGTTCAACCCTGATCAAACACACCTGAAGCAGTGAATTAAGATCTTCAGGGGCAGGTGTGTTCGATCAGGATTGTATCTGAACTCTGCATCTATGGAGACTGATGGATATTTCAAATAAATCTACAAAGTGTCCTGTTGAGGTACTCCAGGGCTGCGCTCAAGTTCAGATTTTTATGCCCTTCCCTTGCTAACTTCCCTCCATCTTAAGGACTCAAATGTACATCATTGTTTACACTGAACCAACACTGGCAGAATCTGTCTGGCTACTTTAAATGTACCTCTCTGAGCTCTTTGCTCGGATTGCTTGGAATCTGCTATGGAGCTGATTTATAGATGCACTTATGTTCCAGAAAATACTGCGACTATAAAACGATTATTTTACTTACTGCTGCCAGCCGGTGGCACAATAACCATGAACAACAATTGATCAGCTCCCATGACCAAACATACAACCTCAACATGAAATGTGATGTATACAAATCCATTTCCAGCTACATTCATATGTGGTTTGAAATCCTATTAAAAAAAAATTATTTCTGATTGCTCTGATCAGATTTTGCGTGGTTTTTGACTTTCTCACGCCACGTCAAACAAACGTCACTAAAGTCACTGCAGAAACAAGGTTGTGTTGTTGCAAAGCGCTGGACGAGCAGAAAATGGAGACATATTTTGAAACCAGCGGAGACGACAGCATGGAATAAAGCCGGAACAAAAAATTATATATGATTCCACCAAATTAGCTTATCTTTGTGAAATGGCAAAGCTCAGTCAGTCAAGCATTCTATAATATCATGACAATCAAGCATTATTTAATAATAGAACTTAACTAACGAGAACTAAAACTTGGTAACCATGAACGCATATTTGTCATTTTAACTAAGCAGAACTGGTGGTAGTGCTTAAGAAATTGTTTGTCATTCAGTGTTTCTGTAAAAAAAATAGATAATGGTAATTATTATTAAAAGAAGATAATACTACTAATTCTACCACTAATGACAACACGCTAAAGATTGATGAGCTGCTTGGTTCATGAATATTAATCACGTTGTAAGAGTTGCGATCATCTTGTCATTAATTGACAAGATTATATTAAATTAGAATTAAAGAAAACTAGAACTGATAAGTGTCTGTGAATAATTAAAAAATCCCAGGGGTTTAGTTTTAGCCTACAAGAACAAATAGCAAAATAAACAACAGAACATGAGGGTTCATTATCATCACGCTCCTGCAGCGCTTCTGTGAACAAAAAAAAAAAGAGATAACATTAGGCTATATAAAAATATAATAGCTTATGTCTAGGCGCAAAATTTATTTATAATTAACATATTAACAAAAAGGGGAAAAATGTGACAGACTAGGCCATATGAGTTTCGGTTAATTTCTGAGAAGTTCACAGAAAGGAAACCGAGACGGCAGAAAATTCTTTGTTTATTCTACGAGAGAGATTTGGAATAATAACACTTTTAGAGATAATATTGTCATCTGGAAAAAATTTTTTTTTTTTTTTTTTGCATTTTCAACCAAATATTTAAAAAGTTATAGTAGTATGTGTACAATAAAAGTATTTAAATAATATAGTTTAGCCTCCAAATCGTGAATATGGAAACATTTGGGTTTGTGCCAAATTATAGGTTATAACGCCGGTTTCTGTTTCAGTTTAGCGTTAAATGAATTCGTTTTGGCTAAAAGTTTATATATTATTTTTTTCATATATAAAATAGTAGTGGTGCCCCCCAAATATACCCGTGCGACTTATGACTGGTTTTGTGGTCCAGGATCACATTTAATGGAAACACTGAATTTTAAAGTGATGTAGTTACACATTACTACATTTACTCACTATCGTAATGAGTTAATAATCCTTACTTACAAGTAGCCAAACCCTAACTCTAGCTCTATAGTAAGTGCACTTGAAGAAGTGAATGAACCGACTGAGTGAATTAGGACACTTTTCTGTAAAATTATACTTCTGGATATTCTCTATTTCTGTAGAGCTGGACATTTTAGTAATGATCAAATTCAGCTGTGAGAATAAAACCAACCTGTTTGTTCCTCAGTATCTTCATGTTTCACACTGAATGTTTCTTCAAACTCCTCTTTATTAAACTCAATCTTCATGTCTTCAGTCTCCTCTTTAATAATCACCATCTTTATGTCTTCAGTCTCTTCCTCTTTAATATACTCAATCTTTATGTCTTCAGTCTCATCTTTAATAAACGCCATCTTTATGAAGAGAGTAATTGGAGTTTAGAATTAGAATTAGAGTTAATGGCCTAGGCCTACTGACCCGGTTAGACAAAAAAAAATCTCTAAAAACTAACGCTGCAAATGAATAAACTTCATATTTAGGCATGTATGAATGATGAAAACATGATTAGTTAGTTTGTTAGTGTTTGTTGTTCTCATTCATGTTCACTGTTTGAGCGCACGAGTCGTGATTCACTGAATTGTGATTCAATTGACTCGGAGTTGAAAAGTTCAGTTTTTCAAACATTACTCGCCAGAGATAAAGAATCACAATGTTACATTAGATAGTAAATAAACTCATTTCACATCGCTTGTTTAAAACAAAACACACAACTATAAGTCAATGAACTGTTTCTGTCGATTAAAACAGCTTAAATTCTTAAAACAAACCTTTCTTCAGCAGAATCACAGCAGATGCAGGATCGCGGCTCGGTCTTATGACGTCATGTCGTCACTCCAAAATAAAAGTCCTGTTCACACGCTGCATTGTCTACAATCACAGACGTGCATTAAAGGTCAAAGTATATATATATATATATATATATATATATATATATATATATATATATATATATATATATATATATATAATTTGAAGTTAATTTGAGTCTAAAAATGGGTATAAAATGTGTAAAAAGTTATCTTGCAAGTCTTTAAAGGGGACCTATTTTGCAAAATTCATAACTATACCTGTTCTATCTCCATGCAGTATATATTCTGTTTCATTATAGAGAATATGAATCAGATGTCATTTATCCGCCATATTGACAAGATGACTAGCCTACTCCATTAAAAAAGACAAACTAATCGTTTAAAATCATAAGGTTCCCCTACAAATAAAGCTTATCTGTCAGTTTGACTGAACTGTTAGATGATTCATTGTAACTAACTTAGTACTTAGTTTAGCTTATACCATAATTAAACACAGGAATAAATACCATAATTAAACACAGGAATACATTGTATGTGGAACTCCATCATCTAGAGCAATATCTGAAACTCCCTGTATCTTTGTAGTTTATTAACTTCTAAATGATCCTGAGATTTTTTTATGAGTATTGCCCAGTAGCAGTTTATAGCATTAGGAGAAAGAAAAACAGGCTCTGAATGCCTGTTGCATTGCATTGTTCAGGGACAGGTGTGAATGGTCTTGAACATGAACCTGTAAGTGCTCTGGGGGATGCATGTGTTCCTTTAGTATGATAAGTAGAGAGATAATAGGCCAGCCAGACAGTATTGTTTGAATGTAGTAGTGGAATTTTGATAAGCATTTGCATTGAAATTATAATACTTTGATGGATAATACTTAGATCTCTACCCTCAACACATGGTCTACCGCCCTGTCTATTCTTTCAGTTTATCTACTACAATATAAGACCCATATGTATATGTAACTTTTTTCTTTTTTTTTTACTTTTTCCATTTCAGAATGCCAAGATGCCATCAGACCACTCACTGTCTCTTCACACAGAACCTGTTCGCAGTTCTTAAATCTCTGATTGATGCCGTTGAGTGTATGCCGTGTTTGGATCCAGTTTGAGACTGCAGGTATCTGAACACAAAAGGGTTAAAGGGTTAGTTTACCCAAAAATGAAAATTAAGACCTTTGTTCATCTTCAGAACACAAACTAAGATATTTTTGAGGAAATCTGAGAGATATATATGACTTGTCCGTAGACAGCAATATAATGAACTCTTTCAAGGTCCAGAAATGTACTAAAGGCATCGTTAAAACAGTCATGTGACTGCAGTGGTTCAACTTGAATGTAATGAAGAAATGAATACTTTTTGTTCACAAAAACAAAACAAAAATAACGACATTATTCAACAATTTGCTGAAAACTGAAAACGGAAACATAAAGTCTGACACTTTCTGCTTCTCGTAGTGACGCTCGTCCTGCATTTGCATACTTTATCACAGCTGAAGTGAAATAAATACAATATTTGAATAATACACTGATGTTTGACAACAAGTATGACAGCAAGTCCAGGAAGAACCAAACAATCCAAGATCATGTCAAATCATCATCAATCAAATCCAGCTAACCAAGTTAGCGACAAATGGGCCCGTTTGCGACTAACAATGAACTCTCGTTTGTATTCACTCTTCTGTTCTGTACGTTCATTTTTTGTGCTTCCTTGTCGTTCTTTAATCATCGGCACTTTAATTTTCATGAAGCATTATTTTGTTGCACGTCAGCTGTGATACACAGACATCCACTCGCACTGCATGTGTAACAGAGGCCAGAAAGTGAGAGTTCTGCAGGTAAACCACTGAGCACTGATGACCGCTAGAGAATGAAGTGTTTAGTGTCATTGTCAGTGCACTCGCCTCACCTGCCAGCAGCGATTGGGCCGGGGTTTGAGACCAACTCGGAGCAGAGTGGTTAGGATATGAGAGTGAGTTTTGGAGGTGGAGCAATGAAGAGAGGGGTGGGATTGTTTGGGTTGATTTCAAATATCTCTGATGTACAGAACACTGTGATGAGTTTTCATCATGTCCAGAAGGCCGAGTGTGCTTTGACCTTCAGCAAGTCCGTAAAAAAAATCAATAAATAAATAAACTGTATGCTGTTATACAGAGAATCATTTGTATATTTAGAAAACATGTTCGCAGAAAATCATGTAACCCCAGCACACCCAAGTGATGAGAAGCAAGACGTTAAGTGAATCAGAAGTACCATTCTCAATTGGCCATCATTATACAGTGAAGCAATACTGGCCCAACAGTTTCAGTCAACCCCTTTATTTTCAAATAGGAGCAAGTGCACCATTTTAGATAAGTGTGTAGCAGTGAGTAGGTTTTCTCTTCAGCAAAAAATAAATAATAATAATAATAATAATAAATATAGCTGCAAGCAGCAATTACGGGGCCAAGCACAAAAACGGCACAAGAAGCAAGCCAACACGGCTGGGAGCATCAGACTAACTCCAACAGTGAGCAATTAAAGACCTTTAAAGATCATTTTAGGCAAAAGAGCTGAAAAATGATCAAAAATGGGGATTGACTGGTTCATCACTTTCAACCAATAGGTTGTGCTGTGTCCAAATTGTTGTGGTATGTTCAGAGTGAGGTGACAATGACACCTGCAAAGTTTGGTGTCAATATGTCAAAGCATTGCAGAGATACAGCTTCAAGTGTCGTTTTTGCATCATGCCTCAAATTCTTTGCTCCGTTATACGAAAATGGTTTGACTCAGTGGCGTAGCATCTGGGCATGCAAGGTATGCACGTGCATATGGGCCCGGGCGGATTAGGGGCCGCTATTACGGGCTTAACCCCAAAGTACTTCGGGCGTCCGCGCACCGTTCGCATCGCAAAATGTTCGTCATCGGGAGGGTTCGCGGATGTCCGCACTCCCCGTCTCTCCGACAGGCACCTAAAAGTCATGAATCATCCCACCTTTTACTTAAAATGACTACTTATCTTCTGTAATTAATTTACTTAATGGTTGTTTAGAGACATACACAAAAGAACACTGAAATGTTCAACTTTAAGTGTAATAATTAGAAAAACCTGAAGTGTAATAGTTGTATTAGGTAACACATCGTAGACATACCAGAAAGATGACCTAAAAGAAATATCATCTGTTTAGTCTTAAGAAGTGTCATGTAGAAAGGCTGTCATTTAATTCTCTTTATGCTGTATTTATGTTTTCATGAACATGTTTGACCATGCTTAGAGAGCAGTCTTTACAAACTGTACAAATGTACAAAAAACAACAACAACAACAACAACAAAGAAACAAAATGTAAACAACATCAGCGATTAGTGGGGGAAAATGTCATTTACAAATCACCAAACTTTCGCAATAGACCAGGAGACCAGGATTTCTGTATTATTTATAGCTAATTGGCTCTTTTCAAAGATTTTGGCACAACTATTTGCACACAATTTGTGCCTGTCCTATATGCCTTATACACACTTTTGTAGTAAACTCATCTCTTGAATTTACTTTTGTGCAAACACAATTTTTAATTTTAACTAAGGGTTTTACCAGAGTGTGGAACACTTTTTAACAGCCTCAAACTTTGATGAATGTGCAGCTTTCAGTGCAATAGTCAGATGTGATCCAGTTGTAATAGTTTTCAGTGTAAAACAGCATGGCTTGCTTTTCGTGTGATCCCCCATCAGTAGATAACTGGAAATTTGCACTAAACGAAATATCAATTTAGTCAGACACTCTCAAACAGAAGGACTATCACTTAAATCCTTAATTTTCATTCATTCCTATAAACACTAAATGTTGTCAGCTCTCAAAGAGTCTTTACGTAAAAACATACAGTCTGACAGACAAAATATGAATAGTATCATCTGCTATCTGAACAAGATGACTACAACTAGTGGAGTAATAAAAACATCATTTACAAAACCATTTTTAAACTTTAAACTTTAACAAATGGTCACAGATGGATTTTTGTATTATAAATGGCATCACAGCGGTGTGACATAGCTCTGACAAAATATGTCGCCGTGTCGGCTACAAATATGATTTTAGCACAACTTTTTAAGCACATAACTGTATATTGTGTCACATTGAATGTTCCATGTTTATTTGAGGGCAGAGAAGATCCTTAGCTCATACATCTCGGGCTGGATGTTGAAGTGTTAGTTGAAAAGTATTAGCAATTAACAAACAAAAATCTTTAAAGCAACATGAAACCATAATATTCATATTGAAAATATTGTATAACATGTTAAAGTACACTCGCAGTTTGACTTACATAATATTTTCTCTTAGTATGAAGCTTTTGTCTAGAACACCTAATACAAAGTTTTGTGTTCTGGGTGAGAGCTCACAAAGATTACACCAAATGAGCTTTCTTGAGAATTGCATGTTTGAACTATGCCTGTAGTGATCAACATTTTAGGTCTGAAAAGTAAATAAAATAAAAGGAATAACTATAGGCCTATATCTAACTGGGGGAAAAATAACTGTTGGGGGTAAATAAAACATTCGTTTTGTTTTGTTTCAGTAAAATAATAGTACTTGATAAACTAAAAGTTGCAGCAATGTTACTGTTTTCATCAATTTCTTGTAGAGAAAACCTACGCAATATGAATTTGGGGTGATTGGGACACATTTTGCCATTGAGATGATTTGGAAAAAGTGTCCTAATCGACCTGTATTAATCCTAGGTTTACAAAGCCAAACAAAGTTCACAATGCCAGAGTTCACAATGTCAGACTCTTCCAGATTCACCAGAGCTGTTGTAAAACACCCCGAAACATCCTTAGATGTTTTACAGTCTTTGAAGAGCTAATATCCACACGTTACTGATTCTACGTCCCGACCAGATATCCTTTCTCGTTATCTAACAGCATGATACAATCACTCGTGATGTCGTAAAAGTTTAGATGTTCAACTGTGTTTGTGTGTGTGTGTGTGTGGTGTTGTCGTTGTTGTTGTTGTGGAGGGGGAGAGCCTTGAAAGTATTAGGCTTGAAAAGATCTAAGAGTAAATATAACTAAATTAACTAAAACGAACAAAAATCATATTTTTAAATGTTATTTTGTATATTTCATTAGGCTATTTTGTTTGTTGTGGGCTATGTCTTTCCTTTGGATGTACGTGCAGCTTTACACAAAATCCTCTTTCAAATGTTTGTCGTTTGTGAGTGATGACGTCTGAAACGGGACAGATTAAGCCACTGTTAAATGTTAAAAATGGGAAAACTTCTTGTTGGACATATTTTAACCACTGTTGTGTGTTATGTTTAATGCTTTACGCATTGTAATGGTCACTTTCGTTCATAATTTGAGTTAGAATGACAACTGCGCATGTGCATAGAGGGACATAGCTCAGGTGAGCAGCAGAAGAGATATCCGCATCTCTTTGTTTAATTTTCCTCTTTTATTTGTGACCCAACTTGAATGTTTATATGTATATTTTTTCTCACTTCATGTATGCGGACGTTTAAGTTTAGCTATATTTAGCCTATTAAACCCTGGGGCGTGGGGAAATGATGACAGCTCTCTCTCACTCTCTCGTGCATCTTTTCGTCCGGTACAACACTGTTTTTCTCTTTGGACTACGCAACATTTTAACTTTGCGTTACAGTATGTTTGAGACATTGTTTTAGAAGCTCTTTTGACCTCTTCTGAGATTGTTTAACATCATGTGAAAAAACGTTTTGTTTTGTCTTTTGTTGTTGTCGTTTTTAACATTTGTAATGTTGTTTGTGTGGGGGGGAAAACATCCTTCAAATGTATATATGAAAAGAGTTTTAATAAAACAACCCTTGATTGCATTGTTTAACCTCAAAACCTTGTTTTATATTTTTACATTTTAAAGCATAATGTTTTACATGGTTTTCAGAAACCTTTTCTGATAACATTTTACTGTGTCTGAATACTACGTTTTAGTTTTCAACGATCCGTATCACTTTAAAGTTGTATGTGAACGTGTTACATGTGTGTGAAAAAGTGTTTCGTGATTTTAAAGTTTAAAGCACATAGTTTTCAATATACTTTACTCCAAAAACACATTCACAAATGGTGGAACACATATAAATTCCCCCCAGTGGGAGAGGATGCTCAAAGAAAGAATAAATCAATAAGTTAATGGATAAAAAACAATTGTTAAAACTTTATTCACAAACATTATTTTGTTTAATTATTTTAATACCATTTAAATATACACCTCTGCACATGTCTATCCTCCAGTGTTGGGGGGCGTGTTAGGGGGCGGAGACTTGGGAGCGGCTTTACATGCCGATCTATTCTCATTCTACTTTTATCACTGGTGAGTGAAGATGTATTGCATGGAGCAGTGGAAGAGTTATTTTTGTTAAAAACTAAACAAAACTTCAGCAGCAAATTGCAGTGTTAAAATGTTTTGCTTGAAACTTGGGGGGTTGCGGTCTTGTGTGAAAGACATTCTCTAACTCATTTTACATTTTTCTGATAACGTTCTGGATAAGCCTTTGGGTTTTAACAGTATACATCATTTTAAAAGTTATTAAAGTTGGAGACCCTATGTGAAATGTTTGTTATTGTGAAAGAAGCCTTCTTCAAATGTATGTGAAAAACGTTCTCTAACTTGTTTTACCTTTGTTAAAAGTTCAAAGCACTTTTTCTGATAACGTTTTAAAATGTCTGACTTTTTTGTTTTTACCGTTTTTAAAACTGTGTTTGGAAAACTTGTTTTACATTCATTTTTAAATGATTGGACATTGACTTTAATGTTTTTAATGTGATGTAAATGGTAAGAATTATTTTTTGCCAAAATGTTAACAGTAAATGTTAGAAGTGTTTTGCTTGAAAACCCCATTTGTCTTTTAACAACTATTGTTTAATACACTTAATGTTAATACGTTTGTTTGATACTTTTGTTTCAGAAAATCTAACAACATTTTAAATTGTCTTTGTGTTTTAATTGTACAATTCATTAATGTCATTTTAAAAACATTCAAATATGTGAAAAAAACTTTCTTTAATAAAAACATCCCTTAAAACCCATGTCTGTCACCCCGATACACTGTTTTACATTTTAAAGTTTTATGCACCATTTTTGAATACTTTTTGATCGTTTTCAAACATTTTCACTTCAAAAACACACAAAGTCCAAAACACAGCCATAAATTCCTTAGTGGGGGTAGTGGGGGAGGACAAAAACAGGTGGCCAAAACAGGTGTCCAAACAGGTGCCGGTGGGAGGGGTGGGGGGAATATTTTTATGGGGTGCCATAAATCAATCATTCTGACATAAAGTGCAGTATAATTCTCTCTAATGTAGAAATATGTCAGTGTCATTGTTTTGTCTCAAGATGCACACAAATAATGTTTTTTTTCTAAGGCACTTTTTAAAAAGCTTCTTAAATGTCCGAACTGAACTAAGGCCTAATCCTGGATTAATCTAAGCCCTGTCTGGCCTTAAACTTTAACTGACAGCTGAATCAATAGCCTATAGTACCAACTAACTACTTTTTGTCACTGTTCATATGTTCAGACAGAATATCCAAAGGAGATCCCCCAGTATTCCCAGCTTTCTCCCAAAGTTTCTTCCTCCAGTATCTCCATCTCATGGTGATTTCTTCACTTGCCACGGTTGTGAAATTATATGTGTATAAAGACTAAAGCATTATAGTGTGATTTTCGACCAACTGCTGAAACAAGTCAAGTCATCTTTATTTATATAACAATATTATTATAATTATATAAAACAAAATTTTACAATGCAGATTGTGACAAAGCAGCTTTACAGTGATAACTGGTGTATAGTTTTGGCTGCACAGCAGCTCTTAAAGAAAATAGTGTCATTGTCCAGCTTAAGTAAATTCAGTATTGATTCATTTCGATGTAAGAAACAATAGTTATTAATTTAGTTAATTTATCTATATATCAGCACTGGATAAAACAGTGATGTTGTAATGAAGGGTCAGTGGAGAGTGGATCCATTTGCAGCTTTATTAAAAATACAACACAATAACAGGGTAAAGACAGCACCATGGTCGGGGACAGGCAAAGGGTCTAGGCGGGCAGCAGTAATCAGAGTCGGGTCACAGGCAATGGTTTGTGGCAGGCGGCAAGCAAACCGTCCAGGCAATAATCAGGGCAGGCGGCAACGGATCAAGCAGGGTATAAACAGTCCAAGTAATAACAGAAAATCAGTCCACGGGAAAAACGCTCAGAAATGATCACCTCGGCAAATCAAGTCTTCACGAGGTATAGACACGTGAGCGTCTCTTAAATAGTGAGTGTGATATAGTGCAGGTGCATGTGTAATCAGTCCCAGGAATGAGGGCCTATGGGAAATAAAGTCCGAATGGCAACAGTCAATATTCAGGGGACGGCTCCCTCCGGTGGTCCAGAGGATGATTCGAGGGAGCCTCATTCATGACAGAGCCCACCCCTGCGAGCGGCTCCCGACGCGAGGAGGCGGACGTCGGGGTCTACCACGAGGTCTGGGGGCCGGCCTCTCCGGATGGAATTCCTCCAGCAAAGCGGGGTCCAGAATATCATCTGCATCGACCCAGGATCGCTCCTCCGGTCCGTACCCCTCCCAGTCGACCAGGTATTGTAGTTTCCGACCCCGGCGCCTGGAATCGAGAAGTTCCCAAACCTGATAGGCCTCCTCGCCCTCAATCAGTAGTGGCGGGGGGTTGCGGTCCACGGCTCCCTCCGGCTCTCCTCCCGGGCCCCCGGAGGGTTTCAGCAACGATACATGAAAAGTGGGAGAGACACGATAGTTAGCAGGTAAATTCAACCGAAACGAAACTGGGGAAATTTGTTTAATGATTTGGAAAGGCCCTACATACCTGGGACTGAGTTTCTTGCATGGGAGTCTCAACCGCAGATCCTTGGCTGATAGCCAGACCCACTGACCGACCGTGTACTGGGGTGAGGGACATCAATGTCGGTCAGCCTGCTCTCGCTGTCTCCTGACAGCCCGTTGAAGATGGTGGTGAGCTAGGTCCCATGTCTCCTCACTCCTCCGTAGCCAATCGTTGATCGCTGGCAGCTCTGAGGGTTCAGCGGACCAGGGTAAGAGAGGAGGCTGATAGCCCAGGACACATTGGAATGGTTTGACTCCTGTGGAGGGTTTTCGGAGTGAGTTTTGGGCATATTCCACCCACATCAGGAAGCGACTCCACTTGCGCAGGAAATGGGTAAGTTCTTGGTTTAAGCGTTCTTTTTGACCATTGGATTCGGGGTGGTACCCGGAAGTAGGGGTGTGACGGTTAGTATATAACCGTGAGACCGTGTCATTAAAATATTTTTTACAAACATTTTTTTATCAAAAATTATTTTCATTTTTAGATAGGATCATAAGATGCGCAATATATCGGGAGACATGGTTTTTACCACTTAATGAAGTTTTGTAAATCGTCAGACATGATATTTACCACTTCATAAAATTTTGCTTTGTAGAAAACCTTTCTTAAAAACAAATTTCGTTTTGTACAAATTTTATCTTAATTTTAATAAATGTTTCATCAACCAATTGCATGTATTTTAATAAATAAAAAGCAAATATAGCAGACAATGATAACCGTGACATGGAAGCGCCAGCGCGCCGCGTTCACTTGCACTGCACTGTGAACTAGAGCGCATCTCATCGTAAATGAAACTCAGCGTAGGCCGCCTATGCCTCATACATTAGCATTAAATATCTTTGCTGCATCCTTTCTAGAACAGGCAAGGGCTTTTTTTTTGCGGCTCGCATCAGCAAGGCATTGCATCGTCCATAGACCGCAAAACAATCAGCGGATGGCGGGCGGGTGCGGCTTTGAAATTTGCTCAAAAAACGTTGGCGCGGATGATGAGTTTTGTGATGTGGTTGCGGATGAAATAATACCCTGCGTATCTCTATCGATAACAACATTTAACACTACACAAATATTAATTAAATTTTTTTAATTTAGGCGATTAATTTCCCATAGTGACATAGGACTGAGGTGCCGGATCCAATAAAAAATGTTCAGGATCCAACGTCGGAGGTGACGGAACATGTTCCGGCTCAAATTAAAACTTCGTGAAGAAAGGTATGTAATTTAGGCCTAGGCTACTCATTCATTTTTATGCTCTTATAGAATTTAAGTAGCCTACTTTTTTAAAAGGTTTTGTTTACTGTGTGTGATTTATTTAAAACAAAGCACGTTCATTGCAAAGTTTTTTTTTTTTTTTGTTAAGGATTTGTTCACTGTGTGTGATTCATTTAATGGAAAGCACATTCACTGCTAGTTGTCTTGCTGTTCATTTTAAATAAACGTAGAGCAAGTAGCTAATCAGTGTCTGCTCGTTTATTCAAACTAATACCCCCTGACGGTTATGTTATAAACCGTCACATTTGACTCACGTCATAACCGTCATCACCAATTCTGAAACCGGCACACCCCTACCCGGAAGTGAGACTGACATTGATGTTGAGGTTTCTGAAGAAAGCGGGCCATACCCGAGAAGTGAACTGTGGTCCCCGATCTTAAACTATGTCCTCTGGGAGTCCGTAGAGCCGGAACACGAATTTGCATAACACATCAGCTGTTTCCAAGGCAGTGGGTAGTTTGGGAAGCGGTATGAGGCGGCAGGCTTTGGAAAAGCGATCGACTACTGTGAGAATGGTGGTGTGGCCCCATGAGGGAGGCAGATCTGTAACGAAGTCGATGGCTATGTGTGACCATGGTCAGAGCGGTATGGGTAGAGGTTGGAGTAACCCTGCAGGTGCTTGGTGAGAGGATTTGGAAGTTTGACAGGCGTGACAGTTGTGGAGGAATTGGATGACGTCAGACAACATATTTTTCCACCAGAAGCGATTTTGAAGTAGATTGTGAGTGGCCGTGATACCTGGATGACCGGAGTTGGGTAGGTCGTGGACGTGATGAAGAACCCTTTCTCGCAGGGGTGCTGGAACATATATGCGGTTCGGAGGGCACTCCGCTGGCGGAGGGGTTTGTTCGTTCGCTTGAGTGAGTTTGGTTATTATGTCCCATTGTACGGGAGCTAGTAGTAATGATTCAGGAATTATTGGTTCGATTGGGTTAGGTTGATCGGTGTTTTCTGCTTGCCTGGATAAAGCGTCTGCTTTCGTATTCTTTGACCCGGGTCGATAGGTGACTTTGAAGTTGAATCGAGTGAAGAACATGGCCCACCTGGCTTGACGAGGGTTCAGCTGTTTGGCTGCGCGAAGGTATTCCAGATTTTTATGATCTGTGAGAACAGTGAATTGGTGTTGTGCTCCCTCCAACCAGTGCTGCCACTCCTCAAAAGCAGCCTTCATGGCTAAGAGCTCACGATCCCCTACATCAACGCGGAGGTTAGTTTTCTGGAGTAGAAAACACATGGATATAATTTCACAGGGTTACCTTGTCGTTGTGACAGAATTGCTCCAATCCCGGTGTTGGAAGCGTCCACCTCAACAACGAACGGGTGCTCTGGATCAGGGTGGCGGAGAATGGGAGCCGTTGTGAATCGTTCCTTTAATTCATGTAATGTTTGGTCGGCTGCTGGAGACCAGGATAGGCGGATGTGGTGCGTTTAGTCATGGATGTTAGAGGTGCCGCTACGCTAATGAAGTTCCTTATGAATCGTCTGTAAAAATTAGCAAACCCCAGGAATCGCTGTAACTCTTTCAATGTGCGTGGTTTGGGCCATTCGAGCACAGCTTTTACTTTGCCATCATCCATGGCCACCCCGTCTCGGCTGATGATGTACCCCAGGAAGGATGTAGAAGTGCGGCGGAACTCACATTTTTCGGCTTTGGCATACAACTGGTGTTGAATGAGTCTTTGGAGCACCGCTCGTACATGCTGGACGTGTTCTGAGAAGGAGTTTGAGTAGATGAGAATATCGTCTATGAATACAATGACCCATCGATTCAGCATATCCCGGAAGACGTCATTAACTCTCTGGAGTCCGTTAACGCGCCGGCACGTTTGGCAGGATTTTTTTCACATTGCAGCAAAACAGACTTAAAATACTCTGTCATTTCTTGTCATAGAGACATAAGTAATATATCAATTGAAACTATAGAATGTCTTCTTTTATTTGAGTGTACACTCAGAGTAAAAACACAATGTTGTGCTTTTTGTAAAATAAAGAAAACTAACATGATGTGTGATCTCTCGTCTCCCTCTGAACAAAGTCCAATCTGATAGTTCTCAGAAAATGAACTGTAACTTATGAATACTAATGACAAAAAAAAATGACACTTATGTCTAAAGAAACGTTGAAATGTCAGGTTTTAAATCGTGCAAGTCAAATCGAAAACAAACATTCTGTGTTTATGTAATCTGTATGAAAAGAGAGCCATGTCAGAAGTCCGTGATTCAGCTCATTATCCGCTAATGCGGCCACGCCCACGGAGCCAGCGCTATTCAGAGGCAAATTCAGAGGCAATACTTGTATGCATTGTCTCAATCGTGTATTTATTGTCCTGAAAAGTGTTTATCTGGATGTTAAAGCCATGGTTAGCGATCTCTAGAAGACATGCCGTTAGTTCCTGGTTCCTTTTCTTCTTTATATGAATTTGTGGCCTGAAGGTGTACAGAGAGCGCCCTCCGGCTGCAAGTATGAATTGAAAACACCATTCCTGAAATGTCCTCTTCTTCTTTAGAATAATTTGTGGACTAAAGGTGTACAGAGCGCCCTCCGGCTGCAAGTATGAATTGAAAACACAGTATCCAGCACTCATAGTGATGATAATAAATATTGAATAAATATTACTCCTCTGTATAGAAAATTGACATAAACATATAAGAATCCAATATTTCTCCAAATGTGCATGCTTTTAATCTAAAAGCCTATATGAAATGGTAACATAATTGTTCAGACACTTTGCATCACAGAAATACATGATATTTTAAAGAATATAATAGAATACCATTATTTTAAATTGATCTGAGACATGATTACAGAGGGTTTTTTCACAGCCTACCTGACTGAAAGGCCTCATTAATATGCAAGTCATTTCAGGTCATTATTATGCGATTCTTTTGTCTTCTCATGTGTAAATGACCCGTTATTCATGATGATTCATGCCTCCACGCATACTGTGTTTCTTGACAAAAAGTGTCTTACAAAAACTAAATCAATATATTGTTCCCTTTCAGTTGGTCACGTTCGACGTACGTCAGTAGTGACCGACGAATTGGGATATCGCTTAGAGAGCCCTATCATCTTCGTGTACACTAAAACAAGCCAATGGAATTGGCGTGCGATATTTGCATAATGCGCACCGCCCCCGACAGGTGTATATAAATAGGAAGCAGATGCAATCGCACTCTGTCTTTCGCTTCGGAGCCATTCACTGGTGTCCTGTTCAGAAGATTCCTTTCTTCGTTTGTTTTATTCTAAAACATTGCCTCAGAAGAGGATTTACAGCGAGCTTTCAGTGCTGGTGAAAGGGCACGTTCAGCGAGGTCGCGAGTCTCCGAGGAGCTGAGCTATAAGCTCGAAAACTGCTGTTTTCACAGCAACACAAAGAGTGTGTGCGTGTGTAGCGATTTGGGCCGGTTCTTCGGTGTGTCAGGGAGTGGTGTACCTGACACATTGCGTCGCTCCCTGGGTGCTTCAGCACGAGTGAGTTGACTTCCCCTTCTAAAAGAGCTTTACAGACGAACCCTGACAGTATGTGATTTCGTCTGTGCGTTAATGGGTGCGGTCGTTCCCTGGTCCCTGCTGATGGGCACAATCGTTGCATCTCGTGTTTGGGCATTCTGCACGCTGAAGCAGCTTTTGTGGATGGTTCATGTTCCCATTGCGGGAACATGACTATCGCGATGCTGAGGTCGAGACTCTCCTTCCTGAAGTCTCAGGAAGCGGGGGTCCCCTCTCCTATGCCGCGTACGACCGTTTTTTCCGGCCCCGGGAACCGGAATGACGGTACGGCGCTGTATAGGAAGGGTGACCTGAGGATTACGGTCAGGGCTTCCCCGCCGAGCGGAAACGCTCCTCGGGCCCCTGCCGCCTCATCAGCACCGCAACCCATCGTGCCACCGTTGGTTTCCGCTGGGCCCTCTACGGACTGTCCAGCCGTTACCTTTGGTGTGCCGGCGGCGGATCGGATGTCGATCGCTGCATCGGAAGGTGAGCCTGAGTCCTCGGGGGAGGATTCGGACGCGCTGCCGCCCGGGACGGTAGCGTTGCCCGAGTCGGATCCCGAGCTCACGGCTGTGCTCTCCCGGGCCGCCTTGTGCGTCGGGCTTGAGTGGAACCCTCCACCCTGTCCCGGCCCATCTCGGTTGGACGATTGGTACTTGCGGGGGGGTCGCGCTGGTCAAATCCAGCGTCCCGCCCCAATGCCTTTCTTCCCGGAAGTACACGATGAGGTGACCAGGTCTTGGCAAGCTCCGCATGGGGCTCGTACAGGGCCTGGTCCTTCGTCCGCCTTCACCTCCCTGGACGGCGGGCTAGCCAGGGGGTACGCGAGGATCCCGGCAGTCGAGCGGTCTGTTGCGACGCAGTTGTGTCCAACGGCCGCTGGCTGGCGCGGTGAGCCGCGTCTCCCGTCCCAGGCCTGTGAATTCTCAGCCGGTCTGACTGAGAAAGCTTACAGTGCCTGTGGGCAGGCTGCCTCTGCCCTGCACGCGATGGCCCTTTTGCTGGTCTATCAGGCAAAAGCGCTGTCGCAGATGCCCCAGGAAGGTCCTGACCAACAGCTGCTTGGGGAGCTGCGCGCTGCCACTGACCTTGCCCTCCGGGCAACGAAGGTGACAGCACGTTCTGTTGGCCAGGCGATGTCTACTCTGGTAGCCCAGCAACGCCACCTCTAGCTGACCTTGGCAGACATGAGGGAGACCGACAAACATCGGTTCCTGGATTCCCCCGTGTCTCCGGTCGGCCTTTTCGGCGACGCGGTGGAGAGCTGTGCCGAACAGTTCTCCGCTGCACAGAAGCAGGCTGAGGCTATCAGACATGTCATGCCACGGCGGTCCGCTGCTGCCTCCACCCAGCCACCCGTGGCTCAGCCTCAGCCCGCTCGTCGCCGAGGGTGCCCGCCTGCGTCTTCCTCCGCCCCTGCTAAGTTGGCAAAGCAGCAGCCTACACCAGCCAAACAGCAGGGTGCCGGTCGCAGACGTGGTGCCCAGCCCACGAGCGACCTGGAGCGGAAGGTTCCTGCCCTTTGGGAGAGTATTCCATCTGCTCTCCCACGGCCCTCCTCCGGGGGGGATTTTGTGGCGGCTGTCCATCTACCGCCGCTGGCTCTCCGGAGTCCAGCGGTACCCACTTTCCCACAAAAAGAGCAGTTTCCTCAAACTCCAGGTCACAACAAGGGGTGTCTGCCAGGGTGCCAGGCTCCGCCTCGCCGCTGACAGCTCCCTCCCCATTCGCCAGCAGGTGGCAGTGTGATGGTGCAGACCGCGTCCCGTGCGCCGTCTCCCATGCACACTGCTGCCTCGCAGAGTCCGACCCCACTCCGGGCCGCCCCCAAGCCGTCCGAGTCGGGTCCCTCTCTGCCTTGCTGCCCCACCCCCGGTGCGTCTGTGGTGCCTTTGGTCCCGCTGGCTCAGTGTCTGGAAGCATGGATCACGCTCCCCAGCCTGTCCAGTTGGCTCATTCGTACTATCAGACTCGGCTATGCGATTCAGTTCGCCCGGCGTCCCCCGGTCTTCAGGGCTGTCCACTTCACTCCGGTGTCGTTGGACAGTGCACCTGTTCTCCGGGTGGAGATTGCTGTCCTCCTGGCGAAGGATACAATCAAGCCGGTCCCTCCAGCCGATATGAAGTCAGGGTTCTACAGCCCCTACTTCATTGTACCAAAGAAGGGCGGTGGGCTACGGCCAATCCTGGACCGTCCCCAGGATTGGTTTGCAGCAATAGACCTGAAGGACGCGTACTTTCATGTCTCGATTCTGCCTCGACACAGACCCTTCCTAGGTCGGTCTGCGTTCGAGGGTCGGGCATGTCAGTACAAAGTCCTACCCGACATGGTTGTAGCTCCCAGCCGGTTGGGTCTTCAGGTCAACTGGGACAAGAGCAAACTCGCCCCCGGGTAGAGGACCTCTTGTCTCGGTCTCGAGCTAGACTCAGTCGCACGGACTGCGCGTCTCACCGAGGTGCGCGTCCAGTCGGTGTTGAACTGCCTGAGCTCGCTCAAGTGCAGGACAGCGGCTCCACTGAAAGATTTTCAGAGGCTCCTGGGGCATATGGCATCTGCAGCCGCGGTAACGCCGCTCGGATTGCTTCATATGAGACCGCTTCAACACTGGCTCCGCGGCCGGGTCCCGAGATGGGCGTGGCAGTGCGGCACGCTCCGTGTCTCCGTGACACCGAGCTGCCGTCGCACCCTTGTCCGGTGGTTGGACCCTTCGTTCCTGTGGGCCGGAGTACCCCTCGAACGAGTGTCCAGGCACGCTGTGGTCTCCACAGATGTCTCTGCCACGGGATGGGGGGCCACGTACAACGGGCATGCAGTGACAGGTCTTTGGACGGGGCCTCAGCTGCATTGGCATACCAATTGCCTCGAGTTGCTAGCGGTTCGTCTTGCGCTGGCCCGCTTCAAGAAGCTGTTGTCAGGCAAGCACGTTCTAGTCCGCTCACAAAGCACTGCGGCCGTTGCGTACACCAACCGTCAAGGTGGTCTACGCTTCCGTCGCATGTCGCAACTCGCCCGCCATCTCTTGTTGTGGAGTCAGAAGGATCTGAGGTCCCTTCGGGCCACTCGTGTCTTAGGTGTGCTCAACCGTGCAGCCGACGAGCTGTCACGGCAGCATCTACTTGCGGGCGAGTGGCGGCTCCACCCCCAGGCGGTCCAGCTGATTTGGCAGCGTTTCGGCGAGGCCCAGGTAGTCCTGTTTGCCTCCCCGGAAACTGCCCTCTGCCAGTGGTTTTATTCCCTGACCGGCGGCACGCTCGGCACGGATGCCCTGGCACACAGCTGGCCCCCGGGTCTGCGCAAACATGCGTTTCCCCCAGTGAGCCTTCTCGCACAACTCATGTGCAAGGTCAGGGAGGACGGGGAGCAGATTCTGTTAGTGGCTCCGTACTGGCCCACTCGGACCTGGTTCTCAGACCTCATTCTCCTCGCGACAGCACCTCCCTGGCCGATTCCTCTGAGGAAGGGCACCCTGTGGCACCCGCGTCCCGATCTGTGGAACCTCCCGACGGGATGCGGAGGTTCTGAGTGATCTCCCGCAAGCGGTCGTAGACACCATCACTTCCGCTAGAGCTCCTTCCACTAGGAATCTCTATGCGTTGAAGTGGAACCTGTTCGTCGAATGGTGCGCCTCTCGCCGAGAGGACCCCCGATCATGTTCGGTCGGATCCGTGCTTTCCTTTCTGCAAGATGGGTTGGAGCGAAGGCTGTCTCCCTCCACCCTCAAGGTGTATGTTGCCGCTATTGCCGCACATCACCATGCAGTTGAGGGTAAGTCCCTGGGGAAACACGATCTGATCGTCAGATTCCTGAGGGGGGCCAGGAGACTCAATCCTCCTCGCCCTTCCTCCGTACCCTCTTGGGATTTGACCCTGGTTCTCACAGCTCTCCAGGGTCATCCCTTTGAACCTTTGCAATCAGTCGACCTGAAACTAATGTCTCTTAAGACGGTTCTTCTGGTTGCATTGGCTTCCCTGAAGAGGGTAGGGGATCTGCATGCATTTTCGGTCGACGAAACGTGCCTAGAATTCGGGCCCGGTGTTTCTCACGTCATCCTGAGACCCCGGCCTGGATACGTGCCCAAGGTTCCTACCACTCCCTTCAGAGATCAGGTAGTGAACCTGCAAGCGCTGCCCTCGGAGAAGGCAGACCCAGCCCTAGCTTTGCTCTGTCCCGTCCGCGCTCTGCCGATTACGTGGACAGAACGCGAAGCTTCAGGACCTCAGATCAGCTCTTCATCTGTTACGGAGGCCAGCAGAAGGGAAAGGCTGTCTCCAAGCAGAGGATGGCCCACTGGATAGTGGATGCCATCGCCTTGGCGTACGAATCCCAGGGCGTGCCTTGCCCGCTCGGGTTGAGAACCCACTCCACCAGAGGGGTAGCCTCTTCCTGGGCGCTGGCTCATGGCGCCTCGCTGACAGATATCTGTAGAGCTGCGGGCTGGGCGACACCAAACACGTTCGCTAGGTTTTATAGCCTACGTGTAGAGCCGGTATCCTCACGTGTACTCGCATCCACTAGTCGGTAGACGTGTTGTACCCACTCTAAGTGTCGGCTTGCAATGCCATTCCCGCCACTGGCCGGATACGTGCATACTTTCACTCCAGTCGTGTTCCCCGCTTGGCGAACCCTGTCGAGTTCCTCCGCCTCCCCCTTCGGCTCGGACATTGCGGAGTGTCTGATGCCAGGCCTACATCCGTCGCTGACGCTGTGTGTTGGCTGGGGCCCATATGTCGTGACCCCTCTACGTGAGCGGTCCCATATGTGTATTTTCCACGGTTTAAAACTCCCTACGGGCCGAGTCCGTGTCTTTCCCTTAGCAGAGCCAGCTCTGCTGTCACCTGTCAGATGAGTCTCCCCCTACCAGGTGGAGCCATCCCAGGGACTCCATATGCGTACTGCCCCCCAGGCCAGTCCATGTGTGTATTTCCCACGTAAACTCCTCCCCCATTGGGTAGGTAGTGGTCTCCGCAGCGTCCCTTACGGGTTCGCTTCCCCAGTGTGTCTAGTTTACTTAGTGGGTAGTGGTTAGACAGCAGTAGACTCTCTCGGTGTAAGCTCTCCCCCTTCACCGCCAGCCGGTGCTATGGGCGGCTGAGCTTGCGCTGGGCACTGGAAGGGGTTTCGTAACTGTGGCGCTTTAGTTGGGATCCCAATTCGTCGGTCACTACTGACGTACGTCGAACGTGAACGACTGAAAGGGAACGTCTCGGTTACGTATGTAACCCTCGTTCCCTGAAGGAGGGAACGGAGACGTACGTCCCGTCGCCACAGTTTCTGTACCCTCGCTGTAGCGCGGACACCAGTTGTCTCCTCAGCGAAAAACAGAGTGCGATTGCATCTGCTTCCTATTTATATACACCTGTCGGGGGTGGTGCGCATTATGCAAATATCGCACGCCAATTCCATTGGCTTGTTTTAGTTTACACGAAGATGATAGGGCTCTCTAAGCGATATCCCAATTCGTCGGTCACTACCGACGTACGTCTCCGTTCCCTCCTTCAGGGAACGAGGGTTACATACGTAACCGAGACGTTTTATATGAAGGAGTAGGCAGCATAATTTTTACATAATTCTGAAGCAAAAACTCTAGTCTACAACCTCCAATACCCAGAAGTCTTGTCAGTACAGATTTAGTATACTTTTTTTGGCCTTATTTCAGTGACTTAAGTTTTTTGTTTTTTCAATAACCACGCATAAACATTATTCCTTCAAAAACAAAAACATGTACATACATGTTCCTCACATATTATGGTAGCCTAGTTTGTGCTGAATACAGTGTAATGACACTTGTGTCATTAATATGTTTATGAACAACTGAAAAAAACACAAATGTCAGGGCATGTCAAAACTTCTCCAGGCCCCAAATCAGCCTCAGACTCCAGAGGGTTAATATAGGACTGGAATACCGCTGGACTGTTGGACAGGCCGAACGGCATCACAAGGGTCTCATAGTGACCAGAGGTTGTCGAGAAAGCGGTCTTCCATTCATCCCCTTCGCGGATGCGGATGAGGTTGTATGCACAGCGTAGGTCGAGCTTGGTGAAATATTCAGCTTGCCGTAGTTGTTCCAGAGCAGCGGGTACTAGAGGCAATGGATAACGGAACTTAACTGTGATGTCGTTCAAGGCACGGTAATCTATGCAAGGTCTCAGCCCACCATCCTTTTTCTTTACGAAGAGGAAGCCCGCGGAGGCGGGTGATGTCGATGGACGAATGAAACCCTTGGCAATTTCTTCCTCAAAGTAGGCTTTCATGGCAGCTGTCTCGGGCTGAGACAACGGAAAAATTCTTCCCTTAGGGGGCGTAGTTCCAGGTAGTAAGTCAATGGCACAGTCACTGGGTCGATGAGGTGGCAGTTCAGTGGATTTCTTTTTACTGAACGCCACAGCTAGATCTGCATACTCTTCAGGAATGTCAGTTTTGTCCAGTTTCTCTTCAGAAATTTCCACAGCTCAGACGGGTAATGGGACTACGGGGCGTAGACAATGCTCATGGCAGTGACTGTCCCAATGCAGAATTTCCCCCTCCTTCCAGGACACATGTGGATTGTGGGTGCGGAGCCAAGGTAAACCAAGGATAATGGGGTTGTTTGGTGATTGAATGATGTAGAAGTGGATGAGTTCTTGATGAAGGATTCCGACCTGCAGTTTCAGTTCCTTGGTGATGTGAGCCACTCTGCCTCCGCCGATGGGTTTACCGCCTAGCGCTTCCATTGTTAACGAAGAATGATACTCAGTAAGAGCGATATGATTGGCTTTGGCGAATGACTCCGACATGAAATTTCCAGCCGCCCCTGAATCCAGTAAAGCATGAGTGGTGATGGTGTTATTATTTACGATTACTTGAACGGGGATCTTGAGACAGTTGGATGAATATTTGTGTTGAGGAAGAGCACTCACCGCTTTGGAGGTTGCTGGATTGGGACGGATTGGGCAGTTGATCTTGTAATGTCCAGCCTGGCCACAGTATAAACACAGATGCATGTGACGTCGGCGTTCTCTTTCTTCAGGTTGTAAGGGCGTGTAACCCAATTGCATAGGCTCTTGACTGTGACTGGTGGGAGTATGGTCTCGGGTGGAGCGGCTTGAACGAAGCAGGTTGTCGAGGTGAATGGCCAGCTCAATGAAGGACCCCAGAGAATTGCCCTCATCGCGGCAAGCAAGCTCCGCTTGCAGCTCCAAGGATAGTCCCCGCCGGAAAAGCAGTTTCAATGTGTCCTCCACCCAATTGGTCTGTGCCGCCAGAGTGCGAAATTGGAGTGTATATTCAGCCGCTGAGCTCTTGCCCTGACTCAGAGAAAGCAGTTGTTCACCTGGGTTCTGACCACCAGCAGAATGTTCGAATACTTCTTTGAAGCGTTGTAGAAAGGCGGTGAACGTAGTGAAAGCTGATCCATCCTCTCCCCAGACGGCAGTGGCCCAGTCTAATGCTTTGCCGGTGAGCAGTGAGCAGAGAGCAGACGAAGGATATGCGGCTGGAATCTGTGGGGTACAGAGAGGACTGCTGGTTAACATACAGAGAGCATTGCAGGAGAAACCCCTTACACTTTGTGGGCATGCCGTCACATTTTTCTGGTAGAGCGAGATGAGGGTTTACAGCAGGTGGATTAGGAGTGGGCGGTGCGGCAGCTGCCGCGGCCTGCAGCGTGGCCGCCTCGGCGGGATTGAGGCGAAGGCCTTGCAGAGTTTTCACCAGTTCTTCAGTCAACGAGGTGAGTCGTGTCAATTGGTGATGATGCATGGCCAGTTGGTTGGCTTGAGCGGACAGTTCAGAGGATATCTGAGCTAGAGCTGCTGGATCGCTGTGCGGCGAAGTCTTCTGTAATGAAGGGTTAGTGGAGAGTGGATCCATTTGCAGCTTTATTAAAAATACAACACAATAACAGGGTAAAGACAGTACCGTGGTCGGGGACAGGCAAAGGGTCTAGGCGGGCAGCAGTAATCAGAGTCGGGTCACAGGCAATGGTCGTGGCAGGCGGCAAGCAAACAGAGTTCAGAGTCCAGGCAATAATCAGGGCAGGCGGCAACGGATCAAGCAGGGTATAAATGGTCCAAGTAATAACAGAAAATCAGTCCACGGGAAAAACGCTCAGAAATGATCACCTCGGAAAATCAAGACTTCGCGCGGTATAGACGTGTAAGCGTCTCTTAAATAGTGAGTGTGTTATAGTGCAGGTGCATGTGTAATCAGTCCCAGGAATGAGGGCCTATGGGAAATGAAGTCCGAATGGCAACAGTCAATATTCAGGGGACGGCTCCCTCCGGTGGTCCGGAGGATGAGTCGAGGGAGCCTCATTCATGACAGATGTCATCATCCAGCTCAATTCAGTTCACACACAATGGTGTCAATGCAGATCAAAAGTGTTGAATATCAAGTGTCAAGCAACAGTGAGGACATTTTTAATGATAGAGGCACAACAGTTTGCAGTTCTTTTGTGTAAATAAAACCTTAACACTAGCACTACCGGAATTCTATAACTACTAGAACTGCCAATAGCGGTCATTTTGACTGTTCATACCAGACAGCAGTGAATGTCATTTTTGTCATGTTATATTTACTTCAAAGCTTCTATGGTCATGTTTTATGAAAAATGTGGGGTAATTTAAGCATACATAATATAATATGTTCGTGATATTATTGTGTAAGAGCTACTAGACCTCCCACAAACGTGCATGCCGCAATTTGCTTTCCGCAATTTGCATCCGGCAAGCTGGAGATCAAAGTTTTTCACCGCAGTTAAAATGTTGTTTTTGAAAGTCAAAATGTCAACAAATATAAAATGAAGCAGAATATTTCGTTAGATAAAAACATATTGTGAATTTTGGAAATTATTACATCTGTCTTTATTCAATACATTTTGACTTTTGGAGTTTACAATGCTTTAGCATTATCGGAAATGTTCGGACCACACGAAACAATTTTATGCAGCCTCTAATGAAATCTAGAATGAATAAATAGTTCTGTTATATTAGGACAGATAATAAACATCATAATAATAATATTGTTGTTGTTGTTGTTGTTATTGTTGTTAGAGGCTATCTCATTATAATATTGAAGTGGGTAATTATTGTTAACAGCCAGGATAGTATCGATAACATACCCAAAGTAGCAGATGAAATGACAGTTGTCGAATTTGAAGTGTCCACTCTCCTTTTTTTACGAACCGGAATTATCTCTGAATCACTCTCAGAATCAGTGTCAGACGAACTGTCAAGAGACCAAGAGACATCGCTCTCTGCTCCACCATCAGACTCTGCATCATCAATGTTCTCAAGCAAGGATAAAACCTCAGTGACAGTCATTTTCTTTCTTGTTGCCATTTTGACGGTAAAGCTAAGTTTTAGCTTAGCAAAAGCATACAAAACTGCCAGAGAAAGGTTGCTAGGCAACAGCTACGCACATCTTTAATGGCGAGAAAAAGCGCTGAGGAGATACAACGCCTGTAATATGTGCGGTCAAATTGACCGCTATGGCCATTCAAGGTAGAAATACTCAGAACTCTTTTGTGTTTTGTAATTTTAATAAAATAACAATGTTAAAATAAAATTTACATTAATTTAAGAAAAGTCATGGAACTGTAGTTATATGGGTTTTTTTTCAACAAAGTTATTACATTGCAAATCTTTAAAACAGTCAAAATGACTGCCTTGGTAGTTCTAGTGTTAATAACCTGTAATAATTGTGGTTGACTAATTAAAGCCTATTAAACTATTGTATAATATTGTTACATTAAATGCACTAACAACATGCTTGAAATGTAAAATGAAAGCCTGTGTATTACATTAGAAACACAACCATGCCTAACAATGTATTTGTTTCCACTTAATAAACTATTCTCAAACAAGATAATAATAAAGACAACATAAACCAACATAATGTTTCTTCCAACACACTATATGTTCTGTAAAAGTAATTTAATTGTAATTTCACACAGTAACGGTAATGTGGTACAGTATATAATAATACTATAATAACATTTGAATAAAAAACTAATTTTTATGCTAAGTACACACAAATACCTTGACACACCTAATTTGATATAATATAATTAAACTATTTAATTACTTAGATGATGTGTTAATAATAATAATAATAATACAAAAAATGAAACGAATAATACAAACATATTATAATAAATGAAATATTTGGACATTTAACACATATATGTAGGGTAAGTTTAAATGTGTAGTGTATAAAGCTAAGCTAGCAGGGTAATCGCGTAGATGAATGCTATGCTAATACGTAAGCTAACTAAAAAACAGTAAGAACGAGAAATGCTTGATTTCACAACCTATAGCTTCAGTTATATACTAGTATATGAATCAAATAATTCAAACGACATTAATGGTCATTATTTTGCAGGAATTGTAATCGGGCTAAAAATACTACCATCAAAAGTCTGCTTAACCAATGGGATCACTGTGGGGTCCTAAAGGAGACCCGATGTCTAGGGAGACTCGATTTCTCATGACACCGGTTTGAGCTTGAACGTGCTGCAGTTCTTCCTCAGTTGCACAGCAGAATAATAGTCCTCCTCAACTGCAGTTGAAAGATTCTTAACATTTTTATTGCAAACACATTTATTCTTTTTCTAATCAAACGACCAGACTAACAGTGAAATTATATGTAAATTAAATATGATTAGTTGTAAATTAAGTATTTTTACACACTAATACAAAAAGGAAAGAATAACACATCGACTTGGGTTTGGTTATAATAGGCCTACCAACGTTCACGCAAGAACTGTCCTTCTGACCATCTGACATCCAAAGAACAACAGAGAGATTTAAATTACATACTCTTCTGAGATAATGTAGGCTGTGTTTATTAAAATGTATTATTATTGATATCTCCAAAGGAAGCACCGTAAACTGATGCACACCTGATTTTATGATTTTTATAAATGTAAGAACTTGCCGTCTCAGATTGTTCCTCACCAAACCCTACAGTAAACCTTCAGACGCACGTAAATTTATATATTAAAATGCAATACAATATATTTTTACTGCACTTCAAATAAGCATGTTGAAAATACAAAATGTACTATAAACATACTACTTGAATTTTTAGTTTATTTTTAATACATTTAATAGCACATCGTTTTACCTGGGTAGGGCCTCCAAATGTCAAGAACCAGCCTTGGCACAGTGTCAACTGCATGACTCTCATGCTAAATGTGTGAGATTTGGCAGCCTTGTATCTGTGCACTTGCCTGACAGGGTTTACTTTCCCCTCACGGTAAAACCACTTTATTGTTTCACGTGTCAGCTGAGCTCTGAAACATGTTCTGCAGGTGGAGCAGGTATTGTGTCTGTCTCCTTCAGGAAACACTGCTGATCCAGAACAACAGTTAAAACTTAATTGATGAGAAGACACTATATCGGAGACTCGGAAAATGTCATAAATGTCACACTTCACGGTCAGTTCACTTATTTACTTCTGATATCATGTCATATTATCATTAGGTATTATCATTCTCATTATTATTAGTTCATGTCTTGATTAGTGAAGTCATGAACTAATTATGAACCACTGAAGAGAGATCCTTAACTACGACTGGAGTCATATGGATTCATGCATGAATAACGGCAGCTTTAACTACATGTTAGTACATGTTTGATAGGTTAAATTAAACTAATCAGACTCCATAAGAATAAACAAGAAGTACTCTGACTTTGAATCAAACAAGTGATTTAATACTGTCATAATTTAAACTGTAATATCAAAATCTGCGATCTGCAGCTTTGTGAGAAATAATTGGAATTGCACATGATAATTTAGTCTTTAATTACACAGATCCATCTAATCAAACATGTAAAATAGAATAATAACTACCACTAATATATTTTATTTGATCTAAACCATTTTCGGATTTTTATTGTTCATTTATACTTAGCCATAGCTACTTTTCTTCTTGGGACAACAGTCAATTAGCAGGGCTTTCACTGTGAGGTTGTTTATCACCCGATATACATAAATCCTCCTCTTCTTGTGTGTGTGTGTGTGTGTGTGATACGTTTCAGTCGAGTCAATTTTTATATAGCCTACTTTTACAGTTTTGCTGCTTTTCTCTTTTCATTAACTTCGATAGGTACAACAAAGGATATGCAATTGGCTGCTTTTGCTGCAGAAGGCTGATTTCTATTGATATGCCTAATTTTTGTAGATCATTTATTGGTAAAGGGCACGAGACTTGGCCACATGATTTTTGTCAAAGAGCTAGGTGTGGCTTGCAAGTCATTGGTTCCCGACCACTGCTTTAGATTGTACTCATTCAATCAGATTCCAAAGTTTCTTTGAGTCTCATTTAAATAGTAGTTCTGTTTAATCCCCTACAGTTACCTATATAACAACTTAGTTAAAGCCCAAGCAATAATCAGAGGTTATGGCTAGTACTATGAAATATGCCTCAACATTCTTGCTAATATCTCCAATATTATTTTGGTCTAGCCCTTTATATTTAACATAACTATATAACAACTTAACTAAATTTAAACAATAATCAGTAATCAATAACTAATGCTTGCTAATATTTTATTAGTATATTTGGTTTATCTACCTATGATTAACCTAACTATAACTTAAGTTAAACAATAATTAGAGGTTATGAAAATTAGTACTAAGAAATAAGCCGCCTCATACTTTATATTAGTATTATATTATATTATATTATATTATATATTATATATATTATATTAGTATTTATTAGTATTCTAATATTAGTATTTTTGTCTAGCCCCCTATACAGTGGTGCTCTGAATTATTGGCACTCTTGGTAAATATGATCAAAGATGACTGTAAAAATAAATCTGCATTGTTTATCCTTTTGATCTTTCATTCATAAAATTAGCAAAAATCTAACCTTTCATTGAAGGAAAAAAAATTGAAAGTGGGGGGAAAATCACATTATGAAATAAATGTTTTTCTCCAAAACACGTTGGCACAATTATTGGCACCCTTTTATTCAATAGTTTTTGCAACCTCCTTTTGCCAAGATAGCAGCTCTGAGTCTTCTTCTATAATGCCTGATGAGTTTGGAGAACACCTGAGGAGAGATCAGAGATCATTCCTTCATGCAAAATCTCTATAGATCCTTCAGATTCCAGCTCCATGTTGGTGCTTCTTCTCTTCAGTTCACTCCACTCATTTTCTTTAGGGTTCAGGTCACGGGACTGAGATGGCCATGGCAGAAGCTTCATTTTGTGCTCAGTGACACATTTTTGTGTTGGTTTTGATGTTTGTTTTGGATCATTGTCCTGATGGAAGATCCAACTATGGCCCATTATTGGATTTCTAGCAGAAACAGTCAGGTTTTGATTTTTTATCTGTTGGTATTTGATAGAATCCATGATGCCATGAATCTGATGTCCAGGATGTCCAGGACCTCCAGCAGAAAAATAGGCCCACAACATTAAAGATCCAGCAGTATATTTAACCGTGGGCATGGGGTACTTTTTATCCATGTGCGCACCAAACCCATTTTGTGGGTTTGCTGCCAAAAAGCTCTTTTTTAAGTTTCATCTGACCATAGAAGCTGGTCCTGTTTGAAGTTCCAGTCGTGTCTGACAACTGAATATGCTGGAGATTGTTTCTGGATGAGAGCAGAGGATTTTTCTTGAAACCCTCCTGAACAAGATGTAGGTGATGTTTGATCATTTTTTTAGGCGTTCTGAGACTCAAGACTCAACTAATCTCTGCAATTCTCTAGCTGTGATCCTTAGAGAGTCTTTGCCCACTCAAACTCTCCTCCTCACTTCACATTAGGACGATTTAGACACACGTCCTCTTCCAGGCAGATTTGTAGCATCTTTAATTAATTGGAACTTCTTAATTATTGCCCTAATAGTGGAAATGGGGATTTTCAATGCTTTAGCTATTTTCTTACAGCCACTTTCTATTTGTGAAGCTCAACAATATTTTGCTGCACATCAGAACTATATTCTTTAGTTTTACTCATTGTGATGAATGATTAAGGGAATTTGGCCTTTGTGTTTCCTCATGTTTATACTCCTGTGGAACAGGAAGTCATGGCTGGACAATTTCATGTTCATGATCACCCTGGTGTGCTAAAAAAATGTAAATATGAATGGGAATATACTTCAGAGATATTTTATTTCTAGGGGTGCCAATAATTGTGGCCAACATGTTTTGGAGAAAAACAATTATTTCATAATGTGAGTTTCCCCCCACTTTCAATTCTTTCCCTTCAATGAAAGGTTAGATTTTTGCTAATTTTATGAATGAAAGATCAAAAGGATAAACAATGCAGATTTATTTTTACAGTCATCTTTGATCATATTTACCAAGGCTGCCAATAATTCTGAGCACCACTGTAGGTTTGCAACTGCATAACAATAACAAAATGATTGTACGAAAGGTATTACGGGCTAATCTGGCTGCAGAATCACATGGAGAATTTCCTACTCAGGCCAAGATAAACATTATTCAAATGGAGGCATGAAATAACAATTGGAATTTGCATTGACTAGGATCATAGACCTGGGGAGTTCGTACTGTCTGTGCAGTAGAAAGGTGAAATTATTATTTAAAAAAAAATAAATAAATAAAAAATCAGTGCTACCCGAGTAGAGAAAACAGAGGAAAAATGCTGCAGTGTTCAGTTTTCCCAAATAGGTAGGAAAACTTCAACATCCATAATGCACTCGGCCTGTAGCTGTCTGAGGCCCCTCTGTTGATCTGAGGATACAAAAATGCAGAAGTATGATCTTATAGTGTTAACAACTTTTGAGTTTTGAAGTGTTCATCTCTTTTTCCTCAAAGGAACAGCCACCACATTTTCATGACACATCACACACATTGTTTGCCTAAAACATTCAGACTGTGGTTGTGAGATGATTATTTATTATCATCTTACTCATTGCACTTCTCTGAATTCTCAATTCTCGTTTTTTAAAAGTATAATGGATATATTGATAAATAATATATAATTTAAGAAATAATGAATATCTCATATAATTTGTGTTTTTTTACATACATCTGCCTCTTATTAGTCTCTCATTATGGATAATCAAGGAAGCACAAAGAGAGCTTCATCTCCAGAGCCCAGCTGTGTGTCTCTGAAGAGTGACAGCTCCATTTCTCATCCTCCTAATTTCAGTGATGGACCAGTGACCTCTGACCCAGTGTGAGTGTAAACATGTAGCCAGTTAGTTAAAGGTCTAACTGACTGAGATAGTTCACCCAAAAATGAAAATTCAGTCATTTACATTTACTCAATCTGCTGTTGTTCTATTGTCATATGACCATCTTTCTTTTTCAGACCACAAATATGTGAAATTTAAAAAAAAAAATTCATAGTTATAATTAAGTAATTCATGTAATAATTATTAGTAGCCTAACTGTCAATGTGAGGGGTCAAGAAACAATAACGAAGCCGTTTTCATCATGTAACGAACCGGTATACGACATGGGATCCATGTGCAGGCTTTATTAAGCAAAGTTCGTGGTCAAACAGGCAAGGGGCAAACAGGTACAGCAGGGACAAGGCAGAATCATGGTCGTGGAACAGGCAGTAGATCAGGACAGGCAGATATCAATCACAGGTCCAAGACAGGGCAAATAAACCAAAGAGCAGACAGCAGAGAATCGTACACAGGAAACAGACAGGATCAGTAACAGGCAGACAAACACAATGACAAACTCTCAAAAATGCAAACCGTAATAATACAAGACCTCGCAATGAGTGTGAGAATGAGAGTGGCTTAAATAGTCCAAGTAATGTGCTGCAGCTGGATGTGGGTGATTGCTGATTGGTGGAGTGAGTGCAGGTGATTGGCAGGGAGGATTATGGGAAATGGAGTCCAGGAATAACTGGAACTGTGACACATCACAAATTAGGCATATGATTAATAATAAATGCACATATTATGAATTAATTTAATAAACCTAGCTTTCCTGGTAGCCTTCAATAAATTATTCATAAACCATAAATATCAATTTAGTGTCTACATTGACACAGATGAAAATGAAAAGACCATCGGTCAAAGCTTAGCTTTAGGAGGGGAAAAGACAAAGATAAGGAGACTGAGTGGAAAAAAGAAAGAGAAAGTGATGATGGAGATGACAAGGAGAGATTTAAAAGATATTATTGTCCAATTGTTTGGCCTTCAAACATCTTAAAATGCACATGTAGATCAGAGAAATCTAAATTAAGAGGTTAATATTGTGTTATTGTAGACTACTTCACTCTTGAATGAATCAGCTGTTTGAACGAATGGAATTAGACATTTACCACCACCTTCTGGCAGTTTTAGTTTCTTATTTAGAGTATAATTTCAGTTTAAAAAATCATATTTTTTCTATATTAATAATAAAAAAATAAAGATATAGTTCACCCAAAAATGAAAATTTAGTCATCATTTACTCAACCTCAAAAGGTTGTGTAATAAATTCTATGTTGAATCAAATCAAATAATCTTTTGGCTGTAATTTCTCAGCCAAATTTGATGTGCAATTAATTTGCGATTAATTCAATTAATTAATTGCCACATCATGTAATTAATTAGAATAAAAAATGTAATCACTTGACAGCCCTAGTTTTAAGTAATCTTAATTTCTCAAAATGCTGTGGTAGTGTGCTTTTCCTGGATCTCAAAATGCTCAGAGTAAACAGCAAACCATGGCCAAGGTCAGGATTTTCGATAAACAATAAATAATTAAAATGGTAATCAATATGCCATCAGAACACTTAGAATATACAGCATGAGTCTGATTGGATCATTCTGTGATTCTTTTGCATTTCTTAAGATTGAAGCTGGTTAGTATATACTGCCATTATATGGCTGAAATTAGCAGGATTTTTTTTTCTAAATTTCTGTTTTTGTGCTCAGAAAAAGAAAGAAGCTCAAACAGCATTAGAACAGCATCAGAGCACATAAATAATAATGACTGAATGGTCATTTCTGAGTGAATTTAACAACTCATTTTATCCCTTTGGTCTAGTGAAACTTTGAGATGACATTACTATGAGAGTCAAAAAACATATTGAATACACACAGAGACATGAGTTAGCTTTTATTTGATTTCACCTGAAATCTGTGGACAAAAGTTCATTGATGGATTTGATCCCATTGATTTGATCCCACTGATTGGAACTTTGATCCGAATGTTCAGATATAAGAAACTTATTGGCTAACAGAATCTCTGCTGTCAGGATGAGGTTTTGTTTTCTTCCTCATTTCTTAAAAACCTAAGTGAGTTTGTTCCTGGTCTCTGTCCCCTGCGCCCTGGAGAATTGAAACAATGTTTTCTTTCCTTTGTATTTTTCTACTGTTCTGTTTTCTGTGAAGCTGCTTTGGAACAATGTGCATTGCAAAAAGACATTAATTACACAGAAAATATAAGACTGACATCTGTATATATTTAGATTTTAATTTGTACATTAAATCCTTTATTTTTCATTTCATTATTTCAGCACAGTAGTTCTAGACCGAAACATCTTTCAAGGGCCTGCCTCAGTCTTCAGTCTGAACAATACTTTCTCAACCGTTACAGCGTCCCTGAATAGACTAGATCAACCAATAAATGATGAACTTCAGAGAGTCAAAAACAGACACAAAACCAGCATGAAGTACAACTATGAGATATTATTTGAGGGAATTAAACTCCAAGAGAATGAAACCCTCCTGAACAGGATCTACACACAGCTCTACATCATAGAGGGAGAGAGTGAAGGAGTGAATGAACAACATGAGGTTTTACAGATGGAGAAAACAGCCAGAACACATGGCTCACAAGACACTCCAATTGACTGCAATGACATCTTTAAAGCCTCACCTGAACCAGGATGTGAGGAGATAGACCAAATCAAGACTGTTCTTACTAAAGGCATTGCTGGAATCGGTAAAACAGTCTCTGTGCAGAAGTTTATTCTGGACTGGGCCGAGGGAAAAGACAATCAGGATGTAGATTTCATGTTTGTGCTTCCATTTCGAGAGCTGAACTTGATCCGAGATCATCAGTACAGTCTTTACAGACTTCTGCTGGACTTTCATCCTGAACTTCAAGATCTGGACTCAAAGACTTATGAAGAGAGTAAAGTTGTGTTCATCTTTGATGGTCTGGATGAAAGCAGAATCACACTGATGTTTTCAGACGCTCAGAAAGTTTCTGATGTGACTGAGACTTCATCAGTGGGTGTGTTGATGTCAAAGCTCATGACAGGAGAGCTGCTTCCCTCTGCTCTCATCTGGATCACTTCCAGACCAGCAGCAGCCAATCAGATCCCCTCAAAATACATCAACCGTCTGACAGAGATTCAGGGATTCAATGAGCCTCAGAAGGAGGAATATTTCAGGAAGAGAATCAGTGATGAACATCAAGCCAGCAGAATCATCTCACACATCAGAAGAGCAAGAAGCCTCCACATCATGTGCCACATACCCGTCTTCTGCTGGATCTCATCCACTGTGCTTCAGAAGCTCCTGAAAGAAGATCTGAGTGCAGAAATCCCTCAAACTCTGACTGAAATGTACATCCACTTCCTGCTGATTCAGATTAACATGAGGAATCAGAAGTATGAAGAGAGAGATCCAAAGAAACTGCTGCAGTCCAACAGAGAAGTGATTGTGAAACTTGCTGAAGTGGCTTTCAATCAGCTGATGAAGGGCAATGTGATGTTCTATGAAGAGGACCTGAGAGAGAGCGGCATAGACGTCACTGACGCCTCAGTGTATTCTGGGATTTGCACTGAGATCTTTAAGGAGGAATCTGTGATTCATCAGAGGAAAGTCTGCAGCTTCATTCATCTGAGCTTTCAGGAGTTTCTCGCTGCTTTCTATCTGTTTTATTCATATGTGATCAAGAACAAGAAACCACTGGATGAATTCAGATTTTACAGATCTGATGAAGACCCTCTGTATGCTCTACTAACATCAGCAGTAAATAAGGCCCTCAGGAGTGAGAATGGACAGCTGGATCTGTTCCTGCGGTTCCTGCTGGGCATCTCACTGGAGTCCAATCAGAGACTCTTACAGGATCTACTGACACACACAGAGAACAGCTCAGAGAGCATCAGGAGAATCACACAGGACATTAAAGAGAAGATCAAAGATGGACGTGGACCCTCACATAGAGAAGATGGAGATCTCTCCACTGAAATGTCCATCAATCTGTTCCTCTGTCTGCTGGAAGTGAAAGATCAGTCTCTGTCCAGAGAGATTCAGGAGTTTGTGAAATCAGACAAACACTCAGAGGAGAAACTCTCTCCGTCTCACTGCTCAACAATCTCCTACATGATCCAGATGTCAGAGGAGCCGCTGGATGAGCTAAACCCCATGAAATACAACACAGAAGATGAGGGGAGAAGAAGACTGATACCAGCTGTGATCAACTGCAGAAAAGCTCTGTGAGTGTTTAATCATTAACTAAAGTATCATATTTAATAATGAATCTGACACCTTTAAAATAAATGTTCCTAAATGAGAGATTTTCTCCTCAATAATAGGATCTTAAATATAATACAATAACAGATACAATATACAATAACAGATCTCTTTAATACAGTAGATAGTCACCAAAATGCCTGTTACCGCCACAGGTAAACACAACCCAGTCACGTGTGAAACTCGTTGGTGAAATCACCAACAGGTGGTGCAAAGGGACGGTCAACACCATTGATCAGTAAAGCTTGAATTGAGACATTTTTACTTGTGAATGAAGATAAATTGACGTAAATTACTTCTAATATTAATAGCAATAATAATATATCATTATGCCATTTAATCTTCAGTAATTATTCATCATTAATGCTTAATGTTCCAGCTATTTGACGACTGTTACAGTGAAATAATGAAATATTGATCAAATTAACAATTTATCAATGAGGATTTAATCCAATAAAAAAGGTAAAACTGCAATAAATGCACAACTGTTTGGAGAGTCTCTCAAAACTTTTATATTTTATACCATCAGAAAACTTTACTACAGTTTGCAAAATTTAAAATATTCATTAGCTGAAGAAACAGTCAGGAGCTCATGTGATTTCAAATATTAACCCTCTGGAGTCTGAGGCTGATTTGGGACCTGGATAAGTTTTGACATGCCCTGACATTTGTGCTTTTTTCAGTTGTTCATAAACATATTAATGACACAAGTGCCATTACACTGTATTCAGCACAAAACTGGGCTACCATAATATGTGAGGAACATGTATGTACATGTTTTTATTTTTGAAGGAATAACGTTTATGCGTGGTTATTGAAAAAAAAAAAAAAGTCACTGAAATAAGGCGAAAAAAATATATTAAATCTGTGTTCACAAGACTTCTGGGTATTGGAGGTTGTAGACTAGAGTTTTTGCTTCAAAATTATGTAAAAATTGTCCTGCCTACTTGTTCATCTAAAACAATATATGGATTTAGTTTTTGTAAGACACTATTTGTCAAGAAATAAAGTATGCGTGGAGGCGTGAATCATCATGAATAATGGGTGATTTACACTTGTGAAGACAAAGATTTGCATAATGACCTTTAATGACTTGCATAATAATGAGGCCTTTCAGTCAGGTAGGCTAAGAAAAAACCCTCTGTGATCATGTCTCAAGCTCATCATGGTGTATATCAAACATATAGAAAAAACAACAATACTGTGAAATATCATTATAATATAAAATAATGTTTTTCTATTATATACTTTAAAATATAATGTATTTCTGTGATGCAAAGTGTCTGAACAATTATGTTACGTCTATGGCATTTCATATAGTATTTTAGCTTAAAAGCATGCACATTTGGAGAAATATTGGTGGATTCTCATATGTTTATGTCAATTTTCTATACAGAGGAGTAATATTTATTCAATATTTATTGTCATCACTATGAGCGCTGGATACTGTGTTTTCAATTCATACTTGCAGCCGGAGGGCGCTCTATGCACCTTTAGTCCACAAATGCCTCCTAAAGAAGAACAGTCATGTGACAATCTAGGAACTAACAGGCTTCCAGAGATCGCAAACTATGGCTATTCAAAACACTTTTGAATACAATAAATACACGATTGAGACGATGTATACATGTATTGCCTCAGAATTTGCGTCTGAATAGCGCTGGCTCTGTGGGCGTGGCCGCATTAGCGGATAATGAGCTGAATCACAGACGTCTGACATGTGTCTCTTTTCATACAGATTACATAAACACAGAATATTTGTTTTCGATTTGACTTACACAATTTAAAACCTGACATTTCAATGTTTTTTTAGGCATAAGTCTCATTTTTGGGTCATTAGTATTCACTAAGTTACAGTTAATTTTCTGAGAACTATCAGATTGGACTTTGTTCAGAGGGAGACGAGAGATCACGCATCATGTTAGTTTTCTTTATTTTGCAAAAAGCACAACATTATGTTTTTAGTCTGAGTGTACACAAATAAAAGAAGATATTCTATAGTTTCAATTGATATATTACTTATGTTTCTATGACAAAAGATGAAAAGATGAGTATTTTAAGTCTGTTTTGCTGCAATGTGAAAATCCTGCAAAACGCGACGGCGCGTTGTTAATCGGAATGATAAAGTGATCAGATTATCGCACACTCAGGAGCTCATTGTATTGTGATTCAGTGTTCAGATTATGTCATCCTACGTTCCTGAGGGCAGAAAACTGGAAACCCACTGTACATGTCTTTATTGTATTTATTTATTTAATATTTAATCTCTTCCAGATTTTCTGGCTGTAATCTCTCAGATCAGCATTGTGAAATTGTGTCTTCAGCTCTACAATCCACAAACTCTGTCCTGAGAGAGCTGGATCTGAGTAACAATGACCTACAGGACTCTGGTGTCAACTTCATTTCTAATGGACTGAAGAGTCCAAACTGTCAGCTGCAGATACTGAGGTATTTAAGAACATATAATGGATAAAGTACAGTTAGACAGTCACAATGTTAATGTGTGTCTGTAGATGATCTGACTATTGATGTGAGTGTTTTCTGCTCTCTTTCAGACTTGTTTGCTGTAATCTCACTGCTCAGTGTTGTGACAGTTTGTCTTCAGCTCTACAATCCTCAAACTCTGCCCTGAGAGAGCTGGATCTGAGTAACAATGACCTACAGGACTCTGGTGTCAACTTCATTTCTGATGGACTGAAGAGTCCAAACTGTCAGCTGCAGATCCTGAGGTATTTAAAAACATATAATGGATAAAATACAGTCAGATGGTCACAATGTTCGTGTTTGTCTGTAGATGATATGTGTGTGTTTCAGCAAATTGAGCAAAATTGAGCAATTTGGGAGAAGCAGGATCCAAATCGTGCATACTAAAAAGTTCAGCTCACTTTCACCCCCATGAAAATTAGTCCCTTGATCACTGATCACTTCATAAGGTTGTCCTCGACGAGCTACAAAGTGACGTAGTGCCAACAAGAAACTGTCAGCATCAGCACTAGTCAGCAGTTCTAAATGAACACACCTAGTGTTTTGACATTTGAAAAGTAGTCCCCATCTCTTCTCAGTCTTGAGGAGATCAAACTCAGATGAAATGTTATACAGTTGACTACTAGATAGAAAAAACAAAACATAAATCTATTAGATGGGGGAAAACAATCCCACTCATTTCAAAATCCTTTCTCTGGGCCTGTTGCAACAGCAGAAGTTCATTCTGAGTCAAAGGGTTCTCTTCAGCATTAGTGAGGCCACAGAACAAAGGCTTTCTTAGCTCTGCAGCATCAACTGAGTCCTCAATCCTGTCAGGGAATCTTGGCCACTGTTCTTGGTCAGAATAAAGGAAAGAAGGGCCTTGACTCCAATGGTTAAGCTTGGCTAGATCAGTAAGGCTCTTGCTTCTGGTGATGTCATCAGCTGGATTGCTGTTTGTGTCAACATAGCACCATTGTTCAGGAGTAGAGTGCTCTAGGACAGGGGTCTCCAAACTCAGTTTAGCTCCAACCCCAAACTCTGCAGGACAGTGGCCCTCCAGGACTGAGTTTGGAGATCCCTGCTCTAGGATTTCTGTAATGTGATTAGCAACAAATACTGTAGCGACAAATATCAGAACGAATCCAGTTGAGGACAGCCATTGAACCACAGTTTTGTTTGCTGAATAAGCAGGTTAAGTTCCCCCTGCAACAAATTTGCTACCTGAACGTCAGTGAGGGCAGCACACAAATCAAGATGAGGTTTGGAATTTGATTTAGGGGGGGCAACTCTTGATTGTGGCATCACAAAGGAGACTAGAACTTCACTCTCATGGCTTACAATCCTCGGGTAGGCTACTGACCCATAAGCTTGTTCAGAGTCATCACAAAATACATGCAACTCTCTCCTAATGGAATTACCATCAAGTTCAACAGGACCATATGATCTTAACAGTTCAATAGAAGTAATAGCAGGACTTTCACTGTATTTAGTTACCACTTATGGTACATTTGAACCCATAGTGTACTACAAGTGGTAACTAAATATAGTTTTTTAAGTACAGAGATAGCATATTAAAAGCACATTTTAATTCATATTTCATGGTGTCTCAAAATAGCACAGTTGAGTACACTTAGATGTACTTAAGATTATCTTAAAGGTGCCATAGAATTTAAAAATGAATTTACCTTGGCATAGTTGAATAACAAGAGTTCAGTACATGGAAATTATATACAGTGAGTCTCAAACACCATTGTTTCCTCCTTCTTATATAAATCTCATTTGTTTAAAAGACCTCCGAAGAACAGGCAAATCTCAACATAACACTGACTGTTATGCAACAGTCGGGATCATTAATATGTACGCCCCCAATATTTGCATATACCAGCCCATGTTCAAGGCATTAGACAAGGCAGTATGTATGTATTAATGCCTGGAGCAGCACAGCCGAATCAACGGACTAGGTAAGCAAGCAAGGACAATAGTGAAAAATGGCAGATGGAGCAATAATAACTGACATGATCCATGATATCATGATATTTTTAGTGATATTTGTAAATTGTCTTTCTAAATGTTTTGTTAACATGTTGCTAATGTACTGTTAAATGTGGTTACCATTGTTTCTTCCTGTATTCACGGAGACAAGACTGTCATTATTTTCATTTTTAAACACTTGCAGTCCGTATAAATCATAAACACAACTTCATTCTTTATAAATCTCTCCAACAGTGTGTAATGTAGCTAACGGAGCACTATCAAACTCATACAGAATCAAATGTAAACATCCAAATAAATACCATACTTACACGATTAGACATGCTGCATGACAAACACTTTCTAAATATCCATTTTGAGGGTTATATACTGTAGCTGTGTGAACTTTGTTTATGCTGTTTAAGGCAGTCGCGAGCTCGGGGGTGGGGATCGCGACTATTTAAAGGGGAAGCAGGCTGAATCGGCGCATTTATAATGATTCCCCAAAATAGGCAGTTAAAAAAATGAATAAAAAAAAATCTAGGGGGTATTTTGAGCTGAAATTTCACAGACACATTCAGGGGACACCTTAGACTTATATTACATCTTGTGAAAATGCATTCTAGGGCACCTTTAAGAAGTACTAAAGAAGAATTTTTAGTATATTAAGTACAAAATTAGTGCACGAAAATAGATCACTTTAAGTATATTATAGAAGTGTAGTTTTTTTCCACCTGGGTGCACATGGCGCATGGTGACTTTAACTCAGGATTAGCTTGCTCATTATGCTGCTCCTGCAGACAATATCACAGTTCTTGGGTTAATGCTGCAGCTGACTCTGTCACAGTAGAAGGGGCAGGTAAGTCCATATTAGGTGAGGACGATGCAGATAAATGTTGGCTACTTGCTTTAGATGACCAAGAACTTCCTGAAGCGCACATTCAATTAACTTTACTATTTTTCTGCTTCACACTTTGGCCCAATTCCATAACAAGCTCCTTCATCTACTGTAATACAGGGTCACAAAGTTCAGAATAACTCTTTTCAATAGATTTAGTACTGCTCTGGACTGGGGCTGAGGAAACTGAAGGACTGCTTCAAACTAGAAAGTGTCCTCTCATAGTCCTCAAGATAGACTGGAGGCTTGGTCTGTCTTGAAGACTGTCGACGAGATGATACATGGCATTGGCTAATTGATTGATCTTGGTCCATTGGAATGCTCAGCTCCGGCTCAAAAGACCATGTAAAAGACTCTTAGGATACTGCTGAATCACAGGGGGACCATCACAATGGAGCGTCAGTTAAACCACCTTGAGGCAACATTTTAAAGTTTTATTTTCACCAATGACAGTACATAAGTAATTTCATGGGTGCATCTGTCACGGTTCGCAGATGCATTGTTTCCTTCTTGTCGCGTGCTCTGTGTTATGACCGCAGTGGGTGTGTTTGTGTGCGAGTGTGTTTGTGGGTGTGCCCAGGCCACGTGGGTGATCAGTGGACCCAGCTGCCACTCATCACTCTCCCCACCTGCTGCTCATCACCTCAGTCTTTTTATACTCACCTCGTTCATCTCTCCTTTGTCAGATCGTTGTTTGGTGTCCTGTTCGTGGTTGTCTTGTCTGTTCCTGACCGGAGTCCCAGTTGTTCGTCGTCATTCTGTGGATTACTGTCTTCGTGCCTTGTCTTCTGTCTGGAACCTGGAATCATCTCACCGCCACTCTTCAGTCACCACGTCACGTCACCAGCCGACCATCTCAGTCCCTGCGCCACCTGAAGCCTGCCCCATTTTCATTGACTGTGTTTCTGTTACTGCTTGTTGTTGAATAAACGACGTTACTTGCATTTGCTTCCTGTAGTCAATCATGACAGAACGATCTGACCAAGGAGCGGAAGCAGCAAGCACTCAGCAGTCTTCACTGGAGGATTTCGTCAACAGCAGCATTCGTCGAATGGAGTCACAGGAGAGAAATCTCAACGAGACGGGAAGAGCCGTGCAGGCTCTCGTGGCGCAGGTATCCGAGCTCACCCAGCAAGTCCAGCTGCTTCGTGTTCCCGCTGCGCCGCCCACACCGGCCGTTTCCCCACCCACACCAGCGAGCGTCGCCGCTTCGGAGCCTCGTCTTCCAGTACCCGAAGCTTATTCAGGTGAACCAGGATTTTGTAGAGCTTTTCTGACACATTGTACCATGCACTTTGCTCTGCAGCCCCGCACTTTCAGCACCGAACAAAGCAGAGTGGCTTTCGTACTGACGCTTCTGACGGGGAAGGCGTCGCTCTGGGGAATGGCGGTGTGGGAGAACCAAGACCCCTGCTGTACCTCGTTCCAGTCACTCTCCGCAGAAATGAAGAGAGTGTTCGACCGTTCAGTCGCGGGGAGAGAAGCCGCCAGACAGTTGGCGGAACTACGCCAAGGAGAGAAGTCGGTGTCTGATTATTCCATCGAATTTCGTACATTGGCGGCAGAGTGTCACTGGAACGAGGAGGCGCAGTGGGACATGTTCCTGCATGGGTTGGCTGACCGTGTTCAAAGGGAGATCTACGCGCTGGACCTTCCCACCACGTTTAATGGTCTCGTCGACCTGGCGCTCCGGGTGGATGCTCGGCTGACCAGGGGCGAGCGGAGAAGTCCAGTCCACAGGAGTGAGGAAATCCGGAGGTCCAGCGGCGGGGACACGGTCAGTCCTATTCAAGATCATGAGCCCATGCAGGTAGGTCGAGCTCGGCTTTCCCGGGAGGAGCGGGAGAGGCGGAGGTCCCAAGGACTTTGTTTATATTGTGGCAAGGCGGGACATTTCGCTTACAACTGCCCGTTAAAAGGGCAAGCCCGGCAGTAAGTTTGAGGCTACTGTCGGGTGGGATCTCCGCTGGAAAGTCCTCAACCACATCCACCCTCCTCCCGGTGAGATTGGGATGGTCACATCACCTTCACAACTGCAACGCACTTCTGGATTCCGGGGCAGAAGGTAACTTCATGGACCAATCTTTCGCCACCAAGTTCCACATTCCTTTCAGACCACTCACCGACAGAATCGCTGTTCACGCACTCAATGGACAGAGTCTTCCCACCATTTCTCACATCACTGAAGATATCACCCTGATCACCGCTGGCAACCATTCTGAACAGATTAAATTTTTTATTTTTGACTCCCCTCACACCCCCGTCGTCCTTGGTCATCCTTGGTTCACCAGACACAACCCCCGGGTAGACTGGGTCCAGAACTGCATCGTGGCCTGGAGTGAGGAGTGTCATAAGTCTTGTCTTGTCTCTGCTTGTTCGTCTGTTTCTGGTTCTGTCTTACAGGAGGAAGCAGTGGATCTGTCTACTGTGCCCGTTGAGTACCAGGACCTGAAGGAGGTGTTCAGTAAGTCCAGGGCTGCTTCTCTTCCTCCGCATCGTCCCTACGACTGTGCCATAGATCTAGTACCAGGGAAGTCTCCGCCTAAGGGCAAGTTATATTCACTTTCGGTTCCCGAAAGAGAGGCTATGGAGAAATATATTTCTGATTCACTAGCAGCCGGGTTCATTCGCCATTCCTCTTCTCCAGCGGGGGCGGGGTTCTTTTTTGTGGGGAAGAAGGATGGTTCCCTGCGACCTTGTATTGATTACCGGGGGTTGAACAACATTACGGTAAAGAATACCTATCCTTTGCCGTTAATGTCTTCAGCCTTCGAGAGGTTGCAGGGAGCATCCGTCTTCACGAAATTGGATTTAAGAAATGCTTATCATTTGGTCCGCATCAGGGAGGGTGATGAATGGAAGACCGCCTTTAACACCCCTAGGGGGCACTTTGAATATTTGGTCATGCCGTTCAGGCTTTCCAACTCCCCAGCGGTCTTCCAGGCACTCGTCAATGACGTGCTGAGAGATATGGTCGATCAGTTCTTATATGTCTACCTGGACGACATATTGATTTTTTCCTCATCTCTCCAGGAACACGTACAGCACGTTCGACGAGTGCTTCAGAGGTTGCTAGTGAATGGGCTTTTTGTCAAGGCGGAGAAATGCGTTTTTCATGCACAGTCTGTTCCTTTCCTAGGATACATTGTGTCGACTGAGGGAGTACGCATGGACCCTGAGAAGGTTAAGGCTGTGGTAGATTGGCCAAATCCAGATTCCCGTAAGGCCCTACAGAGGTTTCTGGGGTTCACCAATTTTTACCGGTGTTTCATTCGCAACTTCAGCCAACTAGCCTCACCTCTGATCGCCTTGACCTCCCCCAAAACTACGTTCAGGTGGTCAGACGCAGCGGAAGCTGCGTTTGCCAAACTGAAGGCTCGCTTTGTTTCAGCCCCTATTCTCGTTGCCCCTGATCCATCACGGCAGTTTGTGGTGGAGGTTGACGCATCAGAGGTGGGGGTAGGTGCAGTGTTGTCCCAGCGTTCTTCCGC